>NW_006399793.1:1054851-1086093 GCF_000299155.1 Elephantulus edwardii
TTAAAAAATTAAAAAAAGAAAATCATGCCATGTCCTCTTTAAGACTTTCAAAACAATTTCTTTAGTTAATAGAATTAAATTAATAGCTCTTGCTGGTCAGAAACAAACCAAAAGAAGAAAATGTAAACTTCTACCTGAATGGAATTAGAGAATTCTATAACTAGCCAGAAAAAAATAGTAACAATTTCCAATAAACATATATATTATAAATAATATTGCCTACTCCTCTACATGGTCAGTACAGAAGCTTCTTAAAGAACAGTGAAGCTTTCTACAAGAAAAGCAAAGGTAAGGATTTTTGACCATAGTTCAGAAAAAGGAGACTAGATACTCCCAGTGAAAGAACAAGAAACTTTCTGTTCAATTGGCCTTGTCAATTAACCACAAGATTGTTTCTGGTCACCAATTATCCAACTGTGACTAAAATATGCTTAATTATTCAAGAGCAATAAGCAGGAGGCTTCGAGTTTAAATTTCATGATCAGATGTGCCAAAAGACCCTTGCCCTTTCAGTCAAGTGAGTAAGTGCTGGCAAATTACCAAAAATCTAAATTTAATAAAATTGTATTAGTTACCTTCCAACCTGTCATCTCAGAGTAATGCTGAGATCAAAACCTTGATCTGAACATGTCAAACCAATTGCAGGATGCCGAGTGGGCTACCAGTTGCAGAGAAACTCCTGACTTAGGTATCTGAATCTCTTTTCTGAGAACAGAAAAGTACATTTGCACACAGCTTCTGTTGAGTCAGGATCCCTAGTAGCATAGTAGAACATTTAACAAGTAATCTTCTAACCAAAAGGTTGAAAGTAAAATCTCCTTGAGAGAAAGATAAACAATCTCTTCATAGAAATTTTTACAGCCTTGGAAACCACTTGGAAGGTCATTGTGAATCAGAACTGACTCAACAACAATGAATTTTTAGGTTTGAAACACCAAGATTTCCTTCTTTCTATGGCGTCTATCTGCATGGTTTGGAATTGAGAAGGTTGTGCATCAGGGTTTTATTTTCTCTCCATATCTATTCAATCTGTATGTGGAGCAGATTATCTGAGAAACTGGCCTCTGTGAGGAGGAGAGTGGCACCAGGATTGGAGGAAGACTAATCAGTAACCTACTCTATGCAGCTGACACAACCCTGCTTGCTAAAAGGAAGGCTTGAAACACTTGTTGCAGAAGATCAGGGAATACAGCCTTCAGTATGGATTGCTTCTCAATGTCAGGAAAATGAAGATTCTTACCTCTGACTGGATAGGCAGCATCATAATGGATGGACAGGAGATTGAAACTGTCAACAGTTTTACCTTGTTTGGATCCACAATTAAAAGACACCCTTGGTATGAGCTGTCAGGAAGTAAGAAGATGCATTGCTCTGGGAAAATCTGCAGTTAGGGATCTTTCCAAATTATTGAGGAGTAATGATGTCAGTTTGAAGACTAAGGTGCATCTGATTCAGGCCATGCTCTTTCTGATTAGTAGCTTTGCATCCGAGACCTAGACAATGAATAAGGATGACAGAAAAAGAATTGATACCTTTGAGCTCTGGTGTTGGAGAAGAGCACTGAACATTCCATGGATGGCCAAGATATCTTGGATAGGGTGCATCAGGAGGGCTCTTTGGAGGCAAGAATGAGGACACTTTGCCTCACATACTTTGGATATGTTGCTAAGAGGTGCTATTGCTTCGAGAAGGGCATGATGTTGGGAACAGTGGGGGATCAGCGAAGGAATGGAAGACCCTTTACCAGGAGGACTGATATGATGACTACTGTAATCAGCTCTGTGTGTCGGGATGGCTCAGGATAGAACAGGGTTCAGACAGTTTGTTCATAGGGTTGCTATAAGTCATGCTGGACTTGACAGCACTTAACAATCATAACAACAACATCAAAGCTTCTATCTAGAATTACCAGAAGTTAAAGTTGAATTTAGAAGTGGTCATTGCACCAGGGATATCATTGCTGATCTGAGTTGGATCCTGGCTGAAAGCAAATATCAGAAGAATATCTATTTGTGCTTTATTGGGAATGAAAAGGCATTTGACTGTGTGGATCATAACAAGTTATGACTAATA
Source organism: Elephantulus edwardii (assembly GCF_000299155.1). Classification (NCBI taxonomy): domain Eukaryota; kingdom Metazoa; phylum Chordata; class Mammalia; order Macroscelidea; family Macroscelididae; genus Elephantulus; species Elephantulus edwardii. The sequence continues at coordinate 1,056,925 of NW_006399793.1, forward strand.
CTGAGAAAAATGGGAATCCCAGAACACTTATTGTGTTCATGTGAAAACCATACCTAGACAAAGAAGCTATTATGTCAGCAAAGCAAGGGAACACTCCATGGTTTAAAATTAAAACAGGTGTGTGTCAGGTTTGTAGCCTTTCTCCATACCTATTCAATCTGTACACTGAGCAAATTATAAGGGACTTAAATCTAGAATTTATAAAATACTTGAGCACCACAAGAAGATAAAAGTAAATAATCCAATAGAAAAAATGGGCATGGGATATGAACAGACACTTCACCAAAGAAGACATTCAGATGGCCAACAAGCACATAAAGAAATGTTCAAAATCCCTAGCTCTAAGAGAGATGCAAATCAAAACAACTATGAGATATCCTCTCACCCCAGTCAGAATAGCAAAATTGAACAGAAGAGCAAGCAACAAATGCTGGCGAGGTTGTGGAGAAACTGAAACCCTTATTCACTGTTGGTGGGAGTATAAAATGGTGCAACCACTGTGGAAGGCTGTAGTGAGCTTTCTCAAAAAGTTGCAAGTAGAGATACCATTTGACCCAGCAATTCCACTACTGGGAAAATATCCCAAAGAGACCATAACTGACATCCACGTAGATATATGCACACCCATGTTTATTGCGGCTCTGTTCACAATAGCAAGGAGTTGGAAACAACCCAGGTGCCTATCAACAAATGAATGCATAGAAGCCGTGGTATATTCACACAATGGAATACTACGCTGCATTGAAAAACAAGGAACTCATGCAATATTATTCAAAATGGGTGAGCCTGGAGGACATTATACTGAGTGAAATATCTCAGTCACAAAAGGACAAATATTGCATGGCGCCACTATTGTAAAATGGGACTGATATCAGGGTTGGGGTAAAATGAGAAAAACTGGATAAATTGTGTATACTGCACTGAAACAGATGAGGGAGTGAATAATTTAAAAGTGATGTATGATAGGGTCTTATGATCATCACAAGAGTCCACAATTAAGGTTGCATAGTGAAATGTACTTGGGGAGGTGGGAGGAGTGCAGGGGGATTGTGTACCAGGGAAGGAGTGTTTCTTTTACTTTTGAAAGAGAGGAGCGAACTGGGAGGGGAGCAGGAGGAGGGATGGGCGGGGAGAGAAGTGCAGCAAAGAATGGATGGAAATCCAAAATCTCTGTAAATGCTCATTAAAATTATTTTTTTAAGAAAAATCTAGACACTGTAAAGAGTCAGGATCTGAGGAAGACACATCAATAACTTTCAGTATGCAGATGACACAACTTGCTTGCTGAACGTGAGTAGGATTTGAAGCACTTGCTGCATAAGAGCACAGACTGCAGCCTTCAGTGTTAGTTGCATCTCACTGTCAAGAAAACCAAAATTTTCCACACGGGACCAATAGACAACATCAAGATAGATGGAGAAAGGACTGAAACTGTCAATGCTTCATCAATTGGATCCACAATTAATAAACTCAGCATAAGCAGTCAGGAGATCAGAAAACCTATTGCATGGGAAAGTCTGTAGTCAGGGATCTCTCCAAATTATTGAGGAAAATGATGTTAATTTGAGGACTAAGATACACATGATGTGGGCCATGATCTTTTCAGTCACTTGCTATGCATCTGAGAGATGACCAATGATCAAGGGTGACAGAAGAAGAATTGATGCCTTTGAGCTGTGGTGTTGAAGAAGAGTACTGAATATCTCATGGATTGCCAAAAGAACAAACAATTAGATCTTGGTGAAGGTGCAGCCAGTACACTCCTTGGAGGCAAAGATGGTAAAACTTCATCTCACATACTTTGGGCTAGTGGAGGCTATTCTTAGAGAAGAATATCATACTTGGAAAGGTGAAGGGATGGCTAAGGAGAAGAAGCCGCTTCAAGAGGTGAATTGGCACAGTCACTGTAGCAATGTCAGAGATTGTGAGGATGGCACAAGATAGGACAGGGCCCAGATCTTCTTGTTTATAGGGTTGCTATGAGTTGTGCTCTACTGCACCTAGGTCTGAGTCAGTTCTGATTCAATGGCAATGCGTCTGAATTTTGAGATTTTGACCAGTACTAGCAGCTGCAGTGAGGTCTGGTAATATATTGGTCACAAGCTGTGCCACAATCCCAAAGACATGTGATTTGTGTCCACCAGCTACTCCACAGGGGAAGGATGGACAATTTCCTCCTGTGGGATTTACTGCCTCTAAAAACAAACAACAACAACAAAAAAAAAACCCATTAGAGAGTCAGCTATTTTTAAGCTGTGACTTAAAGGCATGCAACAACAACAAGCATCTATCAAGACTTCCCATTTCTATGCTTGTGTACTTGTGTGTTGTTATTGCTGTTATATGCCTCCAGTCAGTTTTCAGAAGCTGTAATTCATGGGAAGATATTGCCTATCTTTCCCCTGCAGAGCAGATAGTGGTTCTGAACCACTTGCCGTTGAGTTGCCTACATAACTTCATATTATAGGACTACCAGAGCTGTTGGCCAATCTTTGAGCTCAATTTTGTGCCCACTCACGAACACACAGCAGCCTGTTAAAATACTTTAGATCATTGTTCTAAGCAAAATCTTTAAAAACAAAATTCTGACAAGCAAAACAATTTTAAGAAACGGTCTCTAGACTCAGTTTCCTTGAATCAAAACACTGAAGGTTGACTTTTAACTGCTTTGTCAATAACAATTGGTCATTTTGAGGAGTTAATTTCAAAACATTGACACCGTCAAGTACTATGTAAATACAGCTCTTATTTCTTTTTAAAAATTAATTATGCAAGTAATATATGTATTATCCAAATTATTGAGAGGTAATCATGTCAGTTTGAGAACTAAAGTGTATCTGATTCAGGCCATAGTCTTTCCGATCATTTGTTATGCATCTGAGAGCAGAAAAAGTAATAAGGATGACAGAAGATGGATTGATGCCTTTAAGCTGTGGATGTGGAGAAGAGAACTGAACATCCCATGGGCAGCCAAAAGAACAATAAGATATATCTTGGAGAGGGCACAGCCGGAGTCTCTTTGGAGGCAAGGACGATGAAGCTTCCCCTCATGTAGTTTGGGCACATTGCTAGGAGAAGCTATTCCTTGGAAAGGAACATAAAGCTTGGTAGGGTAGACGATTGGCAAAGGAGAGAAAAACTCTCAATGGACAATCGGTAGATTGACACAGTGACTACTGCCATGGACTCTAGTGCCTTAGAAAGTGTGAAGATGGCACAGGTAGGATGGAGTTCAGATCTTTTGTCCATAGTGTCACTATGAGTCATACTCGACTAGATGACACTTAACAACAGCAATAACAATTTACAGAGCAGCTTATTAATGAAACTTTTTTTAACATACCAGTTCCAAGTGTTTATTATGTGTAAATCACTATGAAGTCCTTCTATCACACATTCTCTTTGTTATTCAACTTGGTTGATTGTATTTTTTTCCTTGTCATATTTATTGTAAACTTTTAGAACTAAGCGGCAAGTACCGGAATATTTTTATAATATTGTAGAAAGAAAGAGAAACTTCAAAATAATTGGTTTAAAATATTGAAAAATAGTATTTCAAAATAACTGATATTTAAAATATTATGTCTGCAATGCAATTATTTTGAAATGTTAAATGTAGTTTTTTATTTTAGACATTTCTTATTCTTACAATGGGTTTATTAATTTAGCAATTCATTAAATAGTAGTATGATTGTTAAGAATTCCTGTTCTGGAGGCAGGCTGACTACACTTTGGGTTTTAACACGACTTTTTTATTTTTTAGACTAAGTTCTGAACTCAGATGTAAGGTTGTCAATTTAATGACTCAGGTGCACCTGATACAAGTCAAGATTGGAAAAGAATTTACCTCTTTCAACTCAGCATTAGAAAAGATTATAAAACAGACCACCAAATGCCAAACCCCCTAAAAAAATTTTTCTGTGAGGAAGCACAACCAGGGTGCTTTTTAGAGGAAAAGAGGATGAAACTTTACCTTTCATATTTTTGACATGTTATCAAAGGTGCCTGTTGTTCATAGGGTTTGTATAAGTCACCTAGCAACAACAATGATAATATAATGTGGAAACTATGTAATGCTCTTCTATGATTATATAAACTGAATAGTTGTAAAAGGATTAAAGATGGAATGTAATACTCTTTAATGATTAATGAAAGGGAAGTTTCCCCTGGGTATGCCTTGTAGCAATAAAATGGGAGGAAAGTGAGTTGAGAGTTTCCAGGAATAGAATGTAACTTTCTGCACCCAGGCCACTTTCCTATGAATCTCCTTGATACAAGGAAAGGATAAGATACAGATATTGCTCCAGGGAAGTCCAACTGATAGAGAGAGACAGAGAGAGGAGAGAGAAGGAGGGAGGGAAGGGTGAAAAAAGGAAAGCAGGAGAGAGAGAGGGAGAGGAGGAGAGGAAAGGAAAGGAAAAGAGAGTGAAGAAAGAAGAGAGAGAGACACACAGAGAGAGTATTCCCCTAAAGCTAGCCCTCTGAATTCGAATTCTAGTCTTCTAAACTCCTCAGTTTCAGGAAGTAGGGTGTGTCATCTGCATAACGCAGGAGATTGTTCACTAATCTTCCTCCAATCTTGGTGCTACATTCCTCCTCATACAGCCCAGTGTCCTAGATAATCTGTTTTACATACAGATTGAAAAGGTATGGAGACAGATTGCATCCCTAGTGGACACTTTTCCCAATTTTGAACTATGCACTGTCTCCTTGCTCTGTTCTGACAACTGCATCTTGGTTCAAGTATAGGTTTTACACAAGCACAATCAAATGTTCTGGGGTTGCCATTCTTCTCAGAGTCAGCCACTATTTGTTGTGATCCACACAGTCAAAAGTCTTTGCATAGTCAATGAAGCACAGATAGACATTTCTCTAGTACTCTCTGTTTTCTGCCAAGATCCAACTGACATTAGCTATTATATCTCTAGTGCCATGGCCTCTTCTAAACTCAGCCTGCACATATACCAGTTCTCTGTTGGCATGTTGCTCCAGTCATTTTTGGATAATTTTCAGTAGAATCTTGCTTGCATATGACATTAATGATATTATTTGATAATTTCCATACTCTGCTGGGTCACATTTCTTTGGAATGGGAAAAAATATTGATCTCTTCTGTCAATTGGTCGGCTAGCTGTCCTGCAGATTTCTTGGCACAACTTAGTGAGCATCTGTTTTTGGAAATATGTCAATTGGTATGCTGTCAACTCCTAGAGCCTTCTTTTTTGCCAATTCTTTCAGAGCAACTTGAACTTCCTTCTTCATTACCACAGGCTGTAGCTCATATGCTGCTTCATGAAATTCTTCTGTGTCAGCCAATTACTTCTGGTTCAGTGACTCTGTATACTCCTTCTATCTTCTTTTTTTCTTTCATTTTATTTCTTTTTTTTCCACTCAACGGCACTTAACAACAATAACAATGACAAGATAAAAAGACCTCTGTTGATCTAGTGGACAGAAAGTGATGCTACCAAGCCCAAGGTGGGTGATTTTAATCTGTGGCCCTCAGACCTGGTTTAAATTGTTTTTTTGTCAAACGTTCTTCTAAGTGGTATAGCATTCACTGGTCTATGCATTGCTGTACAGAGATAACTTATGGTTGCTATGATATTAAACACTGTGATACTAATATGTCAAATGAAATAAAGGTTACTCATGGTGGACAAGTGTTTGGTGGAGCTCTCCAATTCAAACAAGTTTGGAAGCAGGAGTGGCAACCAATTCTGAAATGGCTTGCCTCCAGAAACTATGAACATGGAGAAATGACCAGTTATACAAGTGTTCAGGTGTTTCAATCATAGGGTCACTCTGAGTCAACTATGACTCGATGGCACATAACAACAACAACAACAATAACTAGCTTATTTACAAAATTTGAACACAAATTAGAACAAATTCTTTCAATTTCCCTCACCCCTCCACCCATTAAATTGTACAACTCAATGATTAATACCCACTCCCCCTGCACCTCCACATCTTTGTGTTTTCAGTCTTTCCCACCCCTCTTGGATCCTTACACTCATTCTAAAATAACAATACAATATTTATACAATATTTATCTTTGTGAGACTGAGTTTACTCACTTCCATCTTCTTTTAATGCTTCTTAGACCATTTAACATTCTGATCAAAGCATCCTTAATTATTACAACTCATGGCTTGAATTTCTTTTTCAATTTCTTCAGCTTAAGAGATGCTGAACAATCTGAAGCACTTGCTGCAGAAGGTCAAGGACTGCAGCCTTCAATATGGATTGAAGCTCAACATCAAAAAACTCACCACTGGGCCAATTGGCAGATCACAATGAATGTTGAAGAGATTAAGATTGTTGTTAACATTTTTAGTTTGCTTGGCTCCATAGTCACCACTCTTGGTACCAGTAGCCAGGAAATCAAGAGACAAATTGTATTGGGAAAATCAGCCGTCAGGGACCTCTCCAAAGTACTGAAGGGCAACAACATCAAGTTGGAGACTGAGGTTTGCCTGGTCCAGGCTATATTCTTCACAATAGTGTGCTATGTGTCAGAGAGCTGGACTGTGACTATGGATCATAGAAAGAAAAATGATGTCTTTGAGATGTAGTGCTTGAAAAGAGTGTTGAATATACCATGGACTGCTAGGAGAACAAACAGGTTTATCCTGGAGAGGGTGAAACTGGGCTGCTCCTTGGAGTCAAAAATTCTGAAGCTTCATCTGACATACTTTGGGCATGTTGCAAGGAGGGACCAGTCCTTAGAGAAGGATGTCATGTTTAGGAGAGTGGAGGCCCTAGAAAGGAAGACCCTCGATGAGATGGATTATTCAGTGATTGGGATAATGGCAGTAGGTGTGCCAGAGACAATGAGGTTGGCACAGGATAGAGCAGGATGTGGGGCTCTTGTTACTATGAGTCGCAAGTGACTCGATGGCACATAACAACAACAACCCTTGTAAACTTTAAGAGAATAAATTTCTGTTTGTTAAAGCCACTAACTTGAGGTATCTCTGTAATAGCAGCACCAGATAACCAAAACAGCTGGTGCTATTTTCACTAATTCAAAGTACTATAAGCAATACAGAATTAATCCAGTTGGGTCCATAATACCAAGGGGCTTATAATATTAACAGAGAATAATATATACACACATATATATATGATATTGTTGTTTTGTTAAGTGGCATTGAGTTGAATTAAGACTTCTAGTGATGCTATGAACAAAAGATGCGAACCTACTCCTGTCTTGTACCATCCTCATACTTCCTGACACACAAGAGTTCATTGCAGCAGTCACCATGTTAATCTACCTGGTTGAGTGTCTTCCACTCCCTCACTGACCCTCCACCCTTCCCAATATCATGTCCTTCTCCAAGGAATGGCACCTCCTAGCAACATTCTCAAAGTATGTGAGGCAAAGCCTCCTCATTCTTGCCTCCAAAGAGCACTCTGGCTGCATCCTCTCCAAGACATATGTATTCATTTTCTTGGACATCCCTGGATGTTTAGTTTTCCAACACCACAGCTCAAAGGCATCAATTCTTTTTCTGTCATCCTTATTCATTGTCCAGGTCTTCGATGCATAGCTAGTAATCGGAAAGACCATAAACTTAATAAGACACACCTTAGTCCTCAAAGCGACATCACTACTCCTTGATAATTTGTAAAGATCCCTAACTGCAGATTTTCCCAGTGCAATATGTCTCCTTATTTCCTCATTGCTCATACCAAGGGTGTTAATTGTGAATCAAGCAAGTTGAAGCTGTTGACAAAGACGGCCTATTGGTCCAGTAGAAGGAATCTTTGTTGTTGCTATTGCCGCCGTGTTGCCAGAGACTCATAACGACCCTTGTACAACAATCTTAAACCTTGCTCTATCCTGTGCCAATCTATTGTCTCTGACAAATCTACCCCATTACCCCAGTCACTGAATCAACTCATCTCATTGAAGGTCTTCCTTTCTTGCACTGTTCCTCCACCCTCCCAATCATGATGTCCCTCTCCAAGGACTGGTCTTTGCTTGCAACATATCCAAATTATGTCAGATAAAGCTTCAGAATCCTTGCCTCCAAGGTGAAGCCTGGTCTTATTCTATCTTGGATGAACCTGTTTGTTCTCCTAGCAGTCATAATATATTCAATCTTTTTTCAGCACCACAGCTCAAAGGCATCAATTCTTCTTCTCGCATCCCTAGTCATTGTCCAGCTTTCTGATGCATAGCAAGTAATTGCAAAGGCCATAGCCTGCATCAGGTGCACCTTAGTCTCCCAACTGACATCATTGCTTTTCTCTCTGACAGCAGACTTTCCCAATGCAATTCATCTTTTAATTTTCTGGCTGTTGGTGTCAAAAGTTTTGGTTGTATAGCCAAGCAAACTAAAGCTCAACCTCTTCATCATCTATTATGATTGGCCCAGTGGTGAGAATCTTTGTTTTCTTCATATTGATCTTTAGTCCATATTGAAGGTTCCAGTCTTTAACCTTCAGTCACAAACACTTTAGGTCCTGCAAGGTTGTGTCCTATCTCTATATGTTTTCAATCTCTATGCAGAACAGCTTATCCAGGAGTCTGGGCTCTATTACGAGAAATGGCGCATCAGGATTGGAGGTAGACTGATCAACAATCTGCCTTATAAAGATGACACAATCCTGTGTCCTGAAAACTAGGAGGACCTGAAGTGTTTGCTGCAGAAGGTCAAAGACTGCAGCTTTTAATATGGATTGATGCTCAACATCAAGAAAACAAAGATTCTCATCACTTGGCCAATTGAGAACATTATGATAGATGGTAAAGAAGTTGAGATTGTTAACAGCTCAGTTTGTTTGGCTCTACAATCAATACTCTTGGTACCTGCAGCCAGGAAATTAAAAGACAAATTGCACTGGGGAAAGTCTGCTGTCAGAGACTTCTCCAAAGTACTGAAGAGCAGTGATGTCAGTCTGGAGACTAAGGTGCACCTGATAGAGGCCATGGTCTTTCAATCACTTGTTATGCATCAGAAAGCTGGACAGTGACTAGGGATGAGAGAAGGAGAAGTTATGCCTTTGATCTGTGGTGCTGGAGAAGAGTATTGAATATGCCATAGACAGGTAGGAGAGCACACAAGTTTGTCCTGGCAAAGGTGAAGCCAGGCTGCTCCTTGGAGGCAAGGATTCTGAAGCTTCATCTGATATATTTTGGACATATTGCAAGATGGGATCAGTCCTTATACAGGGACATCATGCTTGGGAGGGTGGAGGAACAGTGCAAGAAAGGAAGACCCCTGATGAGATGAATTGATTCAGAAACGGGAAATGGAATAGATGTATCAGAGAAAATAAGATTGGAGCAGGGTCGATCAGGGTTTAGGGCTGTTGTACATAAGTTCGCTATGAGCTTCTTTTTCACTTGACGACACATAATAACAATTATATATATACAATAATTACAGAAGGCAGCATATGAGAAGTGTCATTGGAAAATGATGCATTTTATAAATGGAGATAGGAGTCGCTTTGCAATATCTGTAGTACTAAATAATCATGCAATATTTTGCTTGAAGTTGAGCATTCATTTACTTCTTGGAACAAACATTAGCCATTCCAGAGATTTGAAGGATGATGCAAAATGAAAAGTAGTTGCCACCAATGCCAATCCATGGAAAATATATGTAGTTTCCTGGGATAACACCAGAAGTCAGTACCCAATATAAGTATTGTTGTTGATAAGTGCTGTAGAGTTGCAGACAACCCACAGCAACCCTATGAATAAAAGTATTGAACACAAAATTTTCATCTTTTCTCCAAGTTCACAGAGTTTCCGGAGACAAGGGTGTTGTTTTTGTTGTTGTTGTTGTTTTTTAAGTGGATGCCACTCCTGCTTCCAAGCTCTTTTTTATTAGGGAGATCCACAAAAAAGGAGGCCTGAGGGCCCAAAAACCGTTTTAAATATGAGGCCAAATTCAGTCAGCTCACATCCTGTTGTGTGCAACAGCCACACCCCTCATCTCAACCCCAAACCAGAAAGGACACCTTTAGAGAATTGTAAAAATTGAATGAAATTAATTTTGGAATCAGACCTGTATGTAATAGGTATGTCATAAACATTCTGGTCAATGGCCAGCAGAAGCAAACAAGACAGCAAGAATTACTGTGGATTTACAAAAACTCAGCCTTTGATCTGGCTGCCTGTGGTGCTTATGTGACATTGAGTTGCCTGTGATTCATAGTGATCCTTTGTACAATAGCTCTCAACCCTGCTGTATTCTGAGCCAATCCCATGGTCTCCAACAAACCTATCCTCATTAGCCCAGTCACTAGTCAATCTATTTCACATCTAGGGTCTTCCTGTCCTGAGCTGTTCCTCTACCCTTCCAAGCATGATGTCCTTCTCTAAGGACTGGTCCCTCCTGGCAACATGTTCAAAGTATGTGAGATGGAACTTCAAAATTCTTGCCTCCAAGGAGAACCTTGTTTTCACCCTTTCCAGGACAGAGCTGTTCATTCTCTTGGCAGTCCATAGTATGTACAATACTCTCCTCCAGCACCACAAGTCAAAGGCATCAATTCTTCTTCCATCACCCTTACTCATTGTCCAGATCTTTGATGCATAGCAAGTAACTGAAAAGACCATGGACTGGATCAAGCACATCTTGGTCTCTGGATTGTTCTCTCTAGACTTCTAGAGAAGTCCTTGACAGCAGATATTCCTCAATGCAATTTGTCTTTTCATTTCCTGACTCCTGTTGCCAAGAGCATTGATTGTGGAACCAAGTAAGCTGAAACTGTTAGCAATATCAATCTTTTCTCTGTCCATCATGACACTTTGTCTTCTTGATGTTGAGCTTCAACTCATATTTAAGGCTGCAGTCCTTGACCTTCTGCAGCAAATGACTCAGGTCCTCCTCAGTTCCAGGAAGCAAATTTGTATCAGAATGCAGTTTGTTTGTGAATCTTAATCATAAAGTCCAGCCTAGTGAATGATTAATTACATGAAAAGGTATGAAGATCAGATGCATCCCTAGTATATACCCTTTCTTTCTGATTTGGAATGATGCAGTGTTTCCTTACTCTATTCTGACAACTGCTTCCTGATCACGTATAGGTTTTGCATGAGCAGAATTAAGTGTTCTGAGATTAACATTGTTCTCAAAGTTAGCCACAATTTGTTGTGACCCACACAGTCAAATGACTTTCCATTGTCAATGAAACACAGGTAAACATTCCTCTATTACTCTCTGCTTTCAGCTAAGATTCATCTAATATTGTTATAATGTCTCCAGTGTCATGGCCTCTTGTAAATTTAGCTTGTACATCTGGCAATTTTCTGCCGAGGTGCTGTTCTGGTCATTTTTGGATAATCTTCAGCAGGATCTTTCTTACATGTGATATTAGTGATATTATTTGGTAATTTCCACATTCTCTGTTACTATTAAATGAGCAGAAACATGATTTTTATAAGCACATTTCCATAGTCTTAAAAAGAACCACCTGTCTTTGTAAACAATATTGTAGAAAGGAAAAGTAAAGGAGGTTTCCAGGTCAGACCAGTGGCCTGCATGGTGCAGAGGTAGGAAAGTCTGATGGGCAAAGGCTATTCAACTTTATTAGAACTTTGGGATACACTCAAGAAAAGAAATTATCCATTTATGGAAAGCAACGGCTATTTTCGGCAAAGTGAGATTTTAAAAATCAATGTGCAGCCTGCCTTTGACTTACATTGTATTTCAGAGTTGCACTCTATAAAGACTGTTTTGTGCCATTCTCTTAGCCTCCCTGCCCATTAGATGCTGTTATTTTTGTCTTGGGCTCATTAAACAAAGTGCTGGCAGGGTGTAGGCTCCGGCTTCCCTTGAAAGTGACTTCATCTATTGTAATCATGTTGTGCGATAATGTAACAGTAAGCTCTCTGTCAGAGCTCTGAGTCCTAAAATAGACCAGCAGGGCCTCGCTTAGTTAGCCAGAGCACGTCACTATTGTGCTGCCATTCTGACAGCGCTAGCAAGGAAATCCAGAGGTGGGGTTCGATCATTTTGTTCTCATCTCAAAGAACTTATAATATAGTTATAGTAGCTAGAAGCACTCCCAAGGGAAGCAAATTCTCATACAGAGCCAGACTTTAGATCAAGCGCACGAGGCACAAAAGGTAGCTGATCAGACAGGAGTGAGAGAGCCCATTTATGACTAGAGGCAGTGTGGCCTGGCGGTTAAGAGCACAGGCCCTGTAGTGAGACCAAACTGCCACAGAATTAGCAGTCTACCATCAGGATTCTCAGTTAAACTATAAACTAGAGAACTGCAATATGTAGAGGATACCTCCTAAAATGATACATGGTATAATCTATTTGAACATTTAGCTCTTTGCTTGCTGAAAGCATTCTTACTATGATGTGAATATTAACTCATAGGCCTAAGAATCCTACACTGCAAAAGAACCAGTGGTCTAACATCTATTTCATATGGCAAGGATATTTTCCAATTAGTTTTATACCACAGTTGATAAAAACATGAGGCAATATTTAGGAAAGATAAAAGGGGTAACTACAAATAAGAACAAACTCTATGGCGCCTAATAGTAACAATAAAGATAAGGCTAAATGTACCAGAAAGACATTTACCTGTGTATTACTGACTATGCCAAGGTATTTAACTGGGGAGATAATAATAAAGTACAGATAATATTTCTAAGAATAGAAATACCAAGACTTCATTTTGTTCATGTAGAAGCTGTACATAGACCAAGAACAGAATGATGGTTTAAACAAGGAAAGTTTGCATTGTTTTTATCTTGATTCAATTTCTTTACTGAGAAAGTAATAAAAAATCCTGGTCTGTACGAAGAAGAATGCAACATCAGGATTGGGGAAAAATTCATTAACAATGTTGACATATTGATGATGTTGTTGTTATTGTGTACCATAGAATCAGAACTGACCCATAGCAGACCCTCTGGCGGGTTTTCAGAGGCTGTTAATCACACGGGAGAAGATTGCCCATCCTTCTCCCATGGTGCTAGCAGCTGATGGCCTGGAACCACGTGCCTTCGAGATTGCAGCACAGCTTCTTCCCACAGTAGGCAACTGAATGTAAAAAAGACTTAGTCACTAACTGATGAAGATCAAAGACTACAGCCTCAAATTTTGTTTACTCTCAACATCAGTACAACAAAACTCCTCACAAATGAACCAAAAAAATAGCATCATGAGAAATGGAGATAAGATTGAAGTTGTTAAGGATTTAATTTTACTTAACAATTAATACCTGTAGATAAGTAGCAGTCAAGAAAAAAACACACCACAATATATGGGGCAAATATCGTGCAAAAGATATCTTTAAAACGTTAAAAAATTACGACTAAAAACCTTGATAGAAGGTGTCACTGGGCCTGGGAGCGTAGAACTAGAGTCACAGAAGATAGCAAAGTCAATTGGCAAAACATAATCAGCAAAGAGAACATAATTTGTTCTATATTCTACTTGGTAAATTGAGACTGATGTCACAGAAACTAAAGAGCATCACTGAGAATGCAACTGTTGGCCTTTGTCTTCCAGAGCAAAGAAGAGTTAAGAAAATCAAAGACTATCAGTGCAGAGCAATAATGAACCTCATGGATTTTTAGTCTGCACACCCCTAAGACCAGAAGTCCTAGATGATGACTAGATACTGCTCTGGACCCCTCTTAAAGAGATAATAATAGATAAGATGAAGAGGGGGAGATGTGGATCAAAACTAAAATTCATAGAAATGGCCAAGCTTTATTGTCTGATAGAGATTCTTGGAGCCCTAGAAAGTACCGCCCATAAGGATCCTGGAATCCAGGAATTGAAATAATCAGCGTTAAGCCAAAGAAGAGACAAAACTGGATAAATTATGTGTACTACATTGAAACAGATGAGGGAGAGAACAGTTTATGTTATGATAGGGTATTATGGTTATCACAAGAGTCCAGAATGAAGGTTGCATGGTGAAGTGTACTCTGGGTAGGGGGCGGGGCCGGGTAATTGTATACCAAAGCGAACTGAGTGGGAAGGGTGGGCAAGGAGAAAAGTGTAACAATGAATGAATGGAAATCCCAAATCTCTGTAAATGTTCATTAAAATTAATAAAATAAAATTTTGTTTTAAAAAAAGACAAATCTATGCCCTCCTTAGAAAAGTCAAATATATAAGATGTAAAAGGCAGCGTTTTCCTTCGGTATATAACTCAGAAAACATGAAGGAGTAGAAAATAAGAATGAAATGGAAATGGGAAACAAGAGGAAATGGGAGAGTGCAGTGACAACGTGGGAACTGTAATCAATATTAAAAAACACAAAGTGTATTAATTGTTAAGTAGAAAAAATATTTGGTAATGACATGTCAGATAAGGGACTTATATCTAGAATTTATAAAATACTCGAGCACCACAACAAGATAAAGGTAAATAACCCAGTTGAAAATTGGACACAGGATATGAACAGACACTTCACCAAAGAAGACATTCAGATGGCTAACAAACATAAAGAAATGTTCAAAATCCCTAGCTCTAAGAGAGATGCAAATCAAAACAACCATGAGATATCATCTCACCCCAGTAAGAATAGCAAAATTGAACAGAACAGTAAACATCAAATGCTGGCAAGGTTGCAGAAATCTGGAACCCTTATTCACTGTTGTTGGAAGTGTAAAATGGTGCAACCACTATGGAAGGTTGTATTGCACTTTCTCAAAAAAGTTTCAAATAGAAATACCATTTGATCCAGCAATTCCACTACTGAAAAGGAACCATAAGCCTAAAGGAACTATAACCATAACTGCCACTAAAGTAGATATATGCACACTCATGTTCATTTTGGCTTTGTTCACAATAGCAAAGAACTAGAAACAACCCAAGTGCCCATCAACAAAAGAATGGATAGAGAAGCCCTGGTATAGTCACACAATGGAATTTTACACTGCATGGAAAAACAAGGAATTCATAAAATATTATACAAAATGGGTGAAATATCTCAATCACAAAAGGACAACTATTGCATGGTGCCACTGTTTTAAAATGGGACTGACATCAGGGTTGTGAAAAGACTGAGAAAGAGGGGATAAATAATATACTGCATTGAAACAGATGAGGGCAAAGAGCTGTTTAAAGGGAATATATGATTAGGTATTATTGTCATTAGATATTATTGTTCAGAATGAAGGCTGCATAATGGACTGAACTTGGGGGGAGGGATTGTATAACAATGAAAGATTTTTACTTTTACTTTTCAAAGAGAAGAGTGAATTGAGGGGAAGGATGTGCAGGGAAAAAAATGCAACAATTGATGAATGGAAATCCAAAGTCTTGTAAACTTTCATTAAAATTAATTAAAAAAACCAAATTTGCTTCATGTACTTTCATGCAGATCTCAAAGGTTTTAAAAATGTGATAAAAAACAATGATGTTACTTTGAAGACTAAGATGTACCTGAACCCAGCCATGGAATTTACACATTTCATATACATGTAAAAGAATGCATCATAATGAATGAAAGAAACAGATGAGACTTGGCTCAGGATAGAGTAGGGTTCAGAGCTATTGTACATAAGGTCGCTATGAGTTGTACTCAATAACACATAAGACTGTAAATTAGATTTACATGGTATTTGGTGTTATAAGAGAAAGTGTGTATGAGTGAGTGAATGAAAACCGTTTTGTTTTGTTTTTTAAAAAAAGCAAGCCAAAATAAGTACAGCATAGAGAGAGATCAATTGGCCTAGTGGACAGAAAGTCATGCTTCCTAGGCAAAGGTGGGTGACAAATCTGCAACCCTCAGCCCTGCCTTTACTTGTTTTTGGTGAAACATTCTTCTAGGTCATATAACCCTGGTATGTCCACTTGCTGTACAGAGGTAATTCATGGTTGTTGTGAAGCTGAACACTGTGACAGTAATGTGTCAAATGCGACTCATGGTGGACAGTGTTTGGTGGAGCTCCCTGATTAAAACAAGCCTGGAAGCAGGAGTGGCATCTACTTCCATAATATTTTGCCTCTGGAACCCTATGAAGCTGGAGAAAGGACGATGGTTACACAGATGTCCAGGTCTTTCGTTCATAGCGTCGCCTACAAATTGATGGCACTAACAACAACAAAGCCATTTGTCCTATTTTCAAAGCAAAGTAGATAAAGCTGCAACTGATCAATTTGTTTGCACTGTCTTTCTGCAGCAGCTCCTCAGATATGTCAATTTTATCTATAAGGAGTAATAAAAATACTGTTTGTATTTCTATGCTTTATTGTCATGCTTTAAGATGTTCAATATTTTGTAGCAATTTAAAGTGCAAGAAGTCAAAAGTAAGACAAGCAAAAATAAAGATGTGAGCAATTAGTCAAATCTCTTTTTCTATGAAAAAATTAATATGTTGTCGGGAGATCAGACTTCAGTAAGAATTAAGGCACTCAGGAAAAGTGCATCTTCTCATTTTTTGGTGGGCTTTGGGTTTTTTTTCTGACTCAGTTTGAGATCCAGTACGAAACTGTTTCTTTATTTACTTATTTTTCTTCAAGATTGCCACATCCTTATAATGAAGATTTCATTTTAATTTCTTTAAAGCAATCCCACATTTCAGCCAGAACACATAATGGAGAATAGAATTAATTACCATCATTTATGGGTGAAATTTGCACACTGACTTGGCTTGGGCCAGGGGAGCAATGATATTTTTCCTTAAAAACAATGACATTTCTGTGATTCTCTTTTTTTCACTTATTTTACCAGGATTGAAGATTTTCCCCCCCTTAAAGTGCAATGATAAAATATTGTGATAGATGGCAGTTCTTCTCTCTTAATTGCACTAAAAGCAAAACGCTTATTCTTAAGGAATAGTTGTGGCTTATACAAATACAAATCTTTTTCTTTTCAATATAGAGTAAGCCACTCTCCATTTAAAGGATCAGCCGTGTACAATTAGAGTCCCTGGTAGTCTGCCAAACACAATAGGGCATTAATTAACATGTGCTGGGGGATTCATCAACATGCACAGTGGTAGCATGCAACTGGAACCTCTTTCCCCCCTCCCCTTTCCTCTTTATGTAGGCAAAATTCATGAAAGATCTACTCCAGTATGTAAATCAGCTTCTGCTAAATGCCTAGTAATGGAGTTCCTTTATTTTCCAAAGCTGCTGCTGAAGTACTTATATATCCTAGCAAGACACTTACTCTGTCTCTTTCTCCTATTTAAAACCCAGCCACAGAGGGCAAAAAATAACTTATTTGTTTACTTACCATGGAGACTGCTCTGTAAAGAAATCATCTGATAAATTACTCCCCCAAAAAGAGCACAATGAGAATCATGTCCCTTAATGTGCTAGTAGGGTTGGCAGAATTTCTCTGACTAGTTATCCCAGGATGACAGCACACTGATCAGCTAACTTGCATGAGTGTGGAGAGAAACACTCTAAGTCATACCATTATCTAGTTTCTGTCACCTGGCATGAGCAGGTTAAAAAAAGAAAAAGAAAAAACCAAACCAAAACCAAAACACAAAACTGAGAAGGGCAAATTTGATTTCAATTAATCTTTAATTAGGTCTTGCTTATGTCTTACCTTGGTGACTATTAACTGACTTTAGTACCTTTCGTGTGACATTAGGGATTGAGATATGGATTAAACACACAAATCTATATGAACCACACTCTGGACAATAGATGTATCTGCTGTCTTGAAGTGAAGGTGAAATCAAGGAAATGAAAATGTATATCCATTTTCTTTATATTACATGTAGCATAACATTCGTAGTTTTCCATTTCTGAAAACCATGTATATGTATTACAATTTAGGTTGTAAAATCAGTGGCTAATTTTATTCTTTCTACTTTGTTTTGTTTTAAATGCAATAATATATGTAACATGCTTAACAAAATATCTAAAATAAATGCCTCGTTAAAAAACAAGGGTAGGTAGTAACTATTCATGAAGGTGGTGGTAGAGGGATTATTAAAAGATACTGCTTTCTACACAGCAGAGATTATTAGTATAAAAATAGAACAATGTGGATTTTGTATTTTGATCATTTTAGATCATAAATATAGATTTGTTGTTGTTCATTGCTGTCTAGTCACAATTAACTCACAATTGACCCTCCACCAGGTTTTCAAAGGCTATAAATTGTACGGGAAGAGACAGTGCCTTTTCCTCCTGCAGGACGAGTAGATTCAAACTACTCGCCTTTGGATTTACAGCCCAAACTCCTTACTGACTAGGCCATCAAAACTCCTTGTAAAGATACATATCTATTAAACGCTTATCTAAGACATGGAAAGATGTGAAATTTTAATTTGATTCTCTAAGCAGTTTCATAAATGTGTGTCCTTTATATGACATATATCAAAAAGGAATAAGAGAGTTCTGGTGGTTTAGTGGTAAGGAATTGTGCTGCCAATGCAAAAGTACATGGTTTGAACCCACCAACTGCTCCACAGAAGAAAGATGGGCAGTCAACTCCCATGTGATTTACTGCCTCTGAGAACCCACTGGAGGATTAGCTACGGGTCTGTTTTGATTCAATGGCACAGAACAACAACGAGAGATAGCTTAGTGATTCAGATGTATCTGGATTTATGTAGACTTGGTTTTCATCCAAGTTCAACCATTTTGTGACTTTGAGCAAATAACTGAACTGTACAGAGGCTGAATTTTGCCTTTTGTGAAACGGAAATATCAGGTTGTAGGAGTCAATGAGAAAATGTGTATCAAAGATTTGGCAAAATCTTGGCAACAGGAAATAACTCATTAAATAGTAGCCAGATAGAAGGATATAGTCTTAATATACCCAAAGCCTCTCTTCTCTTATGGGTCAGATTATTCCCTATTTACTGTAGCAGAGAGCAAAAGCTCCAGCTCACTCATTTTCAGAGAACCAGAGAAAACAAGCTAGATGATTAGCATCCTCTTTGGTTGTCTTCTAGATTCCCCCCATAATTTCCACTAGTCAGAGTCAGATAATTAGAACTCCTTTGATTAAATATTTTTTCTTTAAAAATATTTAAAATAACTAATAAAGCAAAGTGAATACTTGAAACAATACATTCTTAAATATGAAAAATTTAGTGAAAAATTTCCTGTCAATATAATCTTCCTCTTACTAGATATTTCTGGGAAAATTTTTCTGTTTTATGAGCTTTCATTCTATCATGGATTCTAGCATGATATTTCTCCCTCAATTTCTCTTTAAAATGATAGAAAATTCATATCATAGTACCCACAAATGTGAAAATTTAGTTACAATGCCTTAGAAATTGTTTTTCACAGAAAATATTTTTTGACAATAGGTACAAATGTGTGGATATATTTCTATTGATCTCTTTTCTTCTCCAGCTCTGCTTATATTTGATTTGATGAGAGACATTAAATGATTTATACTTGAAATTTACTATTACCCATAGTAAGATATTATCAGCAAGTTTTACTATGTTGAATTTAAATAGACTGAAAAATAAGCTTGAATTGAGATTCCCATAAGAAAAAGATTACTATAGTTCCTATGTACCCCATCTTCAGGTTCTGTCAGAAATATGATGAGGTAAAGATAAGAGAAAATTAATCATAAAAAAGACACGGGGGCAGGGGAGAGAAAAGAGTATCCACCAAGCTTCATATTTGCTGCTTCATTTTAAAGAAATAGGTATCAACTGTCTGTGATCTTGAGAAACTAGATTCCTTGCTGAGACATATCCAGAATATAGTTAATATTAGAGAATATGGCAATTTGGACATCAGCTTTCTTTTTTTTTTTTTAACCAAACCCATATAAGAAGTTCAATGACAGGGATGGGGTGGGCTGCTCAATTAGCAAAGCAAGAAAGTGGTGGCTTACTTGCATTTACTTTCTGTGGTGAACACTTTTAAATGGATATGGTGAAAAACATATGAACTTGTTACTTACTAAGTAGTAAACAAGCACAAATAAGCCCCTGTTTACTTCACTCACTGGATACCAAGTCTGTCAGGATTGTATATTTGAAAAGAGGTTTTGATTCTGTAGAAAGGTACTGTAGAGATGGGAGAGAGATAGATGTTAGCCATTCCTAGAAGCAGAATCTTTGATATGGTGAAAAAAAAATCAAGTGATATTAGTCACTACAAATTAGTTAGTAAGCACAAGGAAGATGGTACCTGCCTGGCTTATTAACTAAACTGAGACTGCACAAGGATATTTTAAAATTAAAATTTTAGTGTTAATTGAATTTTATAAGAAGAACCACAGAAGCAGCTGTTTATTTCTGAGTTGGGGAAAGGTTAGCCAAATTCTCCTTCCTGTGTAAAGGTGTCTTGCTGTTTCATGAGTGGCTTGGGCCACAATGAGAGGGCTAGAAAAACTGAAAGGAAACCAGAATAGGAAAATTTGGGCTTTCTCTCTCTGACAGATTTGTTGTTTTTGTTGTTGGGTTCCCTAGAGTTTTCTATAACTCAGAGTGACTCTGTGAACAGCATATCTGAACCTTGCCATATCCTGCGCAATCCTCATGCCCTCTGTCATGGTCAAGACCTTTATTGCAGTCACTGTATCTGATATCTCATTTCATGGGCTGGTTTCTCCGGAAAAATATGTCCAAATGAGATAAAATTGTTGACAGATGCTGCTATTTTGTCAAGAGGTGGTTATGGTTATCTGACATTTTCATTTATTCAGAGTGTTGTTGTGGATGTTATGTGCCATCGAGTCGCTTGCGACTCATAGGGACCCTATGTACAAGAGCTCTAAATGCTGTTCTATCCTGTGCCAACCTAGCCATCTCAAACACAATTTTCCCACCGCTCTAGTCACAGAATTGATCCATCTCTTTGAAGGTCTTCCTCTCCTGCACCGTCCCTCCACTCTGCCAAACATGATGTCCCTCTCCAAGAACCAGTCCCTCCTTGCAACATGTCCAAAGTATGTCAGACAAAGCTTCAGAATCTTTGACTCCAAGGAGCATTCTGGCTTCACCTTCTCCAGGAAAACCTGTTTGTTCTCCTTGCAGTCCATGGTATATTCAGCACTCTTCTCCAGCACCACAGTTCAAAGGCATCAATTCTCTTTCTATGAACCCTATTCACTGTCCAGCTCTCTGATGCACAGCACATAATTGGAAAGACTATAGCCCGGATCAAGTGCACCTTAGTCTCCAGCCTGATGTCGTTGCTTTTCAGTACTCTTGAGAGCTCCCTCACAGCCGACTTTCCCAATGCAATTTGTCTCTTGATTTCCTGGCTGCTGTTACCAAGAGTGTTGATTGTGGAGCCAAGCAAACTAAAACTGTTAACTATCTCAATCTCTTCACCATCCATACTGATGTTGCCAATTCAGAGGATGTAGTTATTTAAAAGTACTAATAGGTATGACTCGATGGCACATAACAACAACAATAGGTAGCTTTCTCTGATAAGTTATTCTTATGCTTACTTTATGAAAAATAACCCCTTTACTCTTCACAACAGTTATACAAGTTGTTGTTGTTATGTGCCATTGAGTCACCTGCAACTCGTAGCAACCCTATATACAACAACATCCCTAAATTCTGCTCTATCCTGTGCCAATCTCACTGTCTCTGATACAGCTACTCCCTTTACCCCAGTCACTGAAACAGTATATCTCATCAAGTGTCTTCCTCTCCTGCGCTGCTCCTCCACCCTCCCAAGCATGATGTCCCTCTCCAAGGACTGGTTCCTCCTTGTAACATGTCCAAAGTATATCAGGTGAAGCTTCAGACTCCTTGCCTCAAAGGAGCAGCATAGTTTCACCCACTCAACCACATATTCATTCTCTTAGCAGTCCATGGTATATTCAATAGTCTTCTCAAACACCACAGCTCAAAGGCATCAATTCTCCTTCCGTTATCCCTAGTCATTATTCAGCTTCCTGATGCATAACAAGTGATTATAAAGATCATGGTCTATACCAGGTACACCTTAGTCCCCAGACTATTGTTCTTCATTACTTTGGAGAGGTCTCTGACAGCAGACTTCCCCAATGCAATATGTTTTTTGATTTCCTGGCTGCTGATACCAAGAGTTTATGGAGCCAAGCAAACTAAAGCGTTTAACAATCTCTATCTCTTCACCATTTATCATGATACTCCCAGACAGCCCAGTGATAAGAATGTTTATTTTCTTTATATTGAGCTTCAATCCATATTGAAGGTTACAGTCCTTGACCTTTTGCAGCAAGAGCTACAGGTCCTCCTCAGTTTCAGCAATCATAGTTGTTGATGAGTCTTCCTCCAATCTTGATGCCACACTCCTCCTCATAGAGCCCAGTCTTATGAGTACTCTCTCATTTTGTAGATGAACAAACTAAGGCTCTGAATAGTGAAGTAATTTGCCTGAAACCTCTGAGTAATAAAGTAATTCATCTGGGATTGCAATCCCAAACTGGCTTCAAAATCCATGCCCCTTACCACCACGCTGTGCTGTTTTTCAATAAGCCGTTTTTAACTATCTTCTCAAAGAAAAATGGAATCGACTAGGGGTAGAAGATGAGTGAGGGAAGAGTGCTTCCAGCAGCCCATCAGCTATTCTAGGCCACTAGAGTATGCACCTTACATTATTTCAGGTACAAAGGTGAGGCTAGGATTGATTGTAGCAAACCATCATTAATTCCACAAGCAATACACTGATATTCATGGCATTAATTAATTGATTTGAGGTTATATGCTTCCAGATTATTCAGTATTTTGTTAAAGAATATGTAATACCTAATCAACTAAGGATTACCAATGACTTTAAATTCAATATAATTTTTAATAAATCAGCAAAGGTTTAGCTAACTTTTACTGTACTTAATTATCAGTGGCTCTATATTTATGTAAAATAATCTTTATTGACATCAGTTTATGTAAAATGATGGTAATTTGAAGCAATTTAAAAGATTTTCCACTGTTCCGTTAGAGACCTGGAAGAACAGACACTGGTTAAGCAGTCAGAGTTTGAAGTCAAAATCTTTGCTTCTCATTGCATTAACCAGGGTCAGTTTTTATGCCGTTTCCCTTACAGATTAGAAGACAGTAAGAAGGAGGCAGGGGAATAGATAGTCTTAGAAAAATTTTACCTACAGTATTGGGAAGCTCTTATTCTGAAGTAATTTCCTCTGTTAAATCAAATTTGGAAAGCAGAGAGTCTCCTAGTCTTCCACGCATATGAAGAGGGGGTGCCATGCTCTTGTGCGCGTGCGCGTGTGTGTTTGTGGGTGGAGGGGGGGAGAGAGAGAGAGAGAGAGAGAATCTACGTAGAAATGTAATATTATATAATAAGACATCATCAGCTAAAACCATTTAACTCTCTTAGACATCAAAATTTCTTTATGAGCATAGATCACTAATTTATCTTTAGGATTCCAAAACCCAGGAAAATTAGAAGCCTGTGTGCTATTTCACCTCCTTGCTACATAAACAGAGTAAAAACCGCTTCTGCCACCGCTGCCCCTCCTTACCTTACTTACACAAGTATGTGTGTACACACACATGCACACACAATCATTTACATACCTCTCCTGAATTTTAAAGAGCTGCACTGCCAATCCAGAGATAGGCAGTTCAAATCTACTAACTACCCTGAGGGAGAAAGAAGAGTAATGTCTTCTTGTGTGATTTACAGCCTCTAAAATAACCCCGTGGTGGATCAGTTATGTGTTGGTTCTGACTCAACGGCAATGATTTTTTTTTTAGCTGCCTTTATGAACCACAACAGCCTGTCTGAAAGTGAAGAACTGACATCAATTAATTAGGAATTTTTTGTCTATTCTAACATCTAACAATTTGTCTTAGACTCCACAAGAAAGGTCAACCTCATCAGCAACTAAATTGGGTGATTTGATTTTTAAATCTAATTGACTATACTCAAGTCATCTACTTTGGCAAGGCTACTTTTGACCAATTTGGAGGCTTCCTTCTTTGCTCACTTCTCTCCAGCACCCCCTCACTGCATCCCGTCATGCATCCAATCCTTCTAGAGAGGGCCTTTCAGCCTTCTCTCCAAGGAGTTTAAGTTCACATTTCTTATTAACCCATTGCCTCTCTAACACATTTTGGCAGAAGACCTCTTTATAATTCCTATTAAGTGTAAATTACTATATATCCCACAGGGGCTACAAACTAATTTGCAACACTTCTACAATCCTCAGTGGCCTTTCTCATCCATAGGGTCGATGACCTCTCGTGTTCAAGTGAGTGCTCAATGACCCTTTGTGCTTGAGTGAGGGGGTGAGTACTGGACCTAGAGACCCTATCCTTCCTCTTAATGTATTTAATATTTACCTTTGGGTAGTATATATTCAAAAAGGCCCACTGCAGAAATTCCCAGACAGAGGGAGCGCAATAATGATAAGTATGTAACACTGCTACTACACTTAGAAGCATAGCAAAGGCATGCTCAGAGATCACAGGTTGTCAAATGTTGACACAGTTGATTTATTGCCCCAAAGGAATTTATCTTAAGACTTGAAGCACTTTTTATAGCATACTTAACATCATACTCACATTTTTTATTTTTTTTTGTTTATTCATTGTTGCACATTTTCTCTCCCCATTTTCTCCCCCTCTCCAAGCTCAGCTTGCAATGCATCCCTTTTTCAGATTATTTTCATACATATAAGGCCTAATCATGCATTATTTTCTAACAGAAGCTCTGGTGACCTAGTAGTAAGAAACAGCCCTACCAGTGCAAAGGCACATAGTTCAAATCCAAAAGCTGCTCTGTGTGAGAAATACAAGAAATCTCCTCCTGTTAAATTTACTACCTCTGAAAACCCACTGGAGGCTCAGCCTTGGACTGACTCTGACTCAATGATGATTCACAACAATTGTAACAATCACCCCGATGCTTTTCAGTGACTCATTTATTGATTTCATTCAAAGTTTTATACTACTACATTAATTTCTGATAGTCATTGCTTTATTGTCAATGTTTTATTAAATATGGAGTATTAGAAATATAAAAGGAATTAATTGATTTGAGACCTATTTGGTATCCAAGGGTTTCGTATGTGTAAGATCCAATAGGGTTAATGGAAGCTATGCCCACATTTCTTTAAGCACCAGTGGGAGACTAGATAATTTCATTTCTATTCAGAAGGCAGGCCTACATGGAGTACCTGATCTGTTAGAGAAGAGAAAAATGCATGCTGAATGAACTGGAGGCTGACTCACACACACCAGGTCATGTAAAATGGAAATTAACTTTCTTGTTTTTCATCTTCCTAATTAACATTATGTGATCAAACTACCAGAATGAAATATTATTTAAATCTTTTTCACCTCATTGGATGATTTACACTGCCCTCATAAAACACAATGGACTTGGGCAGAAATGAGAAGATAATTACTTAGTATGAAATAGGTAGCAATATAGGATTTTTTGGAAATGACCCAATTTTTGAATTTCAGAGGTAAAGGCCAAATCATGTGTTCCTGTTTTTATATTATTTAATGCTCTAATTCTGCATCTCTAATATTCATCCCTGTGGAACTCTCTGACCCAGAGACTCACCACCTTGCTGCTGAGTGACTTCAGCTGGATGTAGAAGCCTAGTCTCCTGTTTCCCTCCCCCATGGAGTTCCCTGGCCTTCTCTGGGGCTTTGGGTAAGTGGCTACCCTTGGAAAATTTTCTGCAGGGAAAAATTTCCTCCCCTATTTTGCCTTGATCACACCCAAAATCTTCAAACTTACCATACATATATATGTGTTCAAGCAGTAGCCTAGTTTAGTAATAAGTATAATTTGACATGACAGCTCTGAGATCCAAGTAAATCCCTCTTTTTAATTTATAAGTTGTAGAATTTGGAGCAAGACAAATGATACATCTTTGAGTTTCATTCTCTTCATCTGTAAAATGGTTAGACTAATAACTCTCTTACTGGGCCATTAAAAGTAAAAATTAGTACTATGTAACCTGAAAACCAAACCCACTACTGTCAAGTTCATTCCAACTCTGATCACCCTTCACTGGTTCTGGGGCTGTAAATCTTTTCGATGGAGTAGATGGTGAATGTGAACCACTAATGTTAAGGTTAGTAGTCCAATACATAACACACTACACTACCAAGAATCCTTTCCATTGGTTCTATACACTGCAAATTTTTACTTGAAGTGCCCTCTAGTCTTCGGTTCACATTAGCACCCTGGTAGGCTCACTGTGAGAGGCAGCAAGGTCTCTGAAGACATGTGGCTTCACTGGGCCAAGTTAAAGATTTAAGGCCAAATGCCTTCTATTTCTTGGTGTTGCCATATCTCTTTCCATAAAAGATATAACCACTTCTTTGTGAGTTTGCATTGAAAGAGAACTGAAAAGCAGGCAGAGTCCTAGGCCCTGCCTTGTACTCTTTACGTAAAATTCTAAATCTCTCATATCTTCACGTGATATCCTTTCACACACTCAACTCACTGAAGCTGAGTCCATTCAGGCTCACAACAATCCTCCATGGTTTTCCAAGAAGGTAAAATGCAACAGGAGACTCCCTACCTTTCTGCAGAGTAGTCCTTGGTGAATTGAAATTCACATTATTTTAATTTAAATTAAAGATACACAGCCTTTGGGTTTGTAGTGCAACTTGCTCTCTCTGGCATGCTTTGTTGTTGATGTGTACCATCGAGTCATAACGGACTCATAGCTGACCTCCAGTGAGTTTTAAGAGGCAAAATCATACAAAAAGAGTTTTCTCATCTATCTTCCGTGGAGAAGCTGGTGGATGCGAACCACCTGTGCCATGGTGTTGGCAGTGCAACTCCTTACTATTAAGTTACTTGTTGCTGTTGAGTACCCTCTAGTGGAACTGACATAGAGCTGACCCTCCATCTGTGCTGATCGCAGCACAGCCTCTTACCATTTAGGCCACCAGAGCTCCTTAAGCCATTTGTCTTTATTGTTGTTAGGTGTGGTTGGATCAAGAATGACTCAGCAACACTAAGAACAAAAGATCTGAGTCCTGTTCTATCCTATGCCATCCTTACACTTCCCAACACACAAGAGCCCATTGCAGCAGTTACCGTGTCAATCCATCTGGTTAAGGATCTTTTTCTCCTTTGCTGATCTTCCACTCTTAACAGCATCATGTCCTTTTTGAAGGAATAGCACTTCCTAGCAACATGCTCAAAGTATGTGAGGTGAAGCCTTAACACGCTTGCCTCCAAAGAGCACTCCAGCTGCACCTTCTTCAAGACATACTTGTTTGTTCCCTTGGTCATCCATATGATGTTCGCTGATCTTCTCCAACACCAAAGCTCAAAGGCATCAATTCATCTTCTCTAATTCTTATCATTGTTCAGTACTCAGATTTATAGCAAGCGAACTGTTTGTTCTCCTAGCAGTCCATGGTATATTTAATACTCCAGCACCACAGCTCAAAGGCATCAATTCTCCTTATATCATCCCTAGTCATTGTCCAGCTCTGATGCATAGCACGTGATTGTAAAACCATGGACTGGATTAGGGGCACCTTAGACTCCAGACTGACATCATTGTTCTTCAGTACTTTGGAGAGGTCTCTGACAGCAGACTTTCACAATGCAATTTGTCTTTTCATTTCCTGTCTGCTGCTACCAAGAGTGTTGATTGTGAAGCTAAGCAAAAGGTGCCAGTTGGTGCAGTGGTGAGAATCTTTGTTTTCTTGATGTTGATCTTCAATCCATAATGAAGGCTGCAGTCCTTGATCTTCTGCAGCAAGTGCTTCAGATCTTCCTCCATTTTAGCAAGGAGGGTTGTATCATCTGCATAATGGAGAATGTTGATGAGTCATTTTGATGCCACATTTCTCCTAAAAGAGCCCAGCCTCCCGGATAATCTGATCTGCATATAGTTTGAAAAGGTATGGAGATACGACACATCCCTGTTGTACCCTTCCCATTTTGAAACATGCAGTAAATTGGCTTGGTGATAGAAATGAGGCTGGAAATATAATTATTGAATTTCATATTTACAATTATTCAGTGCAAATACCTTTTTAAAAAGACACAAAGGACAACTTTACATAGGGGTCTCACCTAATTGGGCTGCACAAGCATCAGATTGAATATATTTGTGTAAAAAATCATTGGAGAAGTTCAGTATCAGGAGTCAACACTAGGCCGGGGCCAACTAATGGTCAGACCATCAATAACTCATATGCAAGTTCAAATTGAGGCCAAATAAAATTAAAATAAGCCATTCAGACTACCCTAATTCTTAGAGATTTTCTCTCTATTGGCCACTGCAGAAACATTATTCTAAAAGGCTATACATTCACAACAAACATGATAGGTGAGTACTGACTTTTGGCTTCCTTGAAAATAATAACTCTGGAAGCACAGAAAAAAAGAAGGTGATTATGTTGATGATGATGATGGTTAGGACGTGTGATGAAAAACATGTATTTACAGGAAGAATTTTGTAGTTATGTGTCACTGAGTTGCCTGTGACTCGAAGTGACTCCAATGTACAATAGCCTTAAATCCGGCTCTATCCTATGCCAATCTTTTTGTCTCTGACACACTACCTCCATTACCTCAGTCACTGAGTAAATCATCTCATTGGGGGTCTTCCTTTAATGCACTGTCCCTCCACCCTCCGAAGCATGACTTCCCTCTCCAAGAACTGGTCCCTCCTTGCAACATGCCCAAAGTATTTCAGACAAAGCACAGAATCCTTACCTCCAAGGAGCACTGTAGTTTCACTCTCTCTAGGATGAATCTGTTCTTTTAGCAGTCGATGGTATATTCAATACTCTTCTCCAACACCACATCTGACAGGCATCAATTCTCCTTCTATCATCTCTAGTCATTGTCCAGTTCTCTGATGCAAAGCAAGTGATTGCAGAAACCATGGCCTTTATCAGGCATACCTTAATCTCCAGACAGACATTTTTTTCTCTTCAGTATTTTGGAGAGGTCTCTAACAGCAGACTTTCCCAATGCAATTTGTCTTTTAATTTCCTGGCTGATGGTGCCAAGAGTGTTGATTGTGGAACCCAAAAACGAAAGCTATTTACAATATCAATACAATAAAAACCCGATGCACAACAGAACACACACAGATTAACAGAAAGGGCAACCTAGGTAGAACTATCAAGTACGGAAATACAAAGGAGGAGGAACAGCTGTGGTCAAGGCTCTGGGCTAAGGGTGGGGTCAA
The DNA here is from genome assembly GCF_000299155.1 of Elephantulus edwardii. Lineage (NCBI taxonomy): Eukaryota > Metazoa > Chordata > Mammalia > Macroscelidea > Macroscelididae > Elephantulus > Elephantulus edwardii. Next base: position 1,085,966 of record NW_006399793.1, read on the forward strand.
TACTGTAACTAATGCTTAACTCCACAATAAGGGATTTATCTTTCACTGCTTCACAAATTGCTGTCTGTCAGATACTCCTCTAAATCTGAACATTCAGATTAAGACAGACTAGGAAGAAGGATTGGCCA
>NW_006399793.1:1086193-1128296 GCF_000299155.1 Elephantulus edwardii
AGTGTTGTCTCCCGGGACATTGACACAGCGGCCAAGTTTATTGGTGCTGGGGCTGCCACAGTTGGTGTGGCTGGCTCAGGGGCTGGCATCGGGACAGTGTTTGGCAGCTTGATCATTGGCTATGCCAGGAACCCATCTCTCAAGCAGCAGCTCTTCTCCTATGCCATTCTGGGCTTTGCCCTGAGGCCATGGGACTCTTCTGTTTGATGGTCGCCTTCCTCATCCTCTTCGCCATGTGAGGCTCCGTGGGGATCAACTACTTGTCCCTGCTGCTTCAACTCCAGGCCATGCCCCATGCTGGAGTGTGCTGAGCTTTACCATTAAACAACGTTTCTCTAAATCCAAAAAAAAAAAAAAAAATGAAGAGGCCATGTAACTAGGGATCTTGTAGCTAAAGTTAGATGAATTTTGGCTGACAGCAGTGAGTACCAGAGGAATGTCTATGTTTCATTGACTATGCAAAGGCATTTGACTGTGTGGAGCAAAACAAACAGTGTCTAACTCTGAGAAGAATGGGAATCCCAGAACACTTGGTCGTGCTTATGTGAAACCTATACTTGTACTAGGAGGAAGTCGTCAGACAGAGCAAGGGAACACTGCATGGTTCAAAACTGGGAAGGCTGTATGCCAGGGATGTGTCCTGTCTCCATATCTTTTTCATACCTTTTCAGGAAGAATTGTTGTTATTCTTGATGCTTGCCTTTAAGTCGAGCATGACTCATGATCCTATGAACAAAAGGCCTGAAGTCCCTCTCTACAACTAACTTTTACCAAAGTTCATAGAGTTTCCGGAGGCATGTTATTTAGGGAGTGTATGGCATTCCTGCTTCTAAACCTGTCATAGTATGTTACTGTTGTTATGTACTCAAATAATCTTGTTAATTATCTTTTTAAGATTAGAGCCAATCAGGATTTTGAAAAGTGGTAACAATGGAGAATGGTCCTCTTTTATCTCATTACACATCCCATAATGAAATTTATAATTCAACTTATAATTTTTCTATAATCAACTATTGGGTATTTTCCAGGATTCTCTGTCTAAAGTAAAATCAAGTAATAGGATTTTCAATAATAAAACCAGATTTGGGGACCTAAACCTAAATATTATTAGAATCCTCCCTAAGACTTTTTCTAAGAAGTCGCTGCTTTAAAGTGTTCTTTTGCTTAACACCATTTTCTTTCAACACTGCTTTTGCTTTTGCTTTTTCAGTCAGCTTATGTTTGATGGTTCTGGGCACTGAGAAAAGAGCTCCTACATCATCTTTCTTTATGGTTGCAGAGTAAAGCCACTGATAGAGAGTGAGGCTGTTGATTTTGCCACTTGTTTTTCCATGTGCCAGCACTGAGAATGGGGAGACAGCTCCTCTGCCAGCTGCCAACGCCAGGATTTAGGAGTTCTCCTCTTGCTGGAAATGGAACGTGATCTCAAATTTCTCTCTCTCTTCTTTTTTTAACTTTTTTTTTAAAAAAATTGTATTTGTTCTTTACAAAGTTTGTATGTATACATTGAGTTTCACACTATTTTTCATGCACATTGTATTTCATATAATAATTCCCATTAATCTTATTCCTCTAACTTTCCTCTAAAAGCAACTGGCATTGTTTTCTTGTCTCCGTTGTTACTTATGGACTGGGATTGTAAATCCTTTCTACACATATCTCAATTTCAGTTTATCTATCCTTGAGTATCCCTGTTCCAAATTTTTCTGTTTTCAGTGAAAACTATTAAAAGTTTTCAATTTATAAAGAATTCTATCCTATATTACCATTTTTAAATCTCTAGAGAATCCTGTGTTATGTTTTTATTTTACAAAAAGGAAAATGAGGCTTTCAGAGATAAAGCATCCTATGCTATAGAGTCCTTGAGTGGTGCAAAAGGTTAGTACATTCACCTCATACTTACTTGAAAGTTTGCTAGTTTGAGTCCAGAGGTGTCTCAGAAGAAAAGTCTGAGGATCTACTTTCAAAAAAACTAGTCATTGAACAAACAACATGTGGAGTATATTTCCACATGGACATATATGGTGGTTGTTGTTGTTGTTATGTGCCGTCGAGTGGACATATATGGAGTCTTTAATAATTGAAACCAACTCCACAGCAACTGGGTATTGTTTGTTTTCAGAACTATTAAGTGCTACATTTCAAACTAAGATCTTCTTACTATAAATCTACTCACACTCCTGTACAATACCTGAAAGGTCTTCATTTGTAGTTTACACATTGTAAAACACAGTGTGTAATTCAAATTGACTACCTGGTAGATAATTGTTGATTTATTTATCATATTTACATGTGGCAGGCTAGGTGTTTTGAAACTAATTTTAAAAACCAGAAAGATATTTGACTTTGGAGTTCATGTATAAACTTATACCTAAGATAACTCTACCTAATCAAATGTTTTAAAATATTAGGACCAAGATAGAGTGAGATCTGAATCATTCTTTGTAAGAAGTTCAGTGCTCAGTAATGGATAGAGGGAGAATCACACAATAATATGACAAGGATAAAAGTCTAAACAAGTTAAAATTCCATCCTTGTTCTTTTAGTCATATCAGAGCATTCTGCCTTATCTAAAATATGGTCTTCTTCTATAAAAATTAATGGGATATCTGACAAAGGATTGTGAAAGACTTAATGATAGTGTGTGTGTGTGTGTGTGTGTGTGTGCGTGCGCGTGTGTGTGTGGGTATACCTGCACGCGTGTGTGTTTTGTCAGACTCATTTACTGCACTTCCACTTCTTTCTCATCAGAAAGTAAGTATTTTCCAATTTTTGTGGAACAGTATTAGCACAAAGAGGGAAATAGGCAAAGAAAAATCTATCAGTAGAGGAAAAAAGAAAGTGAAAGTTGTACAAAACCTAGAGCCAGAAAGGATTTTGTTTTCTTACAAGTAATACAATGAAGAACAGGGGACATCCATCTGCTATGCCTTAAGAGATTGTTGATAACAGGAAGAGCTTTACTGGTAATATGTCTATCAGAAAATGTGATGCAAAAAAAATGGGTTTTTTTTAATAATACAATAGAAAATTTAAGGAATTTGGAGATAATAAGGAATAGAGTCTCAATAAAATGGACTGATAAGTTGACAATGGGTTCAAGAGCACCAGCCATTATGAGGGTGGGCCAGCAGCTGACACTGCTTCATTCTGTTGGACAGAGGATAGCTCTGATTCAAAGCTGACTCAACAATAGCCAAACTAGCAAAAAAATCTAAGCCAATTTTTAAGAATAGGTACTGGCATCCACATCAGAAGCCTTTTTTTCCCCCTCGAGAACTAACTAGAGGTAGGAGCTCCTAGTTCATTCTGGTTTGCATTTCCATCCCAGAGATACTGAATCAAAAATCTACATTTTAACATAAAATACCCTAAATAATTCTTATAGACCCCAAAATGATTCATATCTATCTTGTTAAAAAATTAGATTCTGATTTTCTATCTCTCACATGGGAATGTAAGTTCTTGGCAGATGGGTAACCCTGAATGAACCAGTCTGAAGCACCGACCACAATGAACGGAGCATGTTTGATCCTTCTTTGGCATGTATTAAAATCAGTCTTTTTAAATTTTCATAAGAGCCTTGTGCTGTTATTGTTTTATGTGTCATCAAATCACATGCAACTCATAGCAACCCTATGTACAACAGCTCTGAACCCTGCTCTATCCTGTACCAATCTTATTATCTCTGACACAGCTACCTCTATCACCCCAGTCACTGAGTCAATCCATCTCATCGAGGGTCTTTCTCTTTTATACTGTCCCTTCACCCTCCCAAGCATGATGTATTTCTCCAAGAACTTGACACTCCCTGAAACGTATTCAAAGTATGTCAGATGAAGTTTCAGAATCCTTGCCTCCAAGGAGCAGCCTGGTTTCACCCTCTCTAAGGTGAATCTGTTTGTTCTCCTAGCAGTCCATGGTATATTCAATACTATTCTCCAACACTACAGCTCAGGGCATCAACTCTCCTTCTATCATCCTTAGTGATTGCCCAGCTTTCCGATGCATAGCACTTAATTGCAAAGACCATGGCCTGGATCAGGCACATCTTAGATTCCAGACTGACACCATTGCTCTTCAGTACTCAGGAGCGGTCTCTGACAGCAGACTTTCCCATTGCAACTTGTCTTTAAATTTTCTGCCTGCTGGTACCTAGAGTGTTGATTGTAGAGCCAAACAAACTAAAGCAATTAACAATCTCAATCTCTTCACCATTTATCAGTCAACCCAGTGGTGAGAATCATTGTTTTCTTGATATTGAGCTTCAATCCATATTGAAGGCTGTAGTCCTTGACCTTCTGCAGCAAATGCTTCAGGTCCTCCTCAGTTTCAGAAAGCAAGGTAGTGTCATCTGCATAACACAGGTTGTTGATAAATCTTCCTACAATCCCGATGCCACATTTCTTCTCATAGAGTCAAGTCTCCTAGATTATCTGTTCCTTATTATATTGAAAGAATATTGAGATAGGACACATGCCTGGCATATACCCTTCCAGATATAGAACCATGAAATGTTTCCTTGCTCTGTTCTGACAACGGCCTCCTAGTCCAAGTGTAGGTTTCACATAAATACTATCAAGTGTTTTGGGATTCCCATTGTTCTCAGAGTCAGCAACACTTTGCTGTGATCCACACAGTTTAATGCCTTTTCACAGTCAATGAAACACAGATAGGAAGAAGGATTGGCCATTACTTCTAAAATAACAGGACTTCAAAAACTTTATGTACATTACACTAGCAGATATGGCAACTGAGGCTGAGCCCTCAAATACGGAAACACTCAAATACGGAAGGCAGACACTTGTAATTAGAATGTGGAATGTGAGATACATGAATGTAGGAAAATTTAACATTGTTAAGAAAGAAATAGAACACATAAAAATTGACATACTAGATATTGGTAAAATGAGATGTACTAGTATGGGTCACTTTGAATCAGACGATCATACACTCTACTATACCAGAGATGAAAAGGTAAGGAAAAATGGGGTTTCTTTCAGAGTAAGAAAAGTCATATCTAGATCCATCTTGAAATACAATGTTGTGAGTCACAGGATAATACCCATGTGCATACAAGGAAGTCTAGTGAATACTACTGTCATTCAAATAGATGCATTAACAACTAGATCCAAAGAGGAGGAAATAGAAGATTTCTACCTACTTTTGCAGTCAGAAATTGCCTGAACATCAAGATGCATTTATGAGTCCTAGATTATTTTATAATTCCAGATTCTAAGCACAATAATATAATTTGCTGGAAATCATATTACTAATGTTATTTTTGTAAGCTTTCAAGTCAGAAGTGCCTCATAGCTGATCTTCCAATGTGCTTTTTGAAGCTACAAATTGCACATGAGTAGATTTATAAGCAATTGGTGATATGAACCACATGCATTTGGGTAGGCAGCACAACTCTTTCCACTATATCAATCTGAAATTGACTTTTATTTATTGCCATTTCTTCATCACTATTTGAAAGGTCTTCCTTATTTTTAAAGCAGAATTTTCTAATATTCTATAGCAGAAAGTAAAAAAAATTAGGATATTGTTGTTATGTGTCATCAAGTCATCTATAACTCATAACGACCTTATGTACAACAGCCCTAAACCCTGCTCTATGCTTTGACAGTCTTAATACCCAACACATCTATCACCATTACCCCAGTGACTAAATCAGTCCAACTCATTGAGGGTCTTCCTCTCCTGCGCTGTCCCTCCAAACTCCCAAGCATGACATCCTTCTCCAAGGAAGGATTCTGCCTTGCAATATGTCCGAAGTATGTCAGATGAAGCTTCATAATCCTTGCCTCCACGGATCAGCCTGTCTTCACCCTCTCCAGGATGAACTTAATTGTTCTCCTAGCAAACCATGGTATATTCAATACTCTTCTCCAGCTCAGGGCATCAACTCTCCTTCTATCATTCCTACTCGTTGTCCAGCTCTCTGATGTATAGCAACTAATTGCAAAGACAATGGCCGGTATCAGGTGCGCCTTAGTCTCCAGACTGACATCGTTGCTATTCAGTACTTTGGAGAGGTGTCTGACAGCAGACTTTCCCAATGTAATTTGTCTTTTAACTTCCTGGCTGCTGGTTGCAAAAGTGTTGATTGTGGAGCCAAGCAAACTAAAGCTATCAACAATCTTAGTCTCTAATATGATGCTGCCAATCATCCTAGTGATGATAATCTTTGTTTTCTTGATTTTGAGCTTCAATCCATATTGAAAACTGCAGTCCTTGACCTTCTGCAACAAGCATTTTAGGTCCTCCTCAGTTTCAGCAAGCAGGGTTATGTCATCTGCATAACACAGATTGTTGATAGTCTACCTCCAGTCGTGATGCTCCACTTCTCCTCATAGAGCCCAGCTTCTGGGATAATCTGTTCCACATATAAATTCAAAAGACTAGGAGATAGGACAAATCCTTGATGCACATGCTTCCCAATTTTGAACCATGCAGTGTTTCCTTGCTTTGTTCTGACAACTGCCTCCTGGTCCAAGTACAAGTTTCACATAAGCACAATCAAATGTTCTTGGATTCCCATTCTTCTCAGAGTCAGCCACAGTTTGAAGTTACCCACACAGCCTTTGCATAGTCAATGAAACACAGATAGACATTTTTCTGATACTCTGTGCTTTCAGCCAAGATCCGTGTGGCATTAGCTATAATTTCCCTACTACCATGGCCTTTTCTAAATCTGGCCTGCACTTCAAGCAGTTCTCTGTTTGTGTGCTGTGCCAGTCACTTTTTTATCATCATTGATAACTGCTAAATAACTTCCACACTCTGTCTAATCACTTTTCTTTGGAATGGGAACAAATAGTGATCTCTTCCAGTCAGTTGGTCCCCTGGCTGTCCTCTAGATTTCTTGGTACAACTTGGTGAGCACATGCAGGGTAGCATCTGTTTGGTGAAGTATGTCAGTAGGTATGCCATCAATTTCTGGGGCCTTGATTTCTGACAACTCTTTCAGAGCAGCATCACCACAGGCTCTTGCTCATACATTGCTTCATGAATTCTTCTGTGTCCACCAATTCCTTTTGGTACAATGACTCTGTATATGATTTCCTTCTTCTTTTAATGGTTTCTGGATCATTTAATATTCTGCCCAAGGCATCCTTAAGTATTGCAACTCAAGGTTTGAATTTGTTCTTCAGTTCCTTCAGCTTACAAAATGCTGAGTGAATTCAGCCTTTTTGATTTTCTGACTCCAGCTCCTTGCACATTTCATTGTAATACTTTACTTTGTCTTCCCTCACTGCCCTCTGGAATCTTCTATTCAGCTGCTTAATATCTTAATTTCTTCCCTTTGGTTTGGTTTCTCGGTGCTCCAGTGCAATATTTAGACATTCTTCTGATATCCATTTTGGTCTTTTCTTCCTTCTCTGTCTTTGTAATGACCTTTTGCTTTCTTCCTGGATGATATTCTTGATACCCTTCCACAGCTCATCCGGTCTTCGCTCATCAATGTCCAAGGACTCAAACCTGTTCCTGAGATGATTTTGAAATTCAGGTGGGATAGAATCAAGGTCAAATTTTGGCTCCTGTGGCCTTGATTTAATTTTCCTCAGCTTGAGCTTGAACTTGCATATGAGAGGTGGTCTGTTCCACAGTCATCTCCTGGCCTAATTTTCACAGCTGATAGTCAGCTTCTCCAGCAATTCTTTCCACAATGTAATTGATCAGATTCCTATGCATACCATCAGTTGAAATCCATGTGTATACAGCCTCTGTTTATGTCTTTTATAAAATGTGTTTGCAATTAATAAGTCTTTGTGCAAAATTCTATCATTCTGTCTCTAGATTCATTTCTGTCATCAAGTGCATGTTTTCCAACTAATCAAAATACCTCTGAAAGTGTTGTTGGGTACTGTTGAATCAGAACTGACTCACAGCTGACCCTCTGGCAGGTTTTCAGAGGTAGTTATTGGCATAAGGGGAGATTGCCCATCCTTCTCCCCTGGAGCAGCTGGTTACGTCCAACCATGTGTCTATGTGATTGCAGTGCAAATTCTTGACTAGGCCACCCAAGTTGAGCAAATTATCAGAGAAGCTGGATTCTGTTTATCATGTGACATGAAATCACCTGTTTCCAATGTCCTGGCATCATATGATTTTCCTGCTGGCACTTTCTTTTGTTGAGAAAGAAATGGTAGTAGATGAAGCTTACTGAATGTTGCTTTTGAATAATATGTCTCTAATACATTTATTTCATAGATTTTCCACAGGCATGTTGTTTAGGAAGTGGATGCCACTCCTGAATTTTTATAAATGTTGATAGTTGTAGAGGGGCTTCAGGTCTTTTGTTCATAGGATCACTATGAGTCATGCATGCTTGACTCGAAGGCAATCAACAACAACAACAACACTTCTTTCCTTGTTGAGCTGCTAACAGAAGTATCAGTGGTTCAAATCTACTTATCTTTCTGAGGGAGAAAGATGAGACAATCTACTCCCAATAAGATTATAGCCTCTGAAATCTGATGGAGGGTCATTTAAAGCTGAAATCTATTTGTTTCGATGGATTTAGACATATTTAATACTCAACATTTGTCCTTATAGCTTTTACGAAGTCAATATGGAAAAAGTCTCCACATTTAGTCAGAATTGTAAGTTTATTTCTGAAAAGTTCGGGATATATCTTTTTTATCCAGTTTTTCCTTTCAAAGGAATTTAAAATTGTTTCTCATTCCATATAACTTAGAAGTAATACTGAGTATCTTTAAAAAACAATAACAATATGCAATTTACACTAGACTTGGAGTAAAAAAAAGTCATTATTGTTACTGTGGAGTTTCTTAACAATTTTGTTTGGTTCCCAAATGGAAATAAATACTTGTGAATGGAATGTATTGTCTGTGGCATCTATATTCCTCTGATTTAGTTCCAACAGGAGAGAAGAAAAAAGAAAATTAAACTTCAAGGAAAAGTTTTAGTAGTATAGGCAAAAAACACATAAATTATACATGAAGAGAAAGGAATCATATTTTATGAGCTATACAAAGCACAGCTCTGATAGATAATCTTGTGCACAAAGCCTCCCCATTGCCCAGAATATCACAACCAAATCCCAAGCAAAGTCATTAAGTGTCACCATAGTTATTCACTCTTGACTTCCGTCACTCTTTTCAAGTAGTTTGTTATACCCAATCCAGTCACTCTGTACACAAGCACACACAAACCCATGTATTTCCTAACCTTAATGCTTTTTTTTCTCTTTTCCATTTTGTTTATTCATTGCTGTTGAGTCAATTACGATGCATAACAACTTCAGTGCGCAGAGCAGAACTATTCCATAGAGTTTTTAAGGTTGTGATCTTTAAGAAACAGATTGCCAGAACTATCTTCTGAACTGTCTTCTGAGGTCCAACCCACCAATCTTTTGGCTTGTAGTTAAGCTGTTCGGGTCCTCTTCTACAACTACTCCAATTGAATGTAACTTTCAAAGTTCTGTTTCCTCTGTGACGGACTTTTTGAATAGAGCCAAAGAAATCTCACTAATTTGTTCTGAAAGAATTTTCTACTGTCCTATTCTTACTCATTTTTATTATACTTTTATTATTATTACATACTTTACCATTTTCATTAGATTGTAGAACTCTTAAAGATAGGGAAGATTCCTCTCATTAATTTTTGTATCTTCTCATGATCCAAAAACAATACCTAATTGATAGCAGAAGATCAATAAGTATTTGTTGCATTCAAGTGAACTGAATTAACACTAACTCCACAGGGAACTCAATAGTCAAGATTAAACATTTCAGTGTTTTTATTAAATAGACATGTTTGTTTTCCTTTGCCCTTTTAGGTGACTTTCGTATATTTAAGTTCACTAAAATAAACTTAGGCAATTTAAAACATGAATCACAAGCACACTTCTTATAATAATATGATTGAATATTCAGTAGGAAGAAAGAGGAAATAAACTGGACTCAGTTTTATGTGTTCATAAGAATACATGTTGGATGTGATTATGAAAAATATCAGGTGGATGACTTTGGACCTAATGATTTCACAAGTTATTTAAATTGTCTGTCATTCAGAAGTGACATACCTTGGTGTTCCACCTTGGCTGAACTTGAGGCTTTTGTCAAAGGGAACCCTTCAATTTGAAGAGGCAAAGTTGTATAACCTCCTTAATAACCACCTAGTACCTTTCAGTGAACTGTGTTCTTCCACTGGGACAAATGCCTTCTAATATTTTATATATTCCTGGTCAGTGACTTAAAAAAAAAAGCCTACCCAATTGCAGTCTGCCATTCAAAAGGAATATTTCTGCAAAGAAAAAGATGTGAAAATGTAGGCATTCAAGTGAAAATTCAATCCTTCACAGTACAGAGCCTCTGCGAAGTCTTTTAAATGACCCTTTTTATCATGGTGCCATGTCTGTACCTTTCTGAATAGTGAAACCTGGTAAGAAAAATAGATGTATGTATACAAGTGGTTGAGTAATGTATTACTCATATGCACTTTGTTCTTTTTTGGCAAACTGACCTTATCAAAGGGAAGAAAGCTATACATTGTGACAAGCTAAGCCTTACCAGAAAGTCTGAATTAGGGCTGTGAATCCTCTGTTATCTGGATTAAAATGCGATTGGAACAAATTTTAAAAAAAATAATCATTTAACCTCTTGAGGAGTGGAGATGCTGAAGAATTTAATCCCTTTTAAATTAAGACCTAAACTGTCTTGTCTCATTTATATTTAACCATACATTAAAAATAGCAACAGTGATAACACTTCACCCTTTTCCCCTAGATTCCTGACAGATTATTTTAAATGCTCAGATAAAGGTTTTGAATTTTCAATAGTCTGTCTTTATAGAGAACTATTATAAAGAGGTACTAATCAAATATTCTTTATCACTTTATTCAAGGTAAATGTTGTACCTTATTTATTACCTCTATAGATCACTTTAGAAAAATAGAACTTACTGTGCAGAAATTAGAAGACCTTAGAGGTTTCTTGAGAAACCCTTTAGAGTCTGCCAAAGAAACCCCTTTAACTGATTTAGCCAGTTTTAGTGCACGTGACACATGATTTTTTTTAATTAGTTACTACAGTAATAAGTGAATCATTCATTCACTTGAAATAAACAGATTTAAATTTTCTCAGAGACCTTTCCCTCTCTCTTTATAGTAGACAATCCTCTTCGTTTGAGTACATGGAGATGGACAGAATTATTTGTAAAGGATAAATCGGGAGTAGGGGAGGGGTTGACATGTTACATAGCCCACACAGGCAGTGAAACTACTGCTATTTCAGTCACATTAAAAGAGTGTGTGTTACTGCTGCCCAGTTACTGTGCATATGAATTCTCCAAATCTAGACGTATTTGTCCAATTAATTACTCTGCTGTTAAAAAATGAGGGGCAATGGTCCAAGCAGCCTGCCCCTCCTTAGATCACTGGTGGAATTCATGCACACATAATGTCTTCTCTTCAGAAAATTATCCTAACGAGTTCTATACTTATTTTCGTCCCTTTTGAAATAAAGGAACAGATTCAATTATATGTTAAAAAACAGATTGTGTGCAAATAAATGAAAATGAAGTAGGATTCCTTATTTTATCTTTCTACGTAGAAGGCTAGAGGATGAGTTTCTCCCACCTTAGTCTTTCCGGTAGCAACCTCAATATTAAAAAATGATTGCTGATCAAAATCGTTCATCATTATCCTTAATTAGTCTGTTGATTTCCAATAGTTTTCTTTGTTAATACAGAGGAAGGTGTGTTCTTCCACGTTCAGTTATACAAGCTATCCCTCCACGCTGGAAAGCAGATGACTGACTGCTCTGGGATGCAGCAGATCAAACAAAGAGCCTTCCTGTACAAATGCACAGCAGTCCCCATAAACTGGGCCAATTAGCATTGTAATTAGCCCACGTGATGACTAAAACAAAGTCAGAGTAACCCTGGTATCACTTAGAAAGGATACCAAGTGGTGAGGTTTTCTCCCTCCTCTTTGTTTCTACGGCTGAAAAAGAGTCTATCATCCCTGCCACGTCCACACCTCCTGGAGGTACCAGTTTTCTGCCCAGTCCTGGAAGTTGAAGGATGTTGAGAGCTTGCAAATATCTGCTGTAGCCATGTGATTAGCATTTCAATGACGTGCAAGATGTTGCCAGTAGTAATTTAGGGAAAAGAGCATCAGCCTCTTCCTTCAACTTTAAGGTAAATAACAGGCGCAGTTCTCTTGTTAGCCTGAGAATTTTAATCAAGAGTGGTGATTTAGATTCCTTTCTTATTGAAAGTGCCTTACTTAAGAGTAAATGTATGTTGGTGACACGCACATATATTTTCACACAGGCATTGCTTATAAAACAAAAATCTTTCAGTGAGGCCCACATGCCTAAAAATTTTGTTTCATTTGCTAAGGAATCTTGTTAGAGTGCATGATTTTTACTAATTTTACTCAAATATGAAGAGAATAGATTAGGGGTTTCATTCAGAGAAGGATAGACACTGTCAATAAAAAATCAAAAGGAAACTGACACATAAAGGGAGGATCATGAAAGAGTGGGACACAATTTTTAAATAACTGCGTATCAGCTAAGATTCTTGTTGAGTACCATCAAGGCAAACTGAGCCATAGCTGACCTTCCAGTGGGTTTTCAGAGATAGAAATCACATGGGAGGAGATGCCCATCATTGTCCCATGGAGCAGCTGCTGGGTCCCAAGGACATGCCTTTCACTATTCAGTGCAGCTTTTTACCATTAAGCCACCAAAGTCATTTCTTATTTGAAACTTTTCATTTGATTCTTGCAAGTATTCTACCAAGGAGTTAGGTGAACCATTTTATTTTCATTCACACTTTACAAAGTTGGAGATAGCCTGAGAGATACCGAATAGCAAAGCTTTGTTGAATCTAGAGATTTAGACTATATAGTTCATGGTACTTATTCAATTATACCAAGTCTACTGCGTGTACAGTTTTCTTAAATCAATGAGACTGACCTAAGTGAACTACCAACCTTCAATTAAAAGTCAAGTGTTGTGATCATTATGCCACCAGATAACCTTATGTGTTTTTAGGAGTACTTCAGTTTTAATAATCATTGACACAGTGTTAAAGGTAGATCCATGTGACCAACATCATCATGAGATGATACAGGATTTTAACTAATTTTACTCAATTATGAAAAATAGCTCAAAGGTGTTGACTTATCTGAAGAGTCAGTTGGTTCTTTGAACTATTCTCTATGTCTCAGTTTATTCTTTTTAGTAGAATTCTATCAAATAGCTTACAGAACAATAGATTTAGTCATAAGTTAGCTATTGCTTAAATACAAATATTAGATTTTTCATCCCTAGGATTGATAGCAGAAACTTGGTAAACACTTGTAAAATGTTCGGAATTTCCTAAATTATTAATCTGAGAAAAAGAAAATAGATGCATTATTAGTAAAAGGTTATGTTCGCATCCTGTGTTATATATGAATAGCTTTAATTAATATACAATTAGATTCTTTGTACCTGTCTCAAAATCAACTATGGATGATCTTGATCTGAATTTAAAAATAATAATAAAGGGACTTGAGATAAGAATTTGTAGTGACAACTGTTAAAAGAGAAGATATGGTCTTTACTTGTACTTATTTGCTTCTTTTTGTGGAGAGAATGTGGGTTACTATAGTTGGGAGACATTTGATTATTATCTGGAGTCCCTAAGAAGTGCAACTCGTTAACACACTGAGCTGCTGATTACAAGGTTAGCAATTCAATTCAACCCAAAGGTAATTTGGAAGAAAGGCTTAATGTTCTCTTTCTGAAAAGTTGTTGTTGTTATTGTTGTTGTTAAGTGCCATCTACTCATAGACGACTCATAGCGACCCTACGAATGAAAGACCTGGACTCTAGTATAACTTTCATCCTTTCCCCAGGTTCATAGGAGTTCTGGAGGCAGGCTATTTTGGAAGTGGATGCCACTCCTGCTTCCAAGCTTGTTTAAATCAGGGAGCTCCATCAAACACTCTCTACCATTGTTGTTGTTGGTTTGGGGTTGTTGTGGTTTTTTTTTTAAAAAAAATTATTAATTTTTATGAGTTTACAGAGATTTTGGGTTTCGATTCATTCATTGTTGCATGTGCCATTGAATCGCCTGTGACTCATAGAGACCCTATGTACAACAGCCCTAAACCCTGCCCAATCCTGTGCCAATCTCACTAACTCTGACACACCTACCCCATTACCTCAGTCACTGAATCAGTTCATCTCATCAAGGTTCTTCCTCTCTTCTGCCTCCACCCTCGTAAACATGTTGTCCCTTTCTAAGGACTTGTCCTTCCTTGCAACATGTCCAAAGTATGTTAGACAAAGCTTCAGAATCCTTGCCTTTAGGGAATAGCCTAGCTTCACCCTCTTCAGGACAAACTTGTTCGTTTTCTTAGCAGTCCATGGTATATTCAATACTCTTTTCCAACACCACAACTCAAAGGCATCAATTCTCCTTCTATCATCCCTAGTCATTGTCCAGCTCTCTGATGCATAACAAGTGATTGCAAAGACCATAGCCTGTATCAGATGCATCTTAGTCTTCACAGTGACATCGTTGCTCTTCAGTACTTTAGAGAAGTCTCTAACTGCAGACTTTCCCATCGTAACACATCTTTTAACTTCCTGGCTGCTAGTGCCAAAGTGTTGACTGTGAAGCCAAGCAAACTAAAACTGTGAACAATCTCAATCTCTTCACCACCCATCAGGATGCTGCCAATTGGCCCAGTTTGGTGAGAATCTTAGTTTTCTTGATATTTAGTCTCAATCCATACTGAAGACAGCAGTTCCTGACCTTCCACAGCAAGTGTTTCAGGTCCTCCTCAGTTTTTAGCAAGCAGGGTTGTATCATCTGCATAACGCAGATTGTTGATGAATCTTTCACCAATCCTGATGCCACACTTGTCCTCATAAGGCCAGCCTCCTGGATAATCTGTTCTGCATAAAGATTGAAAAGGTATGGAAATAGGATACATCCCTGGCATACAGTCTTCTCAATTTTGAACTATGCAGTGTTTCCTTGCTCTGTTCTGACAACTGCCTCCTAGTCCAACTATAAGTTTCATATTAGCCCAATCAAGTGTTCTGAGATTCCCATTCTTCTCAGAGTCAGCCACAATTTGTTATGATCCACACAGTGCCTTTGCATAATCAATGAAACAAAGACAGACATTCTTCTGGTACTCCGTGCTTTCAGCCAAGATCCATCTACCATTAGCTACAGTATCCTTAGCACAACAACCCCGTCTAAACTCAGCCTGCACTTCTGTTAGTACTCTGTTGATATGCTATTCCAGTCTATTTTGGATAATCTTCAGCAGAATCTTGCTTGCATATGATATTAATGATATTGTTCGATAATTTCCTCACTCTATTGTATCACCCTTCTTTGTAATAGGAACAAATGTAGATCTCTTCCAGTCAGTGTGCCATTATTGCATTTGACACATCAGTGTCACAGAGTTCAGCTTCACAGCAAAAATGAGTTACCTCTGCACAGAAAGTGGACAGACCAGGCCTATACACCCTAGAAGAATGTTTGACCAAAAACTATTAAAAACAGGCCCTAGGGCACGAATAAAAGTCATCCACCTTTGGCTTGGGAACACCACTTCTGTCCATTAGGCCAACTGATCTCTCTCTGTGCTGTTGTTGTTGTTAAGTGCCATAGACTCATAGGCAACTCATAGCAAACATGAACGAAAGACCTGGACACGTATAACTTTCATCCTTTATCTGGAGGCAAGCTATTTCGGAAGTAGATGCCACTCCTGCTTTCAACCACGTCTGAATCGGGGAGCTCCACCAAACACTGTCCACCATGGGTAACCATTATCACATTTCACACATCAGTGTCACAGGTTTTTTCTGAAAAGTTAGCCACTGAAAACCCTCCGGAATCCAATTCTCATGTGGCTGGCATGGCCAGAAACTATTCCACAGCAACAGATCCTGGCCCAAATTTCAAAACTCACACTCATTCCCTTTGAGTCAGAATTGACTATAATCTAACCTTCCAGTGATTTTTCCGAGGCCATAAATTGCAGTGGAGGAGATTACCAATCTTTCTCCTGAGGTGCTACTGATGGCTTTTGGATTAGCAAGCAGTACAGCTCCCATTAGACTACGCCATCAGAGCTACCGACACAGGTACCAGCACAGTCTATTATTTAGTCATCTTGATTATGATATGGAATACAGGAAATGAGCTAAATTGTTAATAGTAAATTAAAGTGAGATTATTATAACAGGCAATGCCTCCTTCCAATCTGGAGACTAAATAGATATAAATGGTGATTATAATGTAAATATGAAAATAATATAAATAGTGATTATAATTTTTAAAGATTTTAAAATTTCAGGTTGAAAAAATTACATGTAAGAAAGACTTGTTACTTCATAAATAGGACGGACTGAAACCAAACTCCGAGATGGAATGGGTTCTGACTCCTGGCGACCCTCCACCAGGTTTCCGAAGCTGTAAACCTTTAGAGGAGGAGATTGCCCATCTTTCTCCCTCAGAGTGGCTGGTGGGTTTCAACCACCCCCCTTTTTGGTAAAGCAACACACATCCAACTATAACACTAGTATACCTTAACTAGAAAAGACACATGACATCAGTTTTGAAGAGCATAATCTGAAGACGTGGAGTATATTATAATGTTCTGTATTTGCCAGTATAGATGAGCATAGCAATAACAGTTCCATTAAATGATGTAAGATATTTTAGAAACAAATAAAACATTCACGAATATGGATTTTTATGTCAATGCCTTATGGACAAATTAAAATTACAAAATCATTCATAAACTAATAACTGTGAAGTAGGAATACCATACATATAATATGATGTATTTTATTATTATCCTTCTTTGTAAGAATGATTTCATCCTCTCTCTAAATTTGCATATGTGTTTTTATGTGCAAGTATGTACATAAACTTATGAGATGACCCATAGTTTTGTCAAATATATTAAGCACATGGCTCCATATTGCTAAGATTCTCTGTCCTATAGATAATAAATAACAACTTCCCAATGATTACTTTCTTCAAAATTTCTCTTTCTGGACCTCAGGACATTCCACACTGACTATGCCAGTAGTTCCTTCTTGTCTTACTGGATTTCTATCTATCTCCAAATTGTATTTTATAGCAAACACCACTTAGTCAATCTTAATCGAAACGTCAGCTGTATTATATTTCAAACCCAATAAAAACAAACAAAATCACTGATAATGATTCACTATGCTTAAAGAGTCTAGGTCAGATTTCTTATTTTCACATTCAAACCTATCTAATGATGCCTTCTCTGAAACATCTAACAATGTCTAACATTTACAGAATGGTGTCAATGTGCCAGGCCCTGTGCTGACGGCTTTGTATAAATGGACTCAATCTTATCTCCCAATCTGATTTGTAAGATTCGTCCAATTGTACTTGTAGCCCTATTATGTAACTGATTTATTCAAGCTTAAGAGATGCGGCCACCTGCCTAACATCCCAACACAGATAGGTTGGCTCCACAGGTTGGTGAGCTTTTAGTACTACCTCACTTACTTCTTGACAAAGTGAATTGTATGTTAGAGATCTATCACCTAAATCAAGAACATTGATGACCTCAAGCTTTGTTCACCCAAGCCTTCTCTATTGTCCAAGATCTAGCTCAAGTCTTACCCCCCTTGGAATGCATTTATTGAACACTTCTGTTTCCAAACCATAATATTTATTGACTGTCTTTTTACACTCAACCTTATATTTTAAGTTTTCACTAGTTGGGCTCATGTCTTACGTTCTTTGGTTCTGTCTCCATCGTCATATGTTCCAGAACTTTTCAGTAAGTCAGCATTCAAAAGATACTTTTTGAAGGATTATGTTTAAGAGAACTTCCAGAGAATGTCTTATTTGAAAACTGATAATATAACTAATTATTTAACATTTTATTATGTATTGTTAAAAGCTCCTACTTATGGTAGCAATTAATTAGTTATTGCTACAATTTTGGTTCTGAGTATATCTATGCTTTCCTGTTTGCCTGAAATAAATCTGAATAGAAAAGCTAGCACTGCTGGGTTAGTTTACTCTGAAGAAAGATTTATTTGAAGAAGAATCTCTTCTTGTTCCAGAGGCAGGTTTTCTATTTAAAATAGGCCAAGAAAATTCTAAAGATTGTGGCTATTAGGAAGTATGGATATCAGTGAGAACCTTAGATGTTTTCATCCTTCTTGGAGAGAGGTGGAACAGCAGAGTCTAGTGTTTGGGCCATTGTCCAATCAACTCTCTCAAGGGCCATTTCTTTCCTCAACATCAGACACTTCAGTGCATGCTGTTGATAAGAAATCAAGGAAAAGAAAGCTCTCCTAGTCTGCATGAGAAATCAGTTCTCTCAGCTAGTCATACTGATTTACATTCAAGTTCTTATGTTACTCTCTCTTAGACACACAGAATATCTTGTGTCTTATGTCTAATGAAAACACTTATTATCCACTCTATTTTCTAACCTTTAGACAAATGTGATATAGAAGATATTTTATAAACCAAATCATGCTACAGCTTATCTGAGTAATTATGCATATATGCATGTGTGAATGTATAATAGAATGATTTTTACTATGTTTTAAAAACTCTTTTGAAATGTATAAAAGTAACTCACTTCTGAAGCATATAATCATTTACTAGATAACACCCAGGGTTTAGATGCATCATGATAAGTGATTCAGCTTTCCTTTTAATAGTTTAAAATGCAGAACTCAAACTAAATCAGGAATCACTTAAATGTTTACAGATAGAAGGCAGTTCATGAAGACTTGAAGTAGGCTTGATGAAAATCTAAGAAGTACTTAAGAATGGGGCAATTTAAAGAATATATGCCCAGTCTAAAGAAAATAGCTGATGTTCAACCCCAGGGCATTTTACTTTGTAGGAAAGAAATTCTAGCGTACAAAATCTTCCCGTCCTTCAGGAGAAGCAAGTTTGTCTGAGTTATTTGTATTGGTTGGTTGATAGATTACTAATTGTCAAGCATACAAACCTTTTTTAGAACTGGCTAGGCCAAATAAAGCATATGTGAGGATAGAGTTCAGAGACTGGAAGTTCTTTAATTGTGGACACAATAATCCATGCCGATTTATTTTGCCTTTACAAATAGTAGATACAAATTCAGCTTATTCCTAAAAATATGACTTCCACAGCTCCTTGAAAAATAAAGGGATTTGATCACAATTAGCATGGCTGCATCAAACCCTTATTTTCTTAGACATTATTAAAAATTAGTAGATAATATAATTTGTAAAGCTTTAATCAGATAATAAAGTAATTAAATTCTTAAAATATTATGTATAACAATAGGGAGCTCTGGTGGTCTCGTGGCAAGAGGCTGAGCTGCAGTCCAAAAGGGACACAGTTTGAAATCACCAGCTGCTCCATGAGATAAAGATTGGCAATCGCCTCCCATGCTGTTAATTACATCTGAAAACCCACTGGATGGTCAACTATGAGTAAGTTCCAACCCTACGGTACACAACAACAACAACACATATGATAATAGTCATAGTAGATGTCACAGTAAAGCACTTGACTCCTAGGCTGAGCAATGGAGGTTAAAATCCACCCACTCATGGTTTGAAGGTCAGTTCTGGTAATGTTCTTTAGAAATATCAAAGTCTTGAAACCCCTGTGGCTCTGTTCTACTCTGCACACAAGTTCATCATGAATCAGAATAGATTTAACAGCAGTTAAGAATAATAGTCTCATTATAGTGCATTTTAATTCAAATAAAAGTTTTTACTTAGGTTCTCGTGGTGTGCTCGTGATGAAAATGAATCAAAAGTTTTTTGATAAATAGAAAACACCATCTTAGATTATCTGTCCAAACCTGGATAAACCCAGAATGCTTTAAATGATATTCTGTGAAGGTTAGTCTTGTTCTCATATGATGCCAGGCAAACTCATACTAAGATAAAAGTAGAATAAAGGAAAGAGATGCAGCTCAGGTAGCCTAATAATAGTATGTATGTATGTATGTATGTATGTATGTATGTATGTATGTATGTGTGTACACATATACCATGGACTGCTAGGAGAACAAACAGGTTTGTCCTGGAGAAGGTAAAGTCGGAATGCTCCTTGGAGTAGAGTATTCTGATGCTTCGTCTGACATACTTTGGGCATGTTGCAAGAAGGGACTGGTCCTTGGACAGGGACATCATGTTTGGCAGAGTGGAGGGGTGGCGAAGAAGAGGAAGACCTTCGATGAGATGGATCGATTCTGTGACTGGAGCGGTGGGGAAAGTGCATTTGAGATGGCTAGGTTGGCACAGGAGGATAGAATAGCATTTAGAGCTCTTGTACATAAGGTCGCTATGAGTCGAAAGCAACTTGACGGCACATAACAACAACAACAACAAATATATATATATATATGTATATATATACATATACATATATATATACATATACATATATATACACATATACATAGGTGTCTGAGCCAAGCCTTGATTTTTTAACACATTGCCACAAATGATGGCAAATGTTTCTAATCACCATTGTCAATTTTAAAAGTGAGCAGCAACATGTTAATTGCTTCCTATACATCTGGAAAATGGCCACTGAGTAAGGAAGATTGAAGAAGAATTGAAGCTATAGAATTGGGATATTGAAGAAGAGTGACCATCCCATGACTGCCAAAAGAACAAGTCAGTCCTGGATGAAGAAGTATAACCAAAGTATTGTTTAGAGGCGAGGATGGTGATTAGTGTGTCTATTTTGCCAAGAAGTGAATACTTAACTATCCTGCTGTTTGCAGTCCATAGGCCATTCAATTTTTGTGGGGTTAAAACACAATCAGTGATTTACAAATTGCAAATACCTTTTATAAGAAACATAAATGCAGACTATACACACGGATTTCACCTGATTGTATGCACAGGAAGTAGATCAATTATATCTGTGGAAGGAATCAGTGGAGAAGTTCAATATCAACTGTGAGAACTAGGACAGGTGCTGATTGTGGACCAGACCATCAGATACTCATATGCAAGTTCAAATTAGAGCTAAATAAGATAAAATCGAAACCACATGAATCAAAATTTGATTTTGAGTCAATCACACCTGAATTTAAAAACAACAACTCAGGAAAGGAATTGAACATTATTGAATGAAGACTAGATAAACTGGGGAAGGATAACAAGAATATAAATCCACAAAGACAGAGGAAGAAGAAAAGAAGAAGAAAATGGATTTCAGAAGAGACTCTGAATATTGTACTAGAGTACCAAGAAGCCAAAGCAAAGGGAAGAAATCAAGAAGTTAAGAAGCTGAACACAAGATTTCAAAAGGCAGCTTAGGAAGACAAAGTAAACCATTATAATGAAATGTACAAATATCTTGGAAAATCAAAAGGGCTAAACTCACTTAGCATTTCTTAAACTAATAGAACTGAAGAAAAAATCCAAGTACTGAAAAGCAACAATGTCAGTCTGGAGACTAAAGTATGGCTGATCCAGACTTTGGTCTTCACAATTACATGCTATGCATCAGAAAGCTGGACAATGACTAGGGATAATGGAAGAAGAATTGATGCCTTTGAGATGTGGTGCTGGAGGAAAGCATTGAATGTATCATGGGCTGCTAAGGGAACAAACAGGTTCATCCTATAGAGAGGGTGAAACTAGGCTGCTTTCTGGAAGTAAGGATTCTGAAGCTCTGCTGACATACTTCGGGCATGTTGCAAGGAGGGATCATTCCTTGAGACATCGAGCTTCGAAGGTTGGAGGGACAGAACAAAAGAGAAAGACCCTGGATGACATGGTGAGTCAGTGATTGGGGTAATGAAGACAGGTGTATCAGAGATTATAAGGTTGGCTCAGGATAAAGCAGAGTTCAGAACTGTTGTACTTAGGGTCACTATGAGTCACAAGTGACTTGATGGCACATAATAACAACAGCCAGTGGAATGTCTATCTGTGCTTCTTTGACTATGAAAAGGCATTTGACTGTGTGGATCACAGCAAATTGTGGCTGACCTTGAAGAGAGTGGAAATCCCAGAGCCCTTGATTGTGTTCAAGCAGTCCTCAGAACAGAGCAAGAAAACATTGCACGGTTCAACATCAATTAAGGAGTGTGTCAGGGTTGTGTCCTATCTCCTACCTTATCAATCTATATGCAGAACAGATCATTCTGGAGGCTTGACTTCATGAGGATGAATGTGACATCAGGATTGGAGGAATACTCATCAACAACCTGGATTACATGAATGACAGAACCTTGTTTTCTGAAACTGAGGAGGATCTGAAACACTTGCTGGAGAAAGTCAAGGACTGAAGTCTTCAATATGGATTGCAGCTCAACATAAAGATGACAGAGATTTTCATCACTGGACCAATTGGCAGCAATATGATGGAAGGAGAAAATATTTAGGTTTCTGTTTACTCAGCTTCACAAAAACTACTCTTGGCATTGCAGTCAAGAAATCAAAAGACACATTGCACTGGGAAAATCTGCCGTCAGGGACATCTCCAGAGTACTGACAAGCAAAGAGTTCAGTCTAGAAACCAAGATGCACTTGATTCAGGTTTTTGCAATTACTTGTTATACATCAGAGAATTGGACAATGCCTAAGAATTACAAAAGAAGAATCAAATGCTTTTGAGTTTTGGTGCTGGAGAAGAGTCTTGAATTCAATATTGAAGTTAGACACAGACTGCCAAGAAAACAAGTCTGTCTTGGGGAAAGTGAAACCAAGTTTCTCCTTAGAGGCTAGAATTTTGAAGTTCTGTCTCACATGCTTTAGGCACATGACCACGGAGGACCAGTCCTTACAGAAGGACATCATGCTTGGAAGGGTGGAGGACAGAGCAGGAGAGGAAGTCCCCAGTTGAAATGGATTGATACAGTATCTGGGGTTATGTGGGTAGGTGTATCAGAGTCAATGAGACTGGCTCAGGAAGGGCAGGCTTCAGAACTTTGGTACACAGAGTTGCAGATGACTCCATGGCACATAAGAACACAATGACAACAGAATTTTGAACAATGGGTTTTCTATCCATTGCCTTAGTCCCTCCTTAGAGACAGTCTCCATCTGCCTCAATTTTGGACACATGATTTGCAATTGATCAGCATCTTTAAAATCATCAACAGCAGAGAAAAAGCTCAAGAGACTAAGGAGAGATTTTGGCAAAGCATAACCTGATGAACTAGAGATCTAACTTGGGATTGCTAAGAGATGAGGACACTTGAGGAAACCAGAGGCTTATTTGTGTTGCTGGACTTTCATAGTGTAATATCCTCTACCTTGTCCTGCTGCCCCGTAACCAGTTTTCTTAATAAATCCTACAACTTTTGCAATGGAGATTGGACCCAGTGATTAGGAGAAATAGGTGCAGCAGTGTGAGAGACTGTCTTATTATGGACTCGGCTTTATATACTGGATTATTTCTGTATTGTTGTTCTTTGTGTAGTTAGTGCAAGTCGGATTTGGCCATACCCATGTTGTCCTCGCCCACGTTGATCTGCTCTTCTTACAGATTTACTGAACATTTAAAACAATTATAGGTTCTATAACTAAACAGATAAAACACATATAGAACATAGAGCAAGTCTCTGATTCATAATCCAAATAGTATAGAGCCAAATAGGTAGGGTAACACAATAGACTTGAAGTTACTCTACCATTTGCTAGTCTGGCAAAAACAAATAAGTTTGTCCCATACTCTGGACCTCACTTCTCTTGTTTAAAATAAGAATAGTTCCTGTTTGGGGAGCTTATTCTAAAGATAAGCAAGGATAAAATGTAAATCATTTTATCAGGCAAAGCAGATGGCTTTGAATAGCAGCTATAATTATGAAAATTATTATCATTTCTAGCCATATAACAATTTTCAATTCCCTTGTAAAATTCATAAACATTCTGGCAATGAGTCAATTTTTGAACTGTGATTGTAATAAAAGCAGGATATCTTCTTTAAACTTGTAAATTGAGATCTAAAATTATAAACAGAATTGTATTTCCTACACTTCTTTGCTATTAGTTTTTACTTAAATATTAATTCCTTCTTGATCTAGCCCAAACATATGTATATGCATAGTTCTTAAAAAAATACAGTTAATGTTTAAAGATAGGTTAAACTGTGTTTCTAATACTAAAAGGAAGACAAAGGACATTTTCTCCTTAGATTCTTGTTGAAAACCTGGCTGATTTCTAAACTTCACTTAGATGAAAAATGTCTTTTTTATTTTTTATTTGAACGTGTATTCTTTTAAATAGCATAGATGCCCACATGTGGTGCATGGTTTCCACCTTCTGCTTCACTTAGGAGGCACCTAGATAGGGTAGTACTGCAGCCTAGTTTTGTAAACCAAAAATGTATAGAGCTCAGGAAAAGTAAAATAAAAGGGTTCTCTCCTAGGATGTCTACCCCTAAGTGCACCGTTAGGTGGAGAACATGACTGAGTGAGGACATTGATTAAGAAATCTCTCACACCAAGCATACACCTCCCTACACATGAAAGGGAGGAAGGGCCCCTTGATCAAGTGCACTCCTACATATGAAAGGGAGGAAGGGCCCCTTGATTTGTGTTTATAAGTAGATTGCAAATCATAACTCCAGAAAATATAGAAAGATCCTCCCCTGGGTATAATACACATGCCAAAGTCAATTAATTCTGTTCATTCCGCTGAAAGAATTTGAATAAAAAAACGGAAGAAGTCAGATACCTGTACCCAAATATTTATAAATATCTTGCCAGGTAAACTTATCTGAAGCTAAAAGTATGAGAAAGGAAAAGATGCAAAATAAAATTCTTGAGTAGAATTGTTTTTCATCGGGTTCACTTTCAACAGCTAAAGAATAAACCAAATTTTCTTATCCCTTAAGAAAGCAAATCTTATAGATATTTTAATTTTCTTTTGTAAAAATATTTGGTCTTATTTTGCGTTCTTCTTTTCTTTAGTTCTATACGTGAAACTTTATTGTTTATGTCACCTGATGCAGAAAGAAAAGGAAAATTACTTATGTAAATTTAGTAAGATTGAAACACATCCATTTAAATTAATGATAAATGACGGCTTTTATTTGGTTTTAAATCATTGGTGAATTTCTTATCTTTTTGGCTATTTTTAATATTGAATTTATCTTTTATGATGAGCCAACTTGAGCAGCCTGTGGCCTAAAGAAGTATCAATTATACATCTCTTTCAGCACACTTTTTCCTATCAAAAAGCAACATTGACACTGATTACAATTAAAAACTGTGTAAAAGATTATCACTCCAATTTTAGCTTCTTGGTCTAATCAAAATTCAAGACTGTCCTCAAAACAGAAACGTGTGGATACCCATATGCCTCTTTCTCTGAAAAGAACCTTGTAGAGATTTCCCCTCCTTTTCTTTGAAATAATGAATACATACAGTTGTACTGATTGTATCATAAAAGTAGAATTTAACTAAGATACATATTTAAATCACATTAGAATTCTAGTTTTCCTTGATGTCTATATGAACTTACTTAAAAGAGATGCAGAAGAGTTTTGTATTACTTATCAGAAAAGTTTCTAACCTGGAAAAGTTTTTTGTATGAAGGGTTTTCTTTTAAAAAAAAAAATTATTTTAAGGACCAAAGTTCTCTAAGATTCTAAATGGTTTTGACATTGGAAAATGTAGAAAAGCTCCTAAATTTGAAATACTTTTACATTACAGTAATACTGTAATTACATACAAAAGCTGAATTAATATATTCCAGAATTTTATAGATAACTCACTTTATATAAACTGGAGGTTTTGTGCAATGATTAGTAGAAAATGGAAAACATGAATATACATTTTTAAATAATCAGCTTAGGTAAGAAATACAATATATGAAGATAACTTTTTAAAAAAAATCAGTAACATGGAGTTTTAAATTTTATTTATTAGTATCTATTTTTTGTTTGGAATCTAATATTAATATTCAAGAAAAAAGGTTAAGAGGCATCTTCACCATTTTGTGTGATTTGGCTTTTCTTCCATAGTTGTTTAAAATTCATAGATTAGGAAAAAAGTTTGGAAATCAAACACAATCTCTCTTTTTAAAAGTTGTGGAACAAAGTGGAGAATTTCAAGAAAGTTCAGTGTTAGCATTTTAAAAAGCATTTCATCCTTACTTTAGAATGTATATTCATTGCCTAATTTAAATAGTGAAAATGCCAATATTCAAAAAGAACAAACCCAAGCAAGTACATCACACCAATAGACAAATATTAAATTTGTATATTACGAATTTCTATACTACCTAAAACTCTAGAAGTGATGTATATACTAGAAATATTCTTTCTTCCCCACAATATTACTTATATGAAAAATTGAACAGCCACACCCCTTCAATAAGCACAAAATTAATTTACTAAATTCTTTCCCATAGGCATATTTTATTTAAGTTTTGTGTCCTCCACCAGGCATGTATAAAGTCAAAATCTATACATTGACTCCAAACACAATAAACCATATATTGTTCTTATGCCAAAAATTTCTGTTTTATAAATATGAAGTTACAGCTTTGTCTACCAATACCTTTTTTTGTGATTTATAAACTTGAATCTTTGACACAGACACATGACTAAAATTACACAGATGCTTGTTGTACAAATATAAAAATCATATTTGTTGAATCATACAATAACATCCATGTTTCCTTCATCAGTGAAAACCTTCCAATTATAGTCTTTTTCACAATATTCAATAAGGCACTCTGAATTCCTAGAATAGAATGGTTAATCTGTTAAGTGCAATAAATGCAATATAAAAAAAAATGAGAATTAATGGACTCCAAAGAGAGAAGTACTATATCTCTAAGACAGAAAGTACAATTAAGTGAAGAAATGTGATTTTGGTTAAATGATCTTCATATCAATTGAAGATGAAGTTGTTAAAGCTTGTGTGCAACATCTATACTTATAAATAGTATTGGTAAAACTATTTTAATTTAATGTCATTTTGTGAGGCTAACAGTAAAATGTAATTCTGAAAATAACAAAAATACCTTGGTTTCTAAACAATACTCTTATAGTTTGATAGTCTAAGTTCTGGCTACAGGGCAGATAGTTTGCAGAGGTAATGAACATAAAAAAACCTCCCACCATAACTCTTTGGAGTGTTTCCAAAAAGCAGAAACTTTGTTCTTTTCATTACTAGTTCTCATTCTCTTCCCCATTAGAGAAATAGCATGAGAGTGTTATTGAAATACAAGAATAATGAAATAAAAGGAAAAGGAAGCTTCATGTCTTTGAGAAATGAAAAATTAAAACATATTTAAGGCAGAAGTATTGGGGGAAAGAAAACAGTGGAGAGGAAAGAAAAAGAAAAGGGGGAAGGGTAAAGATGGGAAAAGAAGGAAAATATTCTCATTCTTAGACTATACATATCCAGACCAAAGTGGCACCAAACATTATAAGCCAGATTCTTTAGCCTGAAATATTTATTGTTTAGATGGATAACAACTTCTTATGCTTTAATTTTCTGAAAAAATTTACCCTTTTCCACTTGCCTTTGTAAATACAAACAAGATTCCTTGAACAGAAGGCCTTCAGAAAAAGCTCTGCTAAAGCCACTAGATGGCATGAAAGCTCTTCATTGGGCCCACTCAGCCACACTGCAAAGTGTCTCAGAGTGTTTCTTCTCCTCAGGCTGAGAATTCAGAGTTAAGTCAAAGATGTGTTTTTTTTTTCTTTCACAGAGCTCTTTCTGTAGAATAACACTTTTCAGGACACAAAGTGGGTATTCCACCCACCCCACCTCCCCATGCTCAGAAAATGTCGAATTAAATTTGGAATAGTAAAAATCATTTCATTGTTTACTGGAGTTTCCTGAGAACTTTACCTTTCAGCTCTTTAGGGAATAGTCTGCTATTTGTTATGCAGCCTTCCTTAATAGGTCGTTAGAAGGAAAGGGAAGTCCCTTCAGCATTATGCCTGAACAACTGCAGACAAAGTTTGTGTATTCTCAATCATCTCTCTCTCTTTTCCTTGACTTTTTTTTTTTCATCAAAAATTCTATTTGTCTTTCTTCATCTGATATTGCGGGGTTCTTCATTAAGGAAAGTAATATTAAAAAGCTGCATTTAAAACTGCTGTCAGAATGGTGGTTGTCCTCTTTCAATACTCTTTACTAGCAAAGAAAATGTCTTTGTTCTTGCATTTCAAATGCCATGTTTTGCTTAATTTAGTGTGTCTGCCCAAGGTCTAAGGACCTTATATGTATCCTCCAAACATTGAGATATATTTTTATATTTGGTCTATTTCAAGAGTTCTGATATGCGTAAGGCATATATATATCTATCTACTGCCACAAGAGCAACAATTATGTTACTTCAGGTGCTATCACTATCTCTTTTCACAAAATATCCATTTAAAAGCTGCTTTGATCTTTCGGATAAGTGGTTTAATTTAAAATAATAGCAAAAAGTTAAAATTAGACTTCTATGTTCAGTAGTGTGTGAATGACAAATCTGTTGCAGTTTGAGGCATATTTTATTTAATTTGGTTTTGTTTTGGGGTTTTTTTGAGGCATATTTTAAAAGATCCTTTTAAAATTTCTTTCAGCAAATTTGTATATGATAAAAAAATGACATTACACATTGGCAAACTAAAGTACTTAATTTGTTTCATATGTTACTGATATGACTATGTTTATACATATAACAGGTTTCACAGTTTTGATATAATATCACAGCAGTTCAAAATTAGAAAGATTTTTATGCAATTTTGTTTCACTTTTATTCACCCTTGAACAGTTTTTTTTCTTTCCTTGTGTGGTTTCTCATAAAAAAATGCATCATTTTCATCTTCTTAGCCCTAATCTCTACTAATATGCAACTAATACATGTAGTTCTGGTTTTTTGGTAACTGTAAGTTGATTTTAATACACCTATGAGTAGTGTGAGGTATGCTTAATTTACTTTAATCTTAATTAAAATTTAAAATATTTATCTGGTATATAATACTCAAAATTCCATTGCTATGTAATTATGAACATGGAATTGTCATAGATAATAAACAGATAGGCAGAGATCATAAACAGATAGGCAGACAGATAGATATACATTTGACAGCATATTTTGATGTTGGAACCCTATGTATGCACAATGATTTCTTTTTCCTTAGAAGTTTTATGTAATTCACAGTAATAGGTTTGCCAATTGATCATAAAAGGTTGAATAGAAGACTAATATTTTAGTAATTTTAAAGTGAGTTCTAAAATCACTTCTATAAGTCTGATTTCAATGATTGCGTACAATGAATACGTTTTTTGGGAGGTAGCATTTACTATTGAATACTATTAAAGTATAGTCATTCTACTTGGAAATCCACCTAGGAGTGAGTGCAGACACATGACGAAGAAGCTACCCACTCAGCTCTGTTGGATTGCATGCAGAAAAATACAGCTTCTAACTAATTCTGAGAAAGGCATTATTGCTATAATGATTGTAATTCATTATTACAAGATGCCTTTATTTTTTTAAACTTTCTACTCCAGCGTAACTAAATTTCTAACTTATTCCTATAAAATTGTACAAAACCTTAGCAATTCCAAGTGCTGATGTTAGTATTAGAGTTATGGTAAGTGAAGTGATAATGATATTTTGTTTCATTCTTAAATTCATATATTCAGAGAAGATTGTAAGTCTTGTGATTTTTTTTTTACTCAACATATGATTAAAAAGGAGAAAAAAGAACTTTGCAATGATATTTATTTATATGCTGATGCTAGGAGAGGATATTCCTTGGAGAGGGAAATTATGCTTGGAAAGCTGGAGGGTTGGTAAAAGAGAGACCCTGTTGATGAAAGACCCTGCACCAGATAGATTAACACTGTGACTGCAACAATAGGCTGGAATGTATCAGAGACTAAGGATAGCACAAGATAGGAGTAAGTCCAGATAGGCTGTTCTTAGGATCTCTGTGAAGGATTCTACTTCACAGGGTCCTACTCAACTCAATGGTACTTAATAACAACACTAAAATCAACTAGAAAGGCTTAAATTTAAATAGCCAAGCAGACTTAATCTACTTGAAATGATTACTACTGCTTTATATTTTCATTTGTATAGTAATTTTGTATAATATTAATATTTATAAAATGCAAAAGAACATTTACTGCTCAAAGTTTCACTTAAGAGTATGTGAGTGTGTGTGAGAGTGTGTGTGTGTGTGTGTGTGTGTGAGAGAGAGAGAGAGAGAAAGAGAACAACAGAGGGAGAGAGAGAGGACAAGACAGAGAGGGGAACTTTTTCTTTAATTTTTGTTGGCTTAATTAGTCAATCAAGTAATTAAATATAAAATAATTTAGTAATTAAATATTCAAATAATTAAATAACAAATGCATCTCTGTGATAATAAGTAGCATATATTAAAGGGTAGAGTGGTGATTATACAGAAACAGACACCTTTTCTCTTACATAGTGATTTTTAAAAAAAATTTCATGCTATACTTGTTTATTTGTAGAAAAGATTCTATAAAGTCATTACACATCTTTAAGAAAAAAATCAAGAATTCATAATTAAGAAATTATTAATAAAACAATGTGTATCTTTGGGAAACAATTCAAAATTACCCTTTTGTAGTTTGAAGTATTGTACAGTGATTAATTTTTAAAACAAAAAGTCAATTAAAATTGGAACAAACTATGAAAATAAAGACATTTTAAAAGTAGCCACAAAAACTTGCAAATCACAGAAAACACCACGAAATTAGTTAAATTTTATACTACTCTAATGTGCAAAATGTAGGAGAAGTGATTTTTCAAAATCACAATTTAGGAAAGGATTCTATTATTATTTAACATTTTATTTTATTCCTTTTTAGAATTAAACTTTAATTCAGTCATCTCTCCAAGAGAACTATCTTGTCAATATTTTGATTCTAGTTTTCCAAATGTTTTCTCACAATGCACTGCCCTAAATACTTAATCTGTGGTTAAGGTTATGGGTCACCACAAACCCAAGTGAGAGTCATAATCTT
Source organism: Elephantulus edwardii (assembly GCF_000299155.1). Taxonomy (NCBI): domain Eukaryota; kingdom Metazoa; phylum Chordata; class Mammalia; order Macroscelidea; family Macroscelididae; genus Elephantulus; species Elephantulus edwardii. The sequence goes on from NW_006399793.1 coordinate 1,117,179, forward strand.
TGTTTCCCTCAATAAACTTATCAGTCGCAGATCTTTAGTTTTTCAGTGTTCAACTACAGAGGGCTCTACACATTTATTTGTACTTAGTACAATTCCCAACAAATAAAATGAAATAGCTAAAATAAACTAAAAAATATTAAATAAAACTAATACTACATTCCTATTATTTTATACACCAAAATTAGGATTTCTCTTTGGTGCTATTCTGATTTATAGCTTGAGTGCCTTGGGTTTTTGTTGTTGTTTTGTTTTGTTTTTTAATGTACTCTTTTGAAATGAATTGGGATAGAATGGAGGGAGAGGAAGAGTGAAAGAGAAAGGAAATGAAATAAGGAAAAGAGATAAGAAAGAAGGAAAGAGAGAGGGAAGGAAGGAGGTAGGAAAAAGAACTCAGAGGAACTGGAATTCAAGAGTCTCACTAGGAAACACATTAAGAGGGACAATCCTACAGATCTTTCAAAGGACAAACCTACAGATCTTTCAAAGGTTAGTTTGAGTTAACAATATCCAAGTCTATAAAACTCTTATTGTTTCCAATGTCTGTTTCCCTTCCTCACCCTGGATAGCAGACATTTGTAACCACACAAACTCACACAAGCCTGTAATCCAAATCGAAATAAAGCAGGAAATGTGCTGCTTACCTTTATGAAAAAACATTTGCACCTGTTTTCTATACAACATTTCATTAAAATACCACTAACAAGGAGTTCATATGAAACAAAATAGATCCTATATTGGAAGGAGAATTCAGGTATCCAGAACCTAAACATGCTCTTATCCTAAATTGATGTAAATTTCTTAAATTGAAAGGTAACGTTGTTACTCTGTGTGCAGAAAAAAATGGAAGAGCAGAGGCCAACCTGAAGCACAGAAACGTGAAAAACACTATCAACTCTTAGTCTGGTATAGTAGCTTGCATTTAAAATCCATCATGGTGTTTTTCTCCTCTTCATCATCAGTCCCTCAAATCTGTCTTATTTATGGCATGATGATATCATAGAAAAAGTATATGGATTGAAAACATTCTTGGGGATAACTTTCATTATCTTCAACAAAGAGAGAAAAAGAAACAAAAATATCTGTTAACATTTTCACAAGGAATTCAATGGTTTACACAGGATTAGAATTCAAGACATCAACCGCCTCCCCCCAAAACTCAATTTAATCCTTTAACCACTAGGCCACACTCTTTTTCAAAATTGTTAATAGAAACAATATTGCCCTTTTTGTACAGCCCTAGATGCCCTATTGATCTGTATCACATACCACTTAACACTGGATGATTTGGCTAGGAAAAGCAATGTGCATTGTTCCATGGCAAATCAGACAACAATGTAAAGATTTGCTATAGAACCAGGAAAATAGCATAGGAAATGTGGAAACAAACAACCACAAAGACCAGATCTCATCTGCAAGTTTTTCGAAGCTATTCTTTTCACACCACAAAAAAGGAAGCAATGTAGTAAAGTGCAACTGTATTAAAACGAAAAGTATTTCTGCCTAACGCAGATGTGGATCATGGGAATGGAAACCTAATAAACCAACAGCTGAAGGCCACATTAGTGCCCTATCCTCCTCCCCTAGCTCATTTAGAAAATGACATGTTTTTCTTCACAATGTTTTTCCCCTCCTCTCTCTTTAGTGGCAGTAATGCTGAATGCTCTTGACATAATTCTTCGTTCACCCCTGACAGTCATTTTTTTGAATACTATCCCAGCAATAAAACACCTGACCTCAAGTCTTTCAAATGGCCATTGGCTTGAGTTACCCCAATTAGCTAGACTCATTTGGAAGTATCCAGAGGAGTCAGGTGTTTCATTCTTCACTAAACTCAGCATTATAAGAGTATGCATTGCTTTATTTGGGTCAATTTATTTTTCTAGTGGATTTCTCTTTCCCTCTAATCATCTAACCACACCAAAATCACAGGCTTTTAGTTTTGTTTTTTGAGGTGGTTTTTTTTTTTTTAATTCTACATCTCTGTATTGTTTTGATAACAAATATTTCTGACATGGAAGTCATATAGGACAACATTTCTAGTTCTCTGAGTTACTTTTCAGTATTTTAGGCTAATTGCAAGATTTATGTTTAAAAGCATCATTGAAGCATCTAGTTTATTTATGTATAAGAGAACTACATTTCTCAATAACTACTGAATAACTTAATAAAAAATACATATACATTTGTGTGCACAGCATATATTTACAAATATCTCTCTCTCTGTGTATATATGTAGATATATTGCATTTCAATCTCTCCTCTACAAATGAAATCCAAACCAAACAAAAAACCTTAAAGTGGAGAAGAATACATATATCCAGGGACAAATGTATTTTTATGGCATGTTTGAGCATGTAATTAAATTTGGGTTTGACTAAAGAATTAAGTTGATAACTATTGTAAATAATATTTAAGGTAGATTTTGCAGAAATCTTTGGCAAAATAATATGGATATTATTATAATTATATGGATATATTTAATTTACTTTGTAGATGAAAAATAAATGAAACCAGGATGTTTATATTATGTCCAAAGGTCAACTCTTTAAATTTCACAGCCAAACACTGAAAGGTACCTTTTTGGGTTCCTTTTAATTTTACATCTAATATTCAACAAAAAGCACAGGATTTTCAATGAGAGGGTATTCCCCCAAAAAAATCTTCTGGAGTTTGTATGTGCTTGGCAATTTTATCACCAGTCACATTTTTCTTTCTTAAAAGAGAGAGATATCATATGAGTTCTTGGTAGGCTATATTTGAAATGGAACTCGAAGTCCACACATTATTTTAAAGTGAACAAATAATGGTGTTTTAAATTAGTGCATGCTTTTTCAAAAGACTACCGGCTTCCTTTTGACATCTAGACAATTCAGTAAGAAAGGAAAGAAAATTGAATTTAGCTGATGCAAATGAAATTAAAACTAAATTGGTTGTCACATCAAACTGATGTTAACTATGTAAATGTTTTCTGTTTATGAAACTCTAGTTTCGTGTGTATAATATAGCAAAAATAAGAGTATTTTCATGTTCATTTGAAATAGAAAGTAAAAGGACAGATTGTGAAATTGTTAAAAGTCTTTGCCACTTACCCATGTAATATTTAAGGGACTGAATCTTGAGAATTGTGGTTCCATACATATGTAGAAAGTATGGAGATAAACGCACACATATATACACATCAATTCATATGCAAGCTTTTTAGAGCAAGCAGTATCCCATTACATCATTGCATCAAATGCATTCATTCTCTTCAATATTGTTGGCTGTTTCAGGTTAACTACCAAAATCATTTGCCTGAGAAGCGAGATTTAATTGTCTTACAACTACCTCTGTGAGGTACAATAGGGATTACAAGTACCCATTGATTATACTATTGGGTAGAATAAGGGACTCTTATTCTAGCATTTCTCATTCATTTTGTCATTGCATTCTCTTTGAAAGAGACCAAATGGGTCCCAGCAGGTGAAAGCAAAGAAACCTGAAAGGCCCCCTTTGATGAATGACAATACTGCAACCACCCTCCCCCCTCCCATTTTTGGAGATTATAAAACCTTATTAAATCATGCCCTGTTAGATATTGATTGAGAGGGAGCTAAACTAAAACCAACAATAGCAGCATGGATCAGAGAACACTGCTTTCATCAATGGGCACTAAACACAGCTAAGCTTTACAATCCTTTTTTATTTTTTTTGGGGGGGGGGGCTATTTTTTTTTATACTATTTACTTTTGTTTAAATCATTATCCTAGAAAGTCATACAATTATAGCAGCTTTGTCAGGAGGCGTGAATAGATCATAGTTTTTCCAGTCCTTCATTTTTTTTTTTAAATGTAGCAGTGTATTCCACAAACATTATTATATTGGTTAAGATTCAGGATTATTATTATTATGATTATTTGGGGGTGCAATTCTCAGTAATTATCATAATTATTCTTGACTCTGGGACCTCTTTGATGACAAGGCTGCTTTAAAAGTAAACCACTTGGACATAACAAACCAAGATATTTGAAAAGAGACTGCTGCCAGAATCAGAGTTGAAAACTCACCCATATTTTAAGGCTATCTTGATTATCAGGCTGTTTGCAGTCCTGGGCTGTCTTTTCTGCCATCTGTGAGCATCACAGCAAACAACCTCTTTATGACAATCACCTCAGTATAACTTGAATATGTCTGCTTTGGAGAAGACTTCTGTAATAAGACTGTGCTAATTAACTGTCAACTTTTTTCTTCTTAATCAACAGAATGAATATTAGTAGTAAAGGAAAGACACTCCACCAAAAACTCCCAAAGAATTTAGCTTGTGTGCTGGTCTACAATTTCTACTCCTTGTTTTCAGTCTTTACTTGAGTAAATCTGTTTGCTTGAAATACTTCATATGTGGTAATGATCTTCCTTCCTCTTTCCTGTTGTCTACAAGAGTTGTTTCCCCCTATAAGCAGCTAATCAACCTTACCAGTAGAAGGAAGAGAAGGAGGAGAAAGGGGAAGAAAAAGAGGGAGGGAAAGAGGTGTACAAGGAATCACAAAAGGAGAGGGAGGGAAGAAGAAGAAGAGGGGGGAAAAAGAGAAGGGAGGGAAGGAGTGAGAAAAGAAGGAAAGAAAAAGATATAGATATAGATATAGATATAGATATAGATAAAAAGACAACTAATTTGGTACTGAGAATGTTTGTTACATGCTGTGTGGGGAAAAGTAACTAGTGTTATTGAAAACACTAATAAGTTAAAAGAATCAGATACTAAAATAATTAACTTGATGTGAATAATAGGCAATTTCCAGTTGAAGAGAAAGGAATTATATGTAGGAATAGCATTTTCTCAAGTGTAACTCTGTGGTTTTTTTTTAAAAAAAACAAAACTTTGGGCACTGCTATTTTACAAGATACCTATAGAAAGCAAGAATTACACTAAATTGAAAATAAAATTTAAATATATAATTAGTATTAATAAATTCTTTTTACATAATGGATAAAAATAGTAATAATATCTTGAAAATAGTTTTTAAGAATGTTTTTCTTTCTAACTTTAAGACATAGGAAAGAATGTGAAAGCTGCTACTTATTAAAATCTGCCTTGGAGTCATAAATGACTAAACTATATAAAAAATAAAAATTTTGACTTAGTACAGTAAAAAGAAAATAAGAACAATACAAAATTATTTCATTTTAGTAATTTTTTTCTGCACAAATAATTTTTAGACAACTTTTGAATTACATTCAGAAATTATATTTTAACCATGTAACATTTACCAATGATGTAAAAAAGATTAAAATTATTGTTAATAAAAAATCTGATTTTTGTAATTTCCTGAATTTGTTAGCTCAAACTTTGAAATTAATATTCCATTTTTAAAATACTTCTAAATTTATCATATTAAATATTATAATTGATATTTATAAGTATAGATGAAAAATTAAAAATGTAAAGTTAGGTGTAATACTTACTAATCACCCTATCTATTAATTCTACATTATTTATTAGCAGAATAGTTAATAAAATAGTTGACAAGTTGTGTCTCAAATGTTAGTTCTTTCTTAAAACAAAATATTGTGTATGCATTTTTAGGAACATTGCAATCCAGTTTAAAACTATAAATTTTTATATGCTACCAAATAAAAACAACAACTTGATAAGTAAATGACAAAATGTATCACTAATTTTCTTTTCATCAGATGTTCCTCTTTAGTGAATATGCTCTCTATTAATTTCATATTATCTAGATACGTTCCTTTACTGATTTGTGTTTCCTTAAAAGTAAGCAACCTTGAAAATTATTCTTTAGTATATAACCAGTTTTCTACTTCAGTAATCAGTTCACAGTCTTTTAATGTCATGTATCTTATGCAGGTAGCTAGAAAGTAAAATAACTGACTATACATGGTGTGTGGTGTGGGGGGGTAATGTTTAATGTCCTTAAAGTACATTATATGCTTTTCAGTTTAAAAAAAAAAAAAGTATTTTTGAAGTTGTTTGAGAAAACACACTGGAACTGCATGATGTAAGAAGAAACCATTTTAATAATAAAATTATCAATATTTTTTTCCAACTCTCTTATGTAAAAATAACTGCTAATCTTTTAGTTTTACTGAATGTTTAACAGTTCTCTATATTTAGAGAGGTACTGTGCTTGTATACTTTCTCTTCTGTTACATTTAGAGATGACAAATCGGAAACTCTTTAGGTTTCAGTAATAAAATATAGGAATAATTCCAATCCCCATAACTTTTCTTTAAATGGAAATTGAACTCTTTTTTTATAGTTTTATTACATGAGCTCTTGTGGTCAAATTACATATGAGTTCTTAGTTCTGTGGTCTCTGACTAGAATTATTTTATGCACATTTAACACCAAGGAGTCCTGTTGGTACAATGATTAAAGAATTCTGCTGCTACTGCAAAATCAAGATTTTGAAAACCTCAGCTGATCTGCAGGAGAAAAATATGGCTATCTACTTCCGTAAAGATGCATAGACTTGGAAACTTTGAAATCCTGTCTTAAGGATTGCTATAATACAGAGTCAGTTCTATGACAGTGTGTTTTTTAGTCAGTTGGAATCATTAACAACTATCTATTTCTATTATGATTAAATTTTACTTATTTAGTAATACTTAAAGTTGTCAATCAACTTTTATTTTAACTCAATTATCAATCAAGTTTTAATATCAGTCAAATGAAATAGAAAGCTATCACGTATTTTAACTAATTATATCTAACTCTTAAGAAAACAGAAAAATGTCTGTTTCATAGAATTGTTGACTAGTTTTTGGACTCTTACACATTTTTTTAAAAACTGACATATCCATCACAAAGGTAAAGAAAATTTTAAAGAATTCTAAATTTTCTAAGGACTCTCTTAAGATCAATCCTGTAGAAAGCTATCATTGTATATGGAAAATATTCCTTTCTGCTTCACAAAAGCATTGTCACAAACAATTCCTCCTGACTGAGGAGTAAAAAAAATTCAGTAACTTTTTTTCATTGAATAAGCATGCTTTTAATATCTAATCTAATTAATAGTTTATGTCGAATTAAATGTTATTTCCTTTCCCCTATTGGTATGTATTATTTTCAACTTAATTATTTTTGTAAAGCTAATAATCATTTAAGTTGAAGAGTACTGCTATTAAAAGAAATTTTAGTTTGATGGAATAGATACTAGATTTTTTAAAAAAATGAGATAATAGTAAAATTTTATAATCTTTTTAATATACTTGTAATTAATAAAGATAACTTTCTTGTGGTTTGCTGAGTGATTTCTGAAGGTTGTAATACTTGCTGCAAATAAGATTCCTCTTTCTAGAACTTATAACTTAACATTTTCTTGGCATTCTGTTTTAAAAGATTTAATACAACTGAATTTCTCAACATACTTGTTTTTATATTATTTTTCAATGACAGTTTTAAATCTTAAAATTGCTTAATGTTTGTCCCTGGGAATTAGGTGAAAAGATATCTGAATGGGGAAAATATCTTATTCTTCTAAAATCCACTGTAGTTAAAAAAAAAAATCTCTCAGACATCTCCTGTAGAATTCACTCAAATTTGCTCATAATAGACCAAAGATGCTGTTTAACAGAAACTAAAAACTTTCTTTTGAGCTAACAAAGTTTTCCAATTAATGTTATGTATTGTACTTGTATTTATTTTCTCATTCTGCATTGGAAAATTGCACGCATCTGTTAAGATAATCCATTGAAGAGAAACAACTTCTTAGAGAGAACCTTGGAAGGTAAAGTCAACTTTCCTTACTTTCAGTCTATGTATTAAAGTCAAAGTTGCCCTGGGAGAATTCATAGTAAAATAAAAAAGCAAGCCTCTTCTTCTCTCTTCTTAAAAACCTGTTCTCTTCTCTTCTTAAAAAATAAGACCATAAAGAAATTAAGTTGTAGTTGGTGTCCTTTAGTGGTAAGACTCTGTGTTGCAATCCTGAAGGCACGTGGTTTGAATCCAGGGGAGAAGGGTGGGCAATGTCCTCCTGTGCCATTACTGCCTCTGAAAACCCACTGGAGGGTTAGTTATGTATCAATTCTACTTAATAACACAAAACAACAACAACCCTCACAGTCTATATACATGTTGCACCGAAACTCCTGCTCTCCTCTCCTTTCCAGTGCTCAACATATTCATCAATCTTTTGCCTTAAAAAATGAGCTTATCTTCAAAGTGAGTTCATTAGCTACATGAAACATTCTCACTGTTTTTATAGTTATATTTAATTTTTAAATGTAAAACAAAAATAACAATGCTTACCTAATTTAATTCCATTTAAGTTTTCCCATAATAATGATTGTGCAAAGATTTTTCCATTTTAAAAATATGTTATCAGAAGAATTGGCAGTGGACTCTGAAGAGACAGTCAATACTGGTGTGAGAAATGAATGGTGTAATCATTTAAAAAAGTATTTCATATCTAACAAGATAATCACTTTGAAGCATCTTACTTTGAGGATATTTGTTTAAATTGACTAAACTAATCGTTTACCTATCCTAAAGTTATACCTGAGTATCTGTTTGACACTCCTTTATAAGATGTCTCTTGCAGCTTTGCATAAAGAATTTCATGGACCCATTCATTCCCTTTGAAGATTGTATTTTTGCAAATAGCATATTCATGAAAGCCATGTACATATGCAGTGTCCATGAGATTACATATACCTTATTACACACAAATAATTTGTGAATAATACAATTAAAATATTATCTTGTGAATTACATGACCCTTTGTTTACATGCTTAACAAGAAAATTTAAGCTAAATCTTAACTAGCAGACTGATTTTTAATTTATTCTTCAGATAATACTGTATCCATTATACATATATCAATTCTATTTTTAATGGAAGACTGTTCGAATTTAAGAAAAATTTGGGCCCACAAAATATACACAGTGTGAATAGAGTAACATGAAAAATATTTAATGGATCAATATGAACAGTAGTTAATGTATCAATACATATCATCAAAATGAAATATTTTTTTTTCAAAGTAAAGCTCCAGAGTCAGTATTAACTGTATAAAGGGTTTGAAAAAACTCTACCTTCATTAGCAATATGGATCTGAAAATAAACTAATCAAATTAGTCACCAGATAACTCTAATAACAACTGTTTCACATAAGTACTTTCTTTAAAACTTGACTACAATTTCAGTTATGTAAAAGAATGTACTTGCTAAAATTTTAAGTTCCTAAGTTACATTTCCAGAAAGTTTATTTTTCTATTGCTAAAAAAGACCATATTTTTTTATTGGGTGCTTTTTTTCCTTTCTGAAAATTCTGCTGTCACTGTAAAATAGCCTGATGCACTTTTTATCTAATTCTTAAGTAACCATGCCCACCAATTGAAGGTGTACTCTAGTATCTTTGACCTTACATACCTTTGTGGATTTTACTATTATGAACTTTGAATTAGGAAAGACTAAAGTGAATCTAGATTTCACTATCTTAATCCAGCAACAGTGTCTTCTCAGAGTGTCAATCTGGGTGCAATTTCTTAAGTTTTGAAAGTATTTATTGCCTCCAGTCTTTGGAAGACATTCAAAGTGAAATCATAAATACTGTGACTATGTGTCTCTGTATTAAATACATGACATGAGCTTCATACTCTGTGATTGATGAATGTCTTGTCTTTTGCCCAATTATTTTTTTTTCATATGTGGCATATTAAATTATCAAGGATTTTTCACTCAATCACTGATTTTTTCCTACCAGAAAAAAAGTTATTATGTAATTTAAAATTTTTATTGCTCTGAAATTATTCTTTAAAATTGTTTTTTAACCACCTAGTTATCATGTTGTTGTATTATTGTTCTGTGTCTTTGAATCACCTGTGACTCATAGAAACTTTATGTCCAGCAGCTCTGAAGCTTGCCCTATCCTTCCTGAGCCAGTCTCACTGACTCTGACATAGGGTCGTATTTGTATGATCTGAATATCCTGATTTGAAACTTAGGAATCAGCCTTTCTAAGCTTTATCTTGTAAATAATATTTTTTTTCATTTTTTTTAATTCTATTTTTTTTAAGAGCAATTCCTCTAATTTTGACCACAAAAATACTAGCCTTTGAATTGTTTTACAAAGAGAAATTATCTCTTCTGCCTTGGATAAACATCTAACACTGCTGAATTCTTTTAATGCATGAGGAAAAAATTAAAACTATTTCAAATACTGTAATTTATACTATTCTTTAACACATTTGGTTGAGAAAAAGAAAGCTGGAACAGTTGACAATGATGTGTTCGATGGCAATATGAGGGAGATCTGGAAAACAATTTTCCTAAAATACCGAAAAGACAGAATAAAGAGTGGGAAGATAGCACCATTCCTGAGAAGAACATACAAAACAGTTATCCTAAAGCAGAGAGACAGAGGGTGTATTTGTCACTCTACTCTTTTTGCTTTGTCCTCCCAGCTGTATAGAGAACAGTTTCCTATGTTGTTACAGGGTTCAAACATATGTGCTTACTGCTTACCCATTTTTGGATTAATCTTTGGGTTTTCCCTTTTATTTATTTGTTTTACAAAGTTTGTCAAATGCTATGCAGCACTGCAATCAAATATGGCTAATTATATGTTGGTATTGGTTTGAGTGGAGCTCCTGGGTGTTAAAAATGGCTAAGTGTTGACTTCTAGTTAAAAGTTGGTGGTCCTAACCTGTAGAAAGGTTTAGGGTTAGGGTTAGGGGTCTAATTCCTGAAGGCAGAGTGGATTTATGAAGTTCTAATCTAACTTTTTACACTGTTCTTTTCTCAGTGTACCACACTATAATGATTTTCATATTTCTGTGATGCTGAAAGGTATGTCACTGGCATTGGAGAAATGAGCAAGATCACCAATGGTGCATAAATTTCACTGAAGCATTCAGGCTAAGACAGATTAAGAAGCAGGTGAACTATTAAGTGATAAAGGTAGCACCAAGAAGATGGAAGAATCCACAATAACTGTGTCAGAAAGATTGGATTGGTGCTGAATCATTTCAAGGAGTGGTAATATGATCAAGAACCAAAAGTTTGAAAGGAAGAGTCCAAGTTACACTGTGGGCATTGGCAAAAAAAGAAAGAAAGAAAGAAAGAAAGAAAGAAAGAAAGAAAGAAAGAAAGAAAGAAAGAAAGAAAGAAAGAAAGGA
>NW_006399793.1:1128396-1147020 GCF_000299155.1 Elephantulus edwardii
GAAAGAAAGAAAGAAAGAAAGAAAGAAAGAAAGAAAGAAAGAAAGAAAGAAAGAAAGAAAAAGAAAGAAAGAAAAAGAGCCTCTAGGAATTGATGGAATACCGATTCAGACACTTTATCAACAGAGGCATTCCTGGACATCCCAAGAAATCTGTAAGACAGGTACCTGATCAAATGATCAGAAGTGATGCATATTTGTGCTGTTTTTCTTTTGGGGTTATACTAACAGTATCATTAATATAATATGCAAGTAAAAACTTACTGGGAATTATTAAAAAATTTACCGACCAGTACGCTGATGCACAACAGCTAGAAATTCAAGTTGGATTCAAGAGTGGCTGGAGAATAAGGGATATCATTGCTGATATCAGATGGATATTAACTTAAAGAGGTTATAGAACTATGTTTATTTGTGTTTTATTAATTGTTGTTGTTAGATACCATTCATTAAGTTGACTACAACTCATAGCAACCTAACAAACAATGTGTTGAAGCTTTGCCCTAGTCTTTTCCATTGTAACTACCTCTGCCGTGTTTAAGTTCATTGTTGTTATCATGGTTTATCGCCTATGCAAAGTAATTTGCATCTGTGGATCTTAATAAATTATGGATATCATTTGATATAATATAGATAAATTGAGAAGAATGGAAATACCCGGTCTCTTAAGTATGTACATCATAGTGCATAGTACTTAAGTATGTACTTCATAGTCTAATTGTATGTTCATATCATGTGCATAGTACAATTTCAGTACTTTCAGTATGAATTTCAGTATGTTAATGCGAAACTGATATATACATCAAGAAGCTGGTATTCATATGGAACAAGGAATTATTTTAAATTAGGAAAGATGTGTGTCACGGTTGTATCTTTTCTGCATACCTATTCAAAATATATACTTAGCAAATAACTTGAAAAGCTAGACTATATTAGGAAGAATCAACTGGAGAAAAATTCATGAGCAATCTACCTTTCGCAGATGTCGCAAGCTTGCTCGAAGAAAGTTAAGACTTGGAGTACTTGCTGAAAAAGATTAAAACATTTAATATGAATTACACTTCAACGTCAGAAAAATTTTTTTAAAAATCACAAATAGACCAATAGGCAACATCCAGATAGGTGGGGAAGAACAAATTGTGAAGGATTTAATTTTCCATGGATCCACAGGAAATATCTCTAGTAATCTTGTAATCAAGAAGTCAGAAGACATGTTGTATTGCAAAAATCTACTGTCAAAGATCTCTCTCCAAAGAGCTAAGGAACAAGAATATCAGATTGAATACGAAGATGGGTCTGGCCCAAACTATGATATATTTTCCATTATTCCCTACTCATGTGGAAACTGGGTGATGAATAAAGAAGACTGAAGAAGTGTTATTGCCTCTGAAATGTTGTGTTGACAAAGAGTACTGAATATCCTATGGACTTCAAAAAAACCAAAAAAAAAATAAATCTGTCTTGCAGTTAGACCAACCAGAGTCCTCCTTACAGGCAAAGCTGATAAAAACTTTCTCTCACAGCTTTGAACATGTTATTAGGGAGCTCTAGTCCTTACAGAAGAACATTTTACTTGGAAAAGTGGATGATCAGTGAAAGAATGGAAGACCTTCAATTATATGGATCGACACAGCTACAACAAGAAATGGGTTTGAACATTGTGGAGATTGTCAGGTTGTTGCCAGGTAGGGAAGGGTTTTGATCTATTATTAATAAGATGACTTTGAGTTGTAATCAAGCCCAGGGAACCAGCAACTACATTCTGATCCTTAGAAAAGTTGTGATAGCTTCTGAGACATTCAGGGAGGTAGCTTCTTTCTTCTTCCCAATGTCTGTCCCTGCCATTTGACAGAGCTTCGAGAATCAAGACATCTTTTTTGGTCACAGGAAATCTCTAAAATAGAAACCAATGACTAAGATGAAAACCTTTAGAATGTATATGTTATTGTTGTTGTTGTTACGTGTAGTAGAATCTATTATGATTTGTAGCAACACTATGAACAATGGATCAGAACCCTGCCCTGCGCCATCCTCATCATCTCTGCTATACTTCCAGGATAACTGCTAATACACAGAATTCCCTTCCAGACTACTCTGTCTGCATTTCCAGCCTGTACTCACTTATGACTTGATTTCTCATGCTGAACTCCTATCATTAACAGGAACTACTGTTATTTCATAACACACCCGAAGGACCTATACCATTTCCTCTAGGGGCACAGCTGTGTCTGTGGCAGTTTGTACCTCAAGACTACTCTTGGATAGATATAGATCTAGTTGTTATTGCTGTTAGGTGCCATTGAGTGTCGAGTTGAGTTCCACTCATAGCTCATAGCTACCCTATGAACAACAGATCTGAACCCTGTTCTACTCTATGCCATCCTCACACTCAACAGCCTATCCAATAGTCATCATGTCAATCCACCTGGTTGAAGGTCTTCCTGTCCTTCTCTGACCCTTCACCCTTTCCAGCATCATGCCCCTCTCTAAGAAATAAGCTTGGGATAGCCAGTAAATTCTACAGTTTTACTATATTCTATCATTGGTTTTGCAAATCTAGATAGATCTGCTACTATCTACACAAATAGTAAGAATTTAGTTTATCTCTCTTCTATTACAGCTAAAACAAGAGGTTGATGAACAGAGTATGTTGTTGCTATGTGCCATCAAGTTGCTTGTGACTCATAACAACCCTATGTACAACAGCTCTAAACCCTACTCTATCCTGAACCAACCTTATTGTCTCCTACACGCCTACCTCCATTCTTCTAGTTGCTAAGTCAATCCATCTCATTGAGGGTCTTCTCCTCCTGTGCTGTCCCTCCACCCTCCCAAGCATAATGTCCATTTGTCTCCTTTCAACATGTCCAAAGTATGTCAGACAGAGCTTCAGACAGCTTGCCTCCATGGAGCAGCCTTATTTCACCCTCTCCAGGATGAAACTTTGTTTTTTTTAGCAGTCCATAGTATATCTAACAGTCTTTTCCAGCAAACAGCTTAAAGGTATCAATTCTTCTAATCATCCCTAGTCATTGTCCAGCTTTCTTATGCATAGCACATAATTCCAATGACCATGGTCTGGATCAGGTATGCCTTATGTTGTTGCTCTTCAGTACTCTGGAGATATCCCTGATAGAAGATATTCCCAATGAAATTTGTCTTTTGATTTCCTGGCTGCTGGTATCAAGAGGATTGATTGTGAAGCCAAGAAAACTAAAGTTGTTGACAATCTCAATCTCTTCACTTTCTATCAGAATTAGAAAATTCTGGTCCCATCTCCTTCCAGAACCACAATGACTAAAAGTCACATGATTTTTATTAGAATAATAACCCCAGGATGAAAGTTATACAAGTGTTCAGGTATTTTGTTCCTAAGGCCGCTATGAGTCACCCACGACTCGATGACACTTAAAAACACAAGCAACAACAGCAACAGCGAAGACAGAGAGATCAGTGGCCTAGCAGACAGAAAGTGATGCTTCCAAGCCAAAAGTGGGTGACTTTAATCTGCGGCCCTAGGCCTGTTTTTAATTGTTTTTGGTCAAACATTCTTCTAGGTCATATAGCCCTGGTCTGTTCACTTGCTGTAATGAAGTAATTCATGGTTGCTGTGAAGCTGAACACTGTGACACTGATGAGTCAAATGTGAAAATGGTTACCTACAGTGGACAGGGTTTGGTGGAGCTTCCCAATTAAAACAAACTTGAAAACATGAGTGGCATCTGCTTCTGAAATAGCTTGCCTCTGGAAACCCTATGATCCTGGAGAAAGGATGAAAGTTATACAAGTGTCCAGGCACCTAACAACAACAACAACAACAACAACAACAACCATGATCATTAAGGACTAGATTTGAAAATCATTCCATGTATTGATTTTACTTCCAAGAATATTGAAACAGTTCTGCTAAGTCTGGGTTCGTTTGTTTTTCTCTTTATACTTCAGTGTCTGATTATATAAAATGTATATTTAAGAAAGTAGGTGATTTTTTTTTAAGAAATAAGTCATAAAACATAACTTTATTCTCTAATCATACAGTCTGTTCCAACTCTATGGCACACTACAATAACATGTGCAACAAATCTAAATTTGGTCCAATTCTGAACCATCTTAAAAATTTCCACTGAGTTTAAGATCATTGTTGCAGTCATTGTGTCACCTATCTCGCTAAAGATCTTTTTCTACTTCTCTAATTCTGCAGTCTTCCAAACATAACTTTTTTTTAGTGAGTGAACCCTCCTGACAGTATACCCAAAATATGTTAGATAAGGTCTCATCATCTTTGTCTCTAAGGAGTGCCAAAACTACATTTTGTCCACAACAGACTGGTTCATTATTTTGGCAGTCCAAACTGTCTTAGCAAGATTTTACTTTTGTGTAATATTAATGAAGTTATTTGATAATTTCTCTATTCTGGGGAAAAAGGATTACCTATTTTTGGAATTGGAACAAATGTGCGAGTTCTACTTGTTGGTAGCTATCATCTAAATTTCTAGTCATAGATTAGTAAACACATCCAGGGTTGCATCTTTTTGCTTGAATACCTCAGATAATATGCTACCACTTTTTAAGCCTTGTTTTTCCCAATGACCTGAGTACAGCTTTAACTTCTTCCTTTAGTACCATAGGTTCTTGGTCATACGCTGCTTCTTGAGATAGTTTGATTTCTCTCTCTCTCTCTCTGTGTGTGTGTGTGTGTTTTGTGTTTCGTGTGTTCTGTGCCATTTATACTGTTCCCATAGACTCCTCAGGATTTGCAAATCACGGCTTGAATTTTTCTCCTCAGTTCTTTCCACTTGAGGAATGCAGAATACTTTCTTTGGTTTTCTAATGTCAGATATTTGTACATTTAATTCTAATACCTTCCTTTGTCTCTTGGAATGTCTCTCATTTTCAGTCTTAGGATTTTTGGTTTTTTCATCATGTCTGTATTTCACTTTGTTATTGTTGTTATTATGTACCATCGACGCAGGACAGACCCTTAGCTGACCCTCCAGTGAATTTTTAGAGGCATTCAATTGCAAGGGACTTGATTACCCATCTTTCTCCCATAGATCAGCTGGCGGATTCAAACTGTATGCCTCGGGGATGGCAGTGTAGCTCCTTACTACCAGGCCATGAGAACTCCCTTTCTTTCATTCTCTTGTTGCTGTATGCCATGGGGTTTGGAACAGGTCTATAGCTGACCCTGCCTTTGCAACACGTGTCTTTTCCCACTTACTTCCCTGCTCCACCATCCACCATGATACCCATCCATTTCTACCCACTCCCTTCACATCTATCTCCCATTGACCAGTCCTTGATCTAATAGCTTATATATGAAGCATCCTTGGCTTCTGTGATTCCAAACACGTCGGCTTCTGGTAGTTTCTTATGTTGGGACCAGTGTCTTCAAAGTTTAGTGGTAATGCTTCCCGAGTGAAGGCGATGTGTCCTGTAGAACTGGTGTGTAGATAGGTTTTTCTTGGCCCGAGGGCTACAGGAACTGGAGCATAGAGAAGTCAAAGCACAAGGAAGAATTGAAGATACTAAATAATTGAGTAGAAGATTTCAAAAGGCAGTACACGATGACAAAGTAAAATATTGGAATGACATGTGCAAGGAGTTAGAGTCAGAAAATCAAAAAGGCAGAACTCGCTCAGAGTTTTTTAAGCTCAAGGAACTGAAGAACAAATTCAAACCTCGAGTTGCTATAATCAAGGATGCTTTAGGCAGAATATTAAATGATCCAGGAAGTATTAAAAGAAGATGGAAAGAATATACTGAATCAATATATCAAAAGGAATTGGCAGACACAGAAGAATTTCATGAAACAACATATGAGCAAGAGCCTATGGTAATGAAAGAAGAAGTCCAGGCTGCTTTGAAGGAAATAGCAAAAAATAAGGCCCCAGGAATAGATGGTATACCAATTGAAGTATTTCAGCTAACAGATGCTGCCCTGGACCTGCTCACCAAGTTGTGCCAAGAAATCTGGAGAACAACCTCTTGGCCAACTGACTGGAAGAGATCTGTATTTGTTCCCATTCCAAAGAAAGGTGACCCAACACAGTGTGGAAACTATAGAACAATCTCATTGATTTCACATGCAAGTAAGATTCTACTGAAGATTATCCAAAAACGACTGAACAGCACATCAGCAGAGAACTGCAGGAAGTCCAGGCTGGGTTTAGAAGGGGTCGTGGTACTAGGGATATTGTAGTTGATGTTAGGTGGATCTTAGCTGAAAGCAGGGAGTAACAGAGGAATGTCTATCTGTGTTTCATTGACTATGCAAAGGCATTTGACTGTGTGGATCACAACAAATTGTGGCTGACTCTGAGAAGAACGGGAATCCCAGCACACTTGATAGTTCTAATGTGAAACGTATACTTGGGCCAGAAGGCAGTCGTCAGAACAGAGCACGGGAACACTGCATGGTTCAAAATTGGGAAGGGTGTACACCAAGGATGCATCCTATCTCCATACCTTTTCAACCTGTATGCAGAACAAATCATCCGGGAGGCTGGGCTCTATGAGGAGAAATGATGTGGGGTCAAGATTGGTGGAAGATCTATCAACAATCTGCGTCATGCAGATGATACAACCCTGCTTGCTGAAACTGAAGAGGACCTCAAGCACTTGCTGCAGAGGGTCAAGGAGTGTAGCCTCCAATATGGCTTGAGGCTCAATGTCAAGAAGAGAAAGATTCTCACCACTGGGCCAATTGACAGCATCAGAATGGATGGTGAAGAGATTGAGATTGTTCACAGCTTTAGTTTGTTTGGCTCCACAGTCAACACTCTTAGCACCAGTAGCCAGGAAATTAAAAGGCGTATTGCCATGGGAAAGTCTGCTGTTAGGGACCTCTCCAAAATACTGAAGAGCAATGGTGTCTCTCTGGAGACTAAGGTGTGTCTGATGCAGGCCATGGTCTTCGCAATCACTTGTTAAGCATCAAAGAGTTGGACAGTGACCAAGGAGGAGAGAAGGAGAATTGATGCCTTTGAGCTGTGGTGCTCAAAGAGACGAGTGTTGAGAAGAGTATTGAGAAGAGTATTAAGAGTACCATGGACAGATAGGAAAACCAATCAGATTCATCCTGGAAAGGGTTAAACCGGGTGGCTCTTTGGAGGCAAGGATTCTGAGGCTCCGTCTAACATACTTTGGACATGTTGTAAGAAGAGACTGGCCCTTGGAGAAGGACATCATGCTGGGGAAGGTGGAGGGACAGCACAGGAGGGGAAGTCCCTCTTTGAGGTTGATTGATTCAGTAACTGGGGTTATCGGAATGGGAGCGTTAGAGACAGTGCAATTGGCACAAGACAGAGCAGAGTTTAGGGCTGTTGTGCATAGGGTCGCTATGAGTCGCAAGCGACTCAACGGCACATAACAACAACAAGAACATAGCTGACCCTCCAATAGATTTTCTGAGGCAGTAAATCAAATGGAAGGAGATTGCTCATTTTTCTCCCAAGGAGCAGCTCCTGGATTCGAACCATGTACCTTTAGAGTGAAAGCACAAATCCTTGCCATTAAATAACCAGAAACTTTAGCTTCTAGATATTGAAGAGAAAATATTCAAGTCTCTTCTGAAATTCAATTTCGTCTTTTTCTTTCTTGAGATTTTAAAGACTTTTTTGTTTGTTCATGAATGATGCTCTTAAAGTCATCTCACAACTCTTCGGGTCATCAGTTATTAGTGTTGAATGAATTAAATCTGATCTTAAGATAGTTTTTAAATTCAGTTTAAAAAAATTCGAAAAAATTGAGTTTATATTTTAGCTCTAGAAAATTTGTTTTCATTTTCTTCAGCTTCGGTTTTAACTTGCATATGTGCAATGATGGTCTGTTTCACAGTCTGCCCCTGGCCTTATTCTGCCTGCTGATACTGTTTTCATTTTTTCCTGAAAATGTGGTCAATCTGATAGCGCAAATAATTTTTTTTTCTTCCTGAAAACTTTGCTAGTTCCTACTTAGTTAATTTTGACTCTTGGTGACCTTAGCTGTGTCAGAATAAAACAGTGCTCTCTTATAGGGTTTCAATCATTTAACTTGTAGATCACTGCTCATGTAGGTCTAATCTGATACAGTCGTCTCAACTCTGCCAACACGGCAAATATGTAGCACACCTACATCATCAACAGTTGTGTCAGCCATTTCTTCACATACAGATTGTTAGTCTATCCCTAAGGAGATTGGCTATTGAGCAGAAAGTGGTAAAATCTCATCACCAGGAAGGAAAGGGAAGAAGAAAACACAGCATATGTGCTTTAGGGCCAGAAGGTCCAGTGCTAGGGATTATATTTTGCTGTTAACTGAGAAGCTCTTTGAACTGAGGAGTTATATCTTGCTGTTCAACCTTAATATAGTTCTAAATAAAATCAATAATCATGAGCACAGTTCTGTGAAGTCTTTGTAGTCACTGTAACAGACTTTGGCCCCAGTAAATAGGCACAGAAGCACAGGAGAATATGGTTTTATTAATGGGAATTAGTTTTATGTTGTGGATGCTGTTGAAGAGGGCAGTTCCCCCTTGTGGAGTTAATCAATGTCAAACTCACCGTTCTCCATGCTGCCCTTGTTTTAATAAAACAAAGCTCTTTGAATGAGCTTGTATCTCCAACTTTTCAGTTAGCTTTCAAGCATGTTAACCATATCCACCATCCACTGTGGCTAAGTGAACATCAGTTATACTTCATTCTTTATATTCAAATCACTATCTGAAGCTACCTTTTTATCAGCCACTGTTCCTCCTGTAAAAATTCAGAGCTTTTTATAGAAGTCAGTCTTAAATTAGTTTAATGAATATTTTCAAAATGGAGATTTTTCTGTGATCACCAGAATCCTGCTTATCTAATTTATCACTTCAGTTTTTCAAATGTCTTTAAACAGGAAAAGCTTTAGTGAAAAAGAAAGAAAGAAAGAAAGAAAAGAACCAACTCGCCAATGTCCTTCAGGTTTTCTTAATTTATTTTTATTGATTTTACATTTTGCCTCATAGTGTGTTTAATTTGTAATGTTTTCTTTTTTTTTATTTTTTATTTTTTTTGGTTCATCAGGATGTCTGAACCCATTGTACCTTCTCTGACATCATCACTACAGGTGATGGTGGGGAGGGGGTGGTGGGGAACACAAAATACCCAGGATTTCTACCTTGAACTTGTGATATGACAAAGTAGGAGTTAAGAATAATCTAAGAGGCTTCTAAGATTATACTGAGATTTAATAAAAGAAAAAAAAGTTTTCCCAGTGTTTACACTTTGTGTGTTAAGAAACAAAGAGGCCATATTTTTTTTTAAGCAAATAGGAAGGTAAAAGGTTGCAGCTATTGTTCTTGTCCTCTGATCCCATAAAAGAACTGTGTATGATTTTGTGAGTCATTATATAAAGTTATACTTTAGTTTCAGTAATATTTCATCTAATCCTTTATATTTTTTTGGTTCCTTTTGAGGTTTCCTCCCATCATTTAATATATTTCTATCAAAAGATGTTTCTTGAAAATTAATTTGATATTAAATATATCTTATAATAATTTTTAAGTTTATTTTAAATGATATGGGACAGAATTATGAAGTTTAGATTTTTAAATTTGTCTTAGAAAAAAATTAAGAAAATACAGTTATCAAATGTAGCTATTTAGCCTAGTTCTTTTTTAGGGTTAATTGTGTACAGAAAAAACCTTCTTCTATTTTTTTTTCCCATCAGTCATTAACACAGCTGCCATGTTTTCTCCGTTATGACTTTCTTTAAATAGATGTACCAAAAGAAATGTTATGTGAGTCACTCAGCCTAGTCTTCTTGCTTATTCCATAATTAAATAATGTCATTTTAAAAGAGAGAAAAACAGCTATCATAGAAATTTGTTTCTAAGAAGGAAAAAATCCCACACGTTCATTTTAACAAAATGCAGTCAATGTGAAAAAACGGCAGTTTCAGTATTATGTGATGATTGTCTCAATTTCACATTTCATTTTCCTACTGTAAAACTAGCTTTTTTCAAGGATTTACTTTGTGATTCTGAGTAAAACATAACCATTTTTATTGTCCTGATCTTGAAACACAGATAGTACTTAGCATATAGACTATTTTGAGAAACAAAATGTTAATGACACTAAATTATTTTAATTAAGGTTAAGCAGCTGTCAGACATAAAGGTATTCAATATCAATTGTTCTGTTCTCTAAATCATGCTTTTGTATTGCTTTTCAAGTATTTGGTCTATTTCTCTTTTTTAAAAAAATTAAGAGTTTATGATGATTCAACATCTGTGAAGAACAAATAATAATTAGTCATTAAATCTCTGGTACCATCTGGATAGTACTATACTTTATGGGGGATAGTTTTAAAATTTTAATTGTTATTTTCTTTATATTTGAAGAGATTGAGATTATTAACAGCTTTAGTTTGCTTGGCTCCACAATCAACAGCCAGGAAATTAAAAGATGAGATTGCATTGGGAAAGTCTGCTGTCAGAGACGTCTCCAAAGTACTGAAGAGCAACAAAGTCAGTCTAGAGACTAAGGTTTGCCTAATTCAGGGCATAGTCTTTGCAATTACTTGCTATGCATCAGAAAAATGTACAATGACTAGATATGATTGAAGGAGAATAAATGCCTTGAGCTTTGATGCTGGAAAAGAGTATTAAATATACCATGGACTGCTAGGAGAACAAACAGTTTTGTCCTAGAGACGGTGGGATCAGGCTGTTCTTTGGAGCTCTGAAGCTTCATCTGACATACATTGGACATGTTGAAAGGAAGGACCAGTCCTTGGAGAGGGATGTTATGCTTGGGAGGGTAGAGAGACGTCTGCACAAGAGAGGAACACCTTCGATGAGATGGATTGATTCAGTGACTGGAGTTATGGGGTAGATGAGTCAGAGACAAGAAGATTGGCACAGGATAGAGCACGGTTTAGGGCTATTGTACATAGGGTTGCTGTGAGTCACAGATGATTTGATGGCACATAACAACAACATATTAAAATTTAAAAAAAATGTTTCTAAACAAATAAAAATAAATAGAAGGCAAAACTTTTTTATTAAAAAATAGGGCAAATCTAGGTTAAATGGTACTTAGATATCCCTCCCTGCTATTATAATCTATTCTACTAAGATTAATATCAGATTAGTTACTAAAAGTTAGAGGTCAAAAGTGCTCCAAAAATTTATTCTGCTGGTGGCTTAGTGGTAAGGAGTGGTGCAACTCCAAAGATGTAGTTGCTGTTGTTAGGGGACATCAAGTTGCATACAACTCATAGCAACTTTACTGAACAACATATCTGAATACTCTCCTACCCTGTGCCATCCTCATCATTTTTTACATACTAAAGCCTATGGCAGGCAGTCACCATGTCAATCCATCTAGTTGAAGGTCTTTCTCTCTTTCACCCACCCTCCATCTAGTATGATGTCTCTCTCCAGGAAATAGACTCTGCTAACAACATGCCCAAAGTATGTAAGAAGAAACATTATCATCTTTGTCCCAAAGGAGCACACTGGTTGCACTTTCTCCAAGAAGTATCTGTGTGATCTTTTGGCACTCCAGGGGATATTCAGTATTCTTTTCTAACACTATAGTTCAAAGCAATCAACTCTTCTGTCATTCTTATTCATTGTCTAGCAATAGAATCACAGCAAGTGATGCAAAAACCCACGACCTAGTACACCTTAGTCTTCAAACTGACATTAATTTCCTCAGTAATTCAAAGAGGTCCTTGCCAGACTTTCTCAGTGCAACATGTCTCTTGATCTCCTGACTACTGGTAAAATGGTACTGATTGTGGATCCAAGTAAGATTAAATCAGTTGTAAGAACTTTTGTTTTCTTGATGCTGATGTGAGATATAATGTATATTGAAGGCTGTAGTCTTTGATTTTCTGCACCAAGAATTTTAAGTCTTCCTTACTTTCAGCAAACAAGATTGTGTCATCTGAAAACACTGGCTATATTGGCAAAAAATAAGGCCCAGGGAATTGATGGGATACTAATTGACAATTTATAATTAACAGATGCAGCTCTGGATGTGCTCACCAGTCTATGTAAAAAATTCTGGAGGACAGCTGCCTGGTCGATTGACTGGAAGTGATCCATATTTATTATCATTCCAAGTGACCCAACGTCATGTGGAAATTATCAAACAATATCATTCATATAGCAGGCAAACAAAACATTAATGAAGATTATTCAAAACTTATCAGAATATTACATTGACACAGAACTGCCAGAATTTCAAGCTGTGCTTAAGAGAGGTTGTGGCACTAAGGAACTCATTGTTGATGTTAGATGGATCCTGGCTGAAAGCAGAGAATACTACAATGACTATTTATGATTTCTTTCTTTTTGTTTTTAGTGAAATTTCAATGTAAGTTTACAGAGAATTTAAATTTCCAATCATATATTGTTGCACTTTCCCCTTCCTGCCCTCCATTCTGCCAAAGTCCACTTTTGTCTTTGAACAGAAAAAAAAATTCTTACATTGTTTTAAAATTCTCCCCAACTCCACTCTACTATGCAACTCTTATTAGGGACTTTTGTGATGAAAATAATACCTAATCATATATTGTTTTTAAACATTTCTCTCCCTCATCTATTTCAATGCAGCATACATTATTTATCCCCTTTCCTTAGGTTCCCCCCAACCCCAATGTCAGTCCCATTTTATAAGAGTGGCACTATGAAATGTTTGTTCTTTTGTGACTGAGACATTTCACTCCGCATGATGTCCTCCAAGGTCACCCATTTTGTATAATATTTCATGAGTTCTTTGTTTTTCAATGCAGCATAGTATTCCAATGTGTGACTATAGCATAGCTTCTCTATCCATTCATATGTTGGTGGGCACTTGGGTTGTTTCCAACTCTTTACAATTGTGAACAAAGCCGCAATAAATATGGATGTGCATAAATCTGCTTGAGTGATAGTTCTGGCTTCTTTACGGTATATTCCCAGTAGTGGAATTGCTGGGTCAAATGGTATTTCGATTTCCAACTCTTTTGAGAAAGCGTCATACTGCCTTCCATAATTGTTGCACCATTTTACACTCCCACCAACAGTGAATAAGATTTCCAGTTTCTCCACAACTTCACCAGCATTTGTTGTTTGCTGGTCTGTTGAATTTTGCTATTCTTATTGGGACAAGATGATATTCCTAGTTGTTTTTGTTTGCAACACTCTTAGAGCTAGGGATTTTGAACATTTCTTCATGTGTTTGTCCACCATCTGAATGTCTTCTTTGGTGAAGTGTCTGTTCATATCCTGTGCCCAATTTGCAATTGGGTTGTTTACCTTTATATTTTTGCGGTGCTTGAGTATTCTGTAAATTCTAGATAAAAGTGCCTTATCAGACACGTTATTATCAAATATTTTTCTCAGTCTGTGGCTTCTTTTTCTACCCTGTTGGAGAAGGTTTTGGATGTGTATAGGGATTTGATTCTTAGAAGGTCAAATTAATCTATTTTACATTCTCCTGGTTGTAGGTTTTTTAGGATGCTTGGAAGACTGTTCATGGTGTGGATTAGGGTTTCTCGAGTTCTTCCAAGCTTTTCTCCAATGAAGTTTGTAGTCCTTGGTTTTAATCCTCGGTCCTTAATCCACTTTGAGTTGGTTTTTGTATAGTGTGAGGTGTGAATCTTGCTTGAGTTTTCTGCAGATAGTTTTCCAATTTTGCCAACACAATTTGTTAAAATGGCTCTCATTTCTCCACTTAACTGATTTTTTCTCCTTGTCAAAAATCAGATGTCCATAGAAAGATGAGCTGTTCTGGGCTCACAATTCTATTCCATTGATCTGTTTGTCATTGTACCAGCACCATCCTATCTTGATCACCATGGCAGCGTAGTACGATTTGAAATTAGGGAGTGAGATGCCTCCTACCTTGTTTCTCTTTTTAAAGAGTGCTTTGCTTTCCAGGGTGTCTTTTCTTTTCAGATGAAATTGGAGATTTCTTTTTCCATCTCATTGAAGAATGGAATTGGCATTTGTATTTGGATTACATTGAATGTGTAAATTACCTTTGGTAGTATTTTCATTTTCACAATATTGAGTCTTTCTATCCATGAGCAAGGTATATTCTTCCATTTCTCCAGGTCTCTTTTGGTTTCTTGTAGTAATGATTTGTAATTTTCTTTGAATAGATCCTTTGTGCTTCTGGTTAAATTTACTCACAAGTATTTAATATTGTGATTAGCTATTATGATTTTTTTTAATCTCCAGTTCTGTATTCTCTTGTCACTGTAGAGAAATCCAACTGATTTTTGTATATTGATCTTGTATTCTGCCACATTGCTGAATTGGTCAACTATGTCCACCTAAGTCTTTAGGGTTTTCTAAATATACTATCATATCATCTGCATAGAGATGATTTTACCTCCTCTTTGCCAATTTAGATACCTCTTACTTCCTTCTCTTGTCTTAGTGTTATTGCTAAGACTTCCAACACAGTATTGAATAGAAGAGGTGATAGTGAGCATCCTTGCCTAGTTCCTGTTTTCAAAGGGAATGCCTTTAATCTCTCTCCATTTAGAACAATTTTGGCTCTCAGATTTGGGTATATAAGATTTACTATGTTCAGGAAATTCCACTCTAATCCTATTTTGTTGAGTATTTTAATCAGGAAAAGGTGTTAGATTTTTTCAAAGGCCTTTTCTGCATGAATTAATAGGATCGTGTGGTTCTTGTTTTTGCTTCTTAATGTGATGAATGATACTGATTGTTTTTCTTATGTTGAACCATCCTTGCATACCTCTTATTAATCCCACTTGGTCATGGTGAATTATTTTTTTTATGTATCATTGGATTCTATTGGCCAGGATTTTATTCAGAATTTTTGCATCCGTGTTCATGAGAGATATTGGTCTATAGTTTTCCATTTTGGTGGTGTTCTTTCCTGGCTTTGGTATCAATGATATGTTTGCTTCATAAATGAATCTGGGAGAACTCCATTTTTCTCTATTTTGTGAAGTAGTTTATGTAAAATTAGTGACTGTTTTTCTCTGAATGTCTGATAAAATTCACTTGTAAAACCATCTGGTCAAGGGTTTTTTTTTTTTTGTCAGGAAGTTGTTTTATTAACTTTTCAATTTCTTCTTTTGTAATGGGTCTGTTCAGGTGTTCAACTTTGGTTTATACCAGTTCAGGTAGAATGGGAATTTCTAAGCATTCATCCATATCCTTAAGGTTTTCATATTTGTTTGAGTATATTTTTTCATTATATTCCATTGTTAGCCTTTTTTATTTTAGTTGGTTCTGTTGTGATATTGCTCATTTCATCTTTTATTTGGATATTTGTGTCATTTTCTTCTTTTCCTTTGTTAGTTTTGCTGGTGGTTTGTCAATTTTATTGACTTTTTCAAAGAATCAACTCCTAGTTTTGCTGATGGTTTGAATTGGGGTTTTTTTTGTTTTCTAATTTGTTTATTTCTGCCCTAATTTGTATCATTTCCATTTTTTTAGAAGGTATAGTTTTTCTTGCTGTTATTTTTCAATTTGTTGGAGATTGTCAGGTAGAGAGTCAATGCTCATTTTTTCCTGCCTTTTGATGTGTGTTTGCTTATTGCTTTAAATTGACCTATGATTACTGCTTTGGCTGTTTCCCAGGGGCTTTGGTAAGTTGTGTTTTTATTTCCATTTGTTTCAAGAAGTGTTTTAATTTCATTTTCTTAAAATTAATTTCAATGAACATTTACAGAGATTTTGTATTTCCATTCACTCATTGTTGCACTTTTCCCCCCCTCCCAACCCACCCCCAACCCCAGTTTGCTCTTCTCCTTGAAAAGCAAAAGAAAAACGCCTTCATTGGTACACAAGCTCCCTGCACCCCCTACCCCCACTCCAAGTATACTCCACTCTGCAACCCTCATTTTGAACTCTTATGATTATCATAATGCCCTAAAATATATTACTTTTAAACTATTCTCTCCCTCATTGGCTTCAATTCCATTTTTTATTTCTTCTAGTACCCTCTCATGTTCAAGCAAGGGATTGTTCAGTTTCCAAATGTATGGGTTTCTCCTCCTTTATCCTCTGGTTATTAATTTCTAATTTTGTAGCATTGTGATATGAAACGATACTTTGTATTATTTATATATTTTTTTAGTCTCTTGATGCTTGCTTTGTGATCTATTCTTGAGCAGTGGAGAAGAAGGTATACTGTGCTTTTTTAGGGTGCATTAGTCTATAAATATCTATGAAATCAATTTGGTTTATTGTGTGGTTTAATTCTTCAGCATCTTTGTTGAGTTTCTTTCTGGTAGTTCTATCTTTTCTTGAGAGTGGTGTATTATAGTCTTCAACTACTGTAGTGGCATTTCCTATTTCCTTTTTCAGTTTTGTAAATGTTTGTTCCATATATTTTGCAGCTCTATCATTTGATGCATAGATATTTATTAATGTTATGTCCTCTTGTTCTCTTGGATCTTGAAGCATTATGTAGTGACTTTCTTCTCCTTTAAGATGGTTTTTGCACTGAAATTTATTCTATCATAGATTAAGATCACTACTCTTAAAAAAAAAGATCACTACTCTTGCTGCTTTTCTTGTTGCCATTTGCTTGTTATATTTTTAGTCTTTATATTCATGTTTTAGATGTGTCTCTTGTAGATAGAATATTGATGGATATTTTTTTAATCCAATCTGCTACTCTTTTCCTCTTTGGTGGTGCATTTAAACCATTCACATTCAGTGAGATTATTGAGAGGCAAGATTTTATAACTATCATTGTGTTGAGGGTTTTTCTTTGGTTTTTTAAATAAAGTTTTTCTTTTATACTGGTTAACTTACAAAGTTTGAATACTTTTTTTTTTTTTTTTTTTGGTGTTCTTGCTTGTTACTTTGGTTCATCCTGTTTTCTATGGCACTTCTGTAAGAAGGATGCCTTTCTGTGTTTCCTGTAATGCTGGCCTTGTTTTTACAAACTCCCTT
Source organism: Elephantulus edwardii (assembly GCF_000299155.1). Taxonomy (NCBI): domain Eukaryota; kingdom Metazoa; phylum Chordata; class Mammalia; order Macroscelidea; family Macroscelididae; genus Elephantulus; species Elephantulus edwardii. The sequence goes on from NW_006399793.1 coordinate 1,145,294, forward strand.
AGGTTCTGTGTCTCTGGGAATATCTTGATTTTTCCTTTATATTTAATGGACAGTTATGCTGGGTACAATATTCTTGGTTGACAGTTGTGTTCTTTAAGTGTTCAATATATGTCATTCCACTGTCTTCTTGTTCATATGGTTTCCGCTGAGACATCAGCACTTCATTTTATCTGCTCTCCCTTATAGGTTATTCTTTGTTTCTCCTTCACTGCTTTCATGATTCTCTCCTTTTCTTTGGCAAATTTGACTATGGTATGTCTTAGGGATTTTCTTTTTGGATCTGTTCTTTATGCTATTTGCTTAGCTTCTCAAATATATATTCTGTCATTCTTCATTATGCCTGGGAAGTTTTCTTCTAGTCATTCTTCCACAACTTTTTTCGTGCCTTTACTTGCCTTTTCCGGTTCTGGGATTCTGATGATGCACATGTTATTTCTCTTGAATGTTATCCCACATTATTCTTAAGTTTTCTTCATTTTCCTTCCTTTTTGATTTTTCTTTTTGTTGTAGCATATTAGTGGTGATGACTCTATCTTCTATTTCACTGGTTCTGTGTTCCATCTCTTCAACTCTGTTCATGTGTCCCTGCATCATGTCGACAGCATCTGAAACATTGGACCTCATATTTTGGATCATGGTTTCTTGTTTTTCCAGAGTCTCCAATGCCTCATTTGTTTAAATGGCTTTTTAAGTGCCTCTAGGATTTTGCTTACAGTGTCCTATAATCCTTCAAGTTTGTTTTTCACCCATTGAAAATATTCAATCATTGTTCTTTATATTCTGTATCAGAAAGTTCCATCAGACTTTCTGGCTTCAGGAAATCTATTTATACTGTGTCACTTTTCGTGACTGACATTTTGGTTTGGTTTTGTGCAGGATGTGAGGTAGCCGTTTCTTACATGACATTGCTGCAGTAGAGTTTTTCCTGCCTGAGGAGATGATAGGTTCTTGATATGAAGTCTCTGCTCCAGAAGAGGGTGGGGCAGTTACCCTGCCTGTGTTTCTCTCTGAAATTCTGACCGAAGTTAAGCTTCAGTTTATAGTCTATGAAAACAGTATTTTCTGTTTATAACTGTTGTAGACTAAGGCTTTTCTGACTAAAGGTAATTAGCTGACTGGATATGAGGAGATACAATGTGGATCAAAGAGGCATAGGTGTGGGGAACTCATTGGCATGCGTGGGCATGTTTTCTGGGCAGGTGGTTCTCCTTGGGCACACATAGGGACCTTACTCAAATTCCAGCTGTCAGATCCACTGCCTGGTGAGCCACTCCCCAGTGGGCCACTCCCCAGTGGGCTGCTCCTCAGTCCAGCCATGCCCTGGTCTGGCCCCACCCTGGTCTGGCTGCACCCCAGTTCGGCTTCATCTATTTATGCTTTTATGACTATGTGAAATCATTTGACTACGTGAATCATAACAAATAATGGCTAACATTGAGAAGAATGGGAATCCCAGAACACTTAGTACTCTTCATGTCAAATCTCTACCTAGATCAAGAAGCTGTTGTCCACACAGAGCCATGGAAAACTGCATGGTTTAAAGTTAAGAAAGATGTGTGTCATTATGCTGAGTGAGGTATCTCAGTCACAAAGGGACAAATGCTATATGGTGCCACTGTTGTAGAATGAGGCTGGCATTGGAGTGGGGGTAAGACTGAGAAAAACTGGATGAAATATGTTTATGGCATTGAAGTCTATGGGGGAGAGAATAGTCTAAAAGTATTATA
>NW_006399793.1:1147255-1148654 GCF_000299155.1 Elephantulus edwardii
AAAAAAAAAAAAGAAAGAAAGATGTGTGTCAAAGTTGTATCTTCTCTCTTTTATTCAGTTTGTGTATGAGCAAATCATTCAAGAAGCTGGACTCGGTGAAGAAGAATACTATATTGAGATCAGGAGAAAACTCATCAACCCAAAGGTACACAGTTCAAATCCACCAGTAACTACATGAGAAAAAGATGGGCAATATCCTCTTATGCTATTTACTGTCTCTGCAACCCCACTGGAGGATCAGCTATGAGTCAGGTCTGACTCAACAGTATACAACATCAGCAATCCGTCATTTTCAACATTAATTATTTCTTCATTGGTCATTTTCTCCTCAACTTTCTATGTCTTTTAGGTTCTGTGGTTTAATGGAAGGTCTCGCAGAAACTAAAATATCCATCAGAGAAGTAACTTATACACCTGCAAGCAATAAAGGCTGATATTGCAGATACTTATGAGCCATGGGATGTGTCCCCAGAGAATGATAATTGAGCTTTTATGAGCTAATGAAGGCCTTTGATAGAGTAGGGAACTCTGTGTCCTAGACACACAATTGGAATCAGTCAAGATTCAAAGGATTGGCAATCTTCTCCTGTGGTAATTATTGACATTGAAATCCTGCTGGACAGTCATCTATGGACTGGTTTCAACTTAATACCAATAATAACATCTAGTAGGATGTGAACCATGTCCTACCATAATCCTAACTCCTTAATAAAATAAACACTCCTTCACACAGTAGGGGCTGTAAAAGGAAGGCCACATTAATTTTTTGTACCACAGTTTCTGTCTTTCCTATCTTATAGACAAGTTTGACTTTTTAAGTTTAGTTTTGTATATCCTCTTTTCATTCCTGAATCTTAAAAATGAACAGTTACTGGGGAGTGATTCTGAATTGATACCGTCACAGCTTAATGAAAGACTAATTGGGCTCCATCTTCTTTCTGCCTATAAAGCTAGTCTGAGACCCCTGCAGCTCTGACACATGACCCTCATCTTCAGGTATCGCATTGCCCCCCCCAACCCGGCTCGTATGCCCCCCGGCCAGCTTTGAACTTTGGGCCCTCGGGCCTTCGGCCCTCAGGACAGGACTTAAAGAAAAGGGGGAAAAAAACAACCAACAAAAACAAACACGAAACAAAAAAACACACAAAAGAACAAAACAATATAGACCAGATTTATAGGATATTTCAACAGCACTAGAAAAAGTTGCCCAATATTGAAGATTTAGTTTCTTTGACTACAAACTGCTGTTTGGCCCTACCACATTGGTCCCATCAACCTAAGCAAGAGGAAGGTACTGGACATCTTTATAGAGAAGTAGTGACATCAAACCAGGAACCAACTGACTCCTTCATTTTCAACAACTCTTCCACTTCAATGTGTCAAAAGAAGCAGGGTACCT
>NW_006399793.1:1158599-1160609 GCF_000299155.1 Elephantulus edwardii
AGCATCTGTTAACTGAAATATGTCAATTGTTATACCGTCTACTCCGGGGGCCTTATTTTTTGCCATTTCCTTCAAAGCAGCCTGAACTTCTTCTTTCATCACCATAGGCTTCTTTTTATTATACTAGTTCATTTGCAAAATTCAAATACATTGATTTCCAGACCAGATTCTTCCAATTTCCCTCACCTCTACCCATCACACTGTACAACCCCATGGTTAAAGTTCTCCCTCCTCATTTCTGTGGTTACACTCTCCAACACCCCTTGGATCCTCATACTCATGTTACAGTAATGGTTTTATACAGTGTTTGTCCTGGAGGGGCTGAGTTTGTTTACTTAGCGTAATGCTCTCCAGTCCCTCTCTAGTTAGGTAATGATTTACAAAGCCATTGCTCATACATTCTTCATAATATTCCACTGTGTAAATGTACCATAATTTCTCAAACCATTCAGTTGTAGTTGGACATCTGGGCTGTTTATATGCCCTTGCAATGGTAAATATGCTGCTATGAACATTGGTGTACAAGTCTCCATTCATGCCTCAGTTCTCATTTTCTTAAGGTATGTTCCAAGCAATGGAATAGATGGGTAACATGGAATTTCTATATTTGACTTCTTGAGGAAGAGGCAAACTGGCTTCCCGAGTGATTGTACAATTTTTGAATCCCACCAACAATGTATCATTTTTCCTATCTCACTACATCCTTTCCAACATTATCTCTTATTGCCAGTAATTTGGAGCATTTCAACATGTGTCTATTTGCCATTCTAATATCTTCTTCTGTGAAAATTCTTTCCATGTCTTTTACATATTTGGTAATTGGGTTATCAGTCTTTTTCTTGTGGAGGCCCAGGAGTATTCTGTAAACTATTATTATGAGATTCTTCAAAAAAGTTTTTTATGCACACTGGAACTTAATATATATAAAGTCCCATTCATTGATGTTATCCCTCTCATGTACATTTTAAACTCTATTTTCTAGTCTATTTATTTAATAATCTAGGTCTTTTAAGTTTGGTCTCATTCATCACTTCTACAGGACACATCAACCTCCCTTCAGAGACATTACCGCTAAACTTCAGAGACACTGATAACAGCATAAGGAATTGTCAGCAGCTCATGTGTTTGGAATCACAGAAGCCAAGAAAACTTCAGATACAAACTGTCAGATTAAGGATTGGACAATGGAAGATAAATGCTGGAGGAATTCTGTAGAAGTGAATGGGTATCCTGGTGGAGGGTGGAGATGGGAAATAACTGGGTCACCACACTGGGCCAAAGGCAGGGACAACACTGTAACTAATGTTTAACTCCACAATGAGGGATTTATCTTTCACTGTTCTATAAATTTCTTGTCTGTCAGATACTCTTATAAATCTGAACATTCAGATTAATACAGACTAGGACGAACGCTTGGCCATCCACTTCTGAAATAGCAGGCCTCTGAAAACCCTATGTACAACAGAAAGCATGTAGACTAATAGGGCAACTGAAGTGGAGCTTTCAAGTATGGAAATACAAAGGAAGAGGAACTGTTGTAAGCAGAAACTTGTGATTGGAACATGGAATGTGAGAACCATGAATGTATGAAAATTAGGCATTGTTAAGAAAGAAATGGAACGCATAAATACTGACATACTAGGCATTGGAGAGATGAGATGGACTGGCATGGGGCATTTTGAGTCAAATGGTCATATATTACTCTGGAGATGAAAAGGCGAGAAAAAATGGAGTTGCTTTCATAGTTAAAAAAGTAATTTCTAGATCCATCTTGAGTGAGTGACAGGATAATATCCATACACTTACAAGGAAGTCCAGTGAATACCACTATCATTCAGATATATGCACAATCAACCAGAGCCAAAGAAGAAGAAATAGATTACAGTATTTTACAAAAATTTTACAAAGTCTACAGAAACTTTTACAGTCAGAGATCAATCGAACATGCAATCAAGATGCTTTGATAATAATGGGTGGAATGAAAAAGATAGGAATAGAGAAGAAGAATCA
>NW_006399793.1:1163035-1167231 GCF_000299155.1 Elephantulus edwardii
AACATAAGTCTATGATCCACCTTGATTTGATTTTTGTGTATGGTATGAGATGAGGATCCTACCTGACTTTTCTTACAGGTTGATGTCCTGTTTTTCCAGCACCATTTGTTGAAGAGGGTGCTGTTTCCCAATTTGACAAATTTTTTTTTTGTCGAATGCCTGTTGATCATCAGTGCTTGTTGTTATTGTTAAGTGCTGTTGAATTGATTAAAACTCAGAGTGACCCTATGAACAAAAAATCTGAACCCAGTGCTATCCTGTGTCATCCTCACACTTCCTGACACATAAAAGCCCATTGCAACAGTCATCTTGTCAATCCGCCTGGTTGAAGGTCTTTCTCTTTTGTCAACACTCCACTCTTCTCAACATCATGCCTTCTCCAAGTAATAGCACCTCCTAGCAATATATCTGAAGTATGTGAGACGAAGCCTCCTCATTCTTGCCTCCAAAGAGCACTCTGGCTGCACCTTCTCCAAGGCATATCTGTTAGTTCTTTTGGCCATCCATGGGATGTTCAGTGCTCTTCTCCATCACCACAAGTTCAAAGTTGTCAAATCTTTTTGTGTCATCTTTTTTCATTGTTCAGATCTCAGATTCATAGCTAGTAATCAGAAAGACTATGGCCTGAATCAGACACACCTTAGTGCTCAAACTGACATTACTGCTCCTGAATAATTTGGAGAGGTCCCTAACTGCAGTTTTTCTCAGTGCAATGTGTCTAATTATTTCCTTACTGCTGCTACCAAGGGTGTCAATTGTGGATGCAAGCAAAATGAAGCCTTTGACAGTTTCAATCTCCTTTCCATCCATCATGACACTGCCTATCAGTCCAGTGCTAAGAATCTTTGTTTTCCTGACATTGAGATGCAGTCCATACCAAAGGCTGCATTCCTTATTCTTCTGTAGCAACTTCTTTAAGTCCTCCTCACTTTCAGCAAGCAAGGTTGTGTTATCTGCATAATGCACCTTATTGATGAGTCTCTCTCCAATGTTGATGCCACACTCTTCCTCATAAAGTTCAGCTTCTCAGATAATTTGCTCAGCAAAGAGTTGGAAATAATACAAGTGCCTATCAACAAATGAATGGATAGAGAAGCTCTGGTATATTCACACAATGGAATATTAGATTGCATTGAATAACAAAGAACTCATGAAATATTATACCAAATGGGTGACCCTGGAGGACATTATGCTGAGTGAAATATCTCCATCACAAAAGGACGAATACTGCATATTGCCACTGTTGTAAAATGAGACTGACATTGGGGTTTGAGGAAACCTAAGAAAAGAGGGAATAAATAATGTACACTGCATTGAAACAGATGAGGGAGAGAACTGTTTCAAAGGAATATAGGATTAGGTATTATTTTCACGACATGATTACAGAAAAGGAATATTAAAGTGGACTGTGGACTGGGGTTTGGGATTGTATAACAATGAACGAATTTTTTTTTCTTCAAAGAGCAAAATGAACTATGGGTAGGGGTGGGCAGGGAGGAAAATGTGCAACACCTAATTAATGGGGAAAATTAATTGGAAAGAATATTGTAAAAATATTTGTGTGTTACATTAAAAACTCACTAATAAAAACATTTAAAAAATAAATAAAAAAGTTTCTTAAAAAATGAAAATACAATATATCAAAGCCTCTCAGATGCAGCTAAGACATTCCTCAGAAGGCAGTTCCTGTTGTTGTTGTTATGTGCCATCAAGTCACCCATGACTCTGTGCACTACATATAATTACTCTGAATCCTGCCGTATTATGAGGCAGTCTCAATTACACACTTAATTCCATTGCCCTGTTATTCTGTGAATCTATCTCATCTTGGGTCTTCCTGTGCTGTTCCTCCACCCTTCCAAGTATGGCTTCCTTCTCCAAGGACTGGTCCCTCCTGGTCATGTGTCCAAAGTACATGAGATGGAGTTTAAAAATCCTTGCCTCTAAGGAAAAACTTTAATTCACCCTCTCCAAACATATCTATTTATTCTCCTGAAATTTTCCATAGTATGTTCAATACTTTTCTCCAGCATCATGATTCAAAGGCACCAATTCTTTATCTGTTATCTTGAGCCATTGACCTCTGATATACTCTGATGCACGGCAAGTAATTGCAAAGACCATGACCTGGATCAGGCAGACCTTAGTCTCTAGACTGGTATTATTGCTCTATAGTACTTTGGAGAGATTCTTGACAGTAGACTTCTCCAATGCATTTGTGTTTTGATTTTTAATTCCTGACTCTTGGTGCCAAGAGTGTTGATTGTGGAGCTGAACAATATGAAATTGTTAGCAACCTCAATTTCTTCTCCATTCATCATGGTGTTGCCCATTGGTCTAGGGGTGAGAATATTTGTCTTCTTCATGTTGAACTCCAATCCATACTGAAGACTACAATCCTTGACCTTCTGTAGCAAATGTTTCAGGTCCTTTTCACTTTGAGCAAGCAAAATTGTGTCATCTGCATAATGTAGGTTATTGATAAGTCTTCCTTCAGTCCTGATGCCACATTCCTCCTCATAAAGTCCAGCTTGTCTCTGGAGGCCTAGTTGCAAGAAGCTGCACTGCAATCCCAGAGGTATGTGGTTCAAATCTAGCAGATGCTTTGCTGGAGAATGAAGGACAATCTCCTCCTTTACCAGTCAGATCTGAGTTGACAAGTACAAGCATGAAAAAATAAATAAATAAATAAAATTTCAGCCTATCCAATGATCTGTTCTGCACACAGATTGAAAAAGTATGGAGACAAGATGCATCCCTGAAGCATTCCTTCCTGATTTTGAACCATGTAGTGTTCCCTTGCTCTGTTCTGATGACTGCCTCCTGCTCCAAATATAGATTTTGCTTGAGCACAATCAGATGTTCTAGGATTCCCATTCTTCTCAAAGTTAGCCAAAATTTGCTGTGATACACACAGTCAAATACCTGTGATAGACAATGAAACACAGATAGCCATTCCTCTTATACACTTTGCTTTCAGTCAAGACGCATCTGACATAAGCAATAATGTCTCTGGAGCCACAACCTCTTCTAAACCCAGCTTATATTTCTGTTAGTTTCCTGTAGATGTACTATTCCAGTTGGTTTTGGATAATCTTCACCAGGATTTAACTTGTGTGTAATATTAGTGATATTATGTGATAATTTCTACATTCTGTGAGGTCATTGTTTTTTGGGATAGCAATAAACATGGCTCTCTTCCAATCAGTTGGCCAGGTAGTTGTCCTCCTGATTTCTTAGCACAATCTGGTAAGTACGCCCATGACAGTATCTGTTTGTTGAAATATGTCAATTAATATGACATCAATTGGGGCTTTGTTCTTTGCCAATTCCTTCAGAAAAGTTTGAACTTCCTTCTTCATCTCATTTTCTCATCATCCTATGTTGTTTCATGAAATTCTCTTGTGTCAGCCAATTAATTTTGGTACAGTGTACTCCTTCCATCTTCTTTTAATGTTTCCTGGATCATTCAATATTCTACCAATAGCATCCTTAAGTATTGCAACTAGAGTCTTTAATTTGCTCTTCAGTTTTTTTCAGCTTAAAAAATGCTGAGTGAGTTCTGCCTTTTTATTTTCTGGCTCCAGCTCTGCACATTTCATTGTAATACTTTGCTTTGTCTTCCTTACCTGCTCTTTGAAATCTTCTCTTTAGCTTCTTAACTTCTTGATTTCTTCTCTTTGCTTTGACTTCTTGACACTGTAGTATAATATATTCAACAGTCTCTTCTTACATGTGTCTGAGTATACCTTTTGTATCTCCTTGGATGATACTTTGTATCCTCCCAAAGCTCATCTGGTCTTTTTTTATTAGTGTTCAAACCCTCAAACCTGTTCCTGAGATAGTTTTTAAGTTCAAGTAGGATAGACAGAAGGTTAAATTTTGGTTCCTGAGGATTTGATTTAGCTTTAGTTTGAATTTGTATATGAGAAGTTTATGGTCTGTTCCACAATCAGCACCTGGCCTAGATTTCAATGCTGATATTGATCTTCTTCAAACATTATTTCCACATATATAATTGATCTGAATCCTGTGCATATCATCAGGTGAAACTCATATGCATAATTGTCATTTATAGTAATAGGCAACCATAAAAAAATGAAGAAAGCAAAATTAATGACCTTAATCAATGCCTTTATCAAATAGAAAAAGACCAACAATCTAAATCCACAGCGTACTAAAGAAAGGAAATTATA
>NW_006399793.1:1170361-1176581 GCF_000299155.1 Elephantulus edwardii
CTAGGGAGGACAGAAGGAGAGTGGATGCTTTTGAGCTGTGGTGCTGGAGAAGGGTACTGAATGTACCATGGACTGCCAGGAAAACGAACAGATTTCATCTTGGAGAGGATTAAACCAAGCTACTCCTTGGAGGCAAGGACTCTGGGGCTTCGTCTGACATACTTTGGACATGTTGCCAGGAGGGACGGGTCCTTGGAGAGGGACATCATGCTTGGGAGGGCGGAGGGACAGCGCAGGAGGGGAAGACCCTCTATGAGATGGATTGATTCGGTGACTGGGTAATTGGAATGGGTGTGTCAGAGGCAGTGCGATTGGCGCAGGACAGAGCAGAGTTTAGGGCTGTTGTGCATAGGTTCGCTATGAGTCGGAAACGACTCGATGGCACATAACAACAACAACAACATACTCTGATATATTTTAAAACCTAGAAGAAATGGATTAATTCTTTGAAACTCACACCCTACCCAGATGTACAGTGACAGATGTAGAACACATGAACCTGTCATGAAAGATGATACTGAGCAGCAGTTCATAAAGACTCTCAGCTGCTCCATGGAAAAAAGAAGTGCAATTTCCCCCCATGCAATTTACAGTCTAAAAATCTATTGGAGGATCAGCTATGAGTTGGGTCCAACTTAATGGAACATAAGAATAACAACAATAACTGGGATGTCAACCTTCATTTATGCTATTTAATTTTCTTACAACTTCTAATATTCTTAAATTCATACTTCATACAGTCCACATTTCAACTTTTAATGAATATTTGCAACCATTTCTACTCATTTTATTTTAAGCCTTGTCCCATCAAAATGAAAGGTCTTTTAGTAGATGAAAGCTTTCTTTCCCTACTTATTTTTGAGTATCTATCTTCTAACCTCTACACTATGCAGATGACACAATCTTGCTTATTGAAATTGAAGAAGACCAGAAGCACTTCCTGCAAAAGGTCAAAGACTGTAGTCTTCAGCATGGATTGAAGCTCAACATCAAGAAGACAAAGATTCTCACCACTGGGGCAATTGACAGCACCCTATTAGATGGAGAAGTTATTGAAGTTGTTAGCAGTTACAGCTTACTGGGAGCCACAATCAACACTCTTAACACCAGAAATCAGGAAATCAAAAAACGAATTGCATTGGGAAAATCTACTGTAACAAACCTCTCCAGAGTGCTGTAGAACAACGATGTGAGTCTAGATACAAAGGTGCACCTAATCCAGGCCATGGTCTTCACAATGATTAGTTATGCTTCAGAGAGTTGGACAATGATGACAGAAGAAGAACAGATGCCTTCGAGTTGTGGTGCTGAAGAAGTCTTGAACATGCCATGAACTGCCAAGAAAACAAATAGGTCTGTCTCTGAGAGCGTGAAACCAAGTCTCTCCTTGGACACGTGGTCAGGAAATATTGGTCCTTGGAGAAGGACATCATGCTCGAAAGGGTGGATGGACGGCACAGGAGAGGAAGACCCCAGATGAGATGGATTGATACAGTAACTGAGGCAGTGGAGGTTGGTGTATCAGGATTAGTGAGACTGGCTCAGGACAGAGAAGGGTTCGGAGCTGCTGTACATAGGGGTACATTGCACATTGCAGGCGACTTAATGATATATAACAATAACATATTATGACAAGTTTGGAAGCTGGAGTGGCATCCACTTCCTAAAGAACATGCTTCCAAAAATTTTATGAACTTTGATAAATGTCAATAATTGTAAAGTGTCTTCAAACCTTTTGTTCATAGGGTTGCTATGAGTTGTGCTCAACTCGAATGCAATCAACAACAGCAACATTTTCTAACCTGAGAGGATCTTCTTCCAGCTCTACGTTCAACAATGTCCCACTTTTATACTTTTGAGTATTTGAAAGAATGTTATTTCTCAAGTGCACAAGCCTTGCTTTTTAATCTGTTTTATTCTGGAAGCTTAGCTGAAGCTTATCCACCAGTGGTGACTGCTAATATTTTAAATATTGAGGGCCTAACTTGTAGCATTATAAACTGACAGATGAGTAATAGACATTTTGAGTTGGATCGTGCAAATAAAATGTGTAGAGCGCTAATGTGAAGATCGGTCAGTTTTGCTATCTTTCCAGGTTTGAAAGGGTCATTTAAGTAGTCAAAAATGTGGACCTTATTATCATTAGAAAACAGCCTGAAGTGCAGTATATCTTTTAGATCTGGAAATACTCTGTGGACTAAAGACTGTTAACTATAACACAAGAGAAGCCACACAAACAAGAGACCAATAGATGGCACAAGATCAGAGGGCAACAGCAAAAATGGCAAAGAACTAGTAACCGGCATGACACAGAGGTGTAGGCTTCCAGGCCACAGAATTAGAAAGCTGAATGCTTGCTGTGGAAGTAAATGCATGAGGGCCTTTGCAAGGAAGCTAGATCAGCTAACTCACTGAACTAGTTGTTAGAGCTAATAGAACTTTTTAATATTTCCCCAATAAAGGACAAATGCTAAGGTCAAAGATCTGAGAACCAAAGAGACACTTATCTGTTAGAATGCCTGAGAAGAGGCTGCCTTAACTGGAGAATTGTACTCTGCGTTCCCCAACTTGAATTGTAACCTATTACTCTCTTAATTAAATCCATAGTAGTAAGTACTGTCTATGTGTGTTGTTTTTATTTTTTTTTTCACTTTAGATAGTAAATATCTTTCTCTCTTCCCATTTCCTTCACCCCCACCCTCTACTCACCAAATTGTGCAACCCTGTGGTATCACTCCTATCCATTCTTACCCCTCTACTCCCACACTTTCCTGCCTTGGATCCCCATACATGTTTTACTAGTTATCCTATAATGGTTTTATCATGTGGGGATGATATATGTATGTGTTTTTTTTATGGTCATTGTAACCAACTACTGAACCCAACAGGGAAGTATTGAGTGTTGTGAGAGAAACAATTAGTATTGAAAGAAGTATTGGCAGAAGAAAGGTGTGGAGTATAGCTGGTGGGACAGGTCTGACCTCATTACAACTTGCTTTGTGCTGTTGGTACTGTGGTTGATGGAGCATCTTTTCTTCTGAAATCAGTAGAGATTAGAGGATTGCCTCTCCTTTGCATATTCCATTTTTAGTCTATCTTTACTTCAAATCAATTCCAAAAGAAATTGAGCTAAGTTATCACACCCAAGAATCAAACATAAATACTAATTGGTAGATGTAACTGAGTTCCCATGACCGTATTCAACATTCTCATACTTGATTCTATAAGCCCCAGACTCCAGCTAAGCAAGCGAGTTTAGGTGATCCATTCCAGTCTGAATAGGTTTGATTTTAGAATATTCTCTCAAATATCCACTTTCATCCAAAGGATTAATGTGGTTTTCCCTGGCCCTAAGTGTTCACTTCTGGCCTAGAGTACCTATGAATGGATAGAAATCCCTAGACTTAGAAGGATTTTTTTATATAGGCTCCCTTGATAAAAGAGCTTTGGCACTTTTATTAAAGATATTTGCCTAAGCTAGACGTGGAAGTCTCAGACCAAGTACAGACAATCTGACTGCAAAAACTTCATGGCCACGTGAACTTGCTAATTCCATAAGAGGTAAGGCAGTAAGAGGCAGGCCGCCAAAATATTTCTATTTTAAACAAATATCGTTTAATCTATAATTATAACTTGAGATTCAAAACCAAAGTTCTTTCGTTCGTCGTATTCTTTTAATTCTGCAGCAAGTGTCATATGGCTCCTCAAGATTTTATCTTAATTTTCAAACCAGTTGCATTTGAGTTTACATATTTCAAAATTGTTTGCATTTAACTTACCTCAAAGTCAACTTAACGCCAGTGAATAACTCATCAAAAATTCTGTTTTGTAAGCTATTTGATATCTAAGAATCCCTACAATTTCTGTTATAACCTTTTACAGTAATTTTTATTTTATAATAAGGACCTTTATCTGTTGTCTGAAAATCCCTACTAGCACCAAATAGAAATGGAATTATCACGCATTTCAAACAGAATCAAGTGCTATGGTTCAAGATATTTCAATATGTTTCAAATTTGGCAAAATTAATTTTTACTATTATAAATAACCATGTAAAATTTAAAAAAGGACTTTTAAGTTATATTCCTTACAATATTTTCTTAAGTTTTTTGTTATAATGCATGTACTTCTTTTCTCCCATCAGTTCTAAAAGCATTAATTTAAAAAAACATTTTCAGTCCAGATTCTTCCAATTTCCCTCACCCTCCCCATCAAATTGTACAATGTTTAATTCGCCTCCCCTGCTTTCCCCCTGCCCCCCACATCCTCATCCCTCTGCTTCCACCCTCTTCCTTTCTTGGATCCTTAACTCATTCTACAATAATGGTTTTATACATTATTTGTCCTTGTGGGACTGAGTCATTTCACTCAGCATAATGCTCTCCAGTCCCCTGTGAATGTACCATAATTTCTCACTCCATTCGATTGGGTTGGACATCTGGGCTGTTTCCATGCCCTTGCAATGGTGAATAACACTGCTATGAATACTGATGTACAAGTGTCCGTTTGTGCCACATTTCTCATTTTCTCATGGTATGTTTCAAGCAGTGAAATAGCTGGATCATATGCAATTTCTATGTTCGTGTTTTTGAGGAAGCATCAATCTGCCTTCCAGAATGGTTGTACCATTTTACAATCCCACTAATAATGTGTTGAGTTTCTTTCTTGTCACATCCTCTCCAACATGTATTACTTGCTGTCCTGTTAAATTTTGCCACTGCTACTGGTGAGATGGTATCTCATTGTGGTTTTGATTTTCACCTCTCTTATTGCCAGTGATTTTGAGCATTCTAATTTTGTAAATAAACTAGTATAATAAAAAAATTTTAAAATAAGAACATTAAAAAAAAAATCTACATTCCGAGCTCGCTTTGGCAGCACATATACTAAAATTGGAACGATACAGAGAAGATCAGCAAGAAGTGTAAAAAAAAAAAGTCTACACTCCAAGAAAAAACATCACCTTTTACTATTTTAGTACATAACCTCTGGTTGGATGTTATTTTAAATGAATATCTTGCTAAAAAGCACATGGTAGATATACTGAATTCCTAAATATTAAAAATCCTTTTCTTTTGTCTTGCAAAAACCAAACCAAAACCAAACAAACATACAAAACTCTTTTCACATGTTGTTGTTGTGGACCATGGAGGTGGCACCGACCTGAAGCTGACTCTCTGGTGGATCTTCAGAGGCAGTTATCCCATGGAAGGAGATTGTCCATCCATCTCCTGTGGAGCAGCTTGTGGATTCCAACTACAATCTTCGGGATTGTAGTGCAGCTCCTTGCCTCTAGGCCACTAGTGCTCATACTTTCACACAAACATAGATATTATAAGGAGCTCTGCTGGCCTAGTCGTAAGAAGCTGCGTTGCAATCCCAAAGGCACTCTATTCGAATCCACCTGATGCTCTGCAAGAGAAGGATGGGCAGTCTCCTCCAGTGTAGTTACTTGCCTCTGAAAACTCATTAGAGTGTCAGCTATGGGTCAGTACCTACTCGAGGGCACATAAACACAAAAACAATATATGTTGTTGTTGTTGTTAAGTGTCATTGAGTAAAACATGACTCATAGTGACACATTAGCTCTGAACGCTGCCTTATCCTGAGCCAGACTCATTGACTCCAAACACCTTCAATCATTACTCTAGTTATCATGTCTAGTTAACTCATCTGGGTTCCACCTCTCCTACATTGTCCCTCCACCCTTCCAAGTATGATGTCCTTCTCCAAGGACTGGTCTCACCTGACCATGTGCCCATGTGCCCATGTGCCCATGTGCCCAAAATATGTGAGACAGAGCTTCAAAGTCTTAGCCTCCAAGGAGAAACTGGTTTCACCCTATCCAAACAGACCTGGATGTGCTCACCATTGTGCCAAGAAATCTGGAGAACAACCAACTGACCAACTGACTGGAAGAGAAATATATTTGTTCCCATCCCAAAGAAGGGTGACCCAACAGAGTGTGGAGAGAACAAACAGACCTGTTTATTCTCTTGACTGCCAGTGGTATGTTCAATATCTTTTCCAGCACAACAACTCAAAGCCATTAATTCTTCTGTCATTCTTAGTCATTGTCCAGTTCACTGATATATAGCAAGTAATTGTGCGTCTGATACAAGCCATGGTCTTCGCAATCACTTGTTATGCATCAGAGAATTGGACAATGACCAAGGAGGATAGAAGGAGAATTGATGCCTTTGAGCTGTGGTGCTGGAGA
>NW_006399793.1:1176836-1180827 GCF_000299155.1 Elephantulus edwardii
TAATCGGGATGGGAGTGTTAGAGACAGTGCGATTGACACAGGACAGAGCAGAGTTTAGGGCTGTTGTACATAGGGTCGCTATGAGTAGCAAGCGACTCGACGGTACATAACAACAACAACAACATATGGCCCGAATCAGCCATACCTTAATCTCTATAGTGGAATCATTGCTCTTTAGCACTTTAGAGAGACTCCAACAGCAGAATTGACATCAACATATATCTTATATAAAATATTTCCACATATAGATGTACTACTTATATTACATATTTGTGTGTTGTTCAACAATAAAGACATACATATTTTGAATATGTATGTTTTTCAATTCAAGAGAGTTTGATTAAAAGGCAAAAGAAATAAGTAAAATCTGGGATACAACAAAGCCTTGAGACCCCTGAAAACTCTTTCTTTGCATTTATATATAAAATGAGAGCTAATATTAGAGGACATTAGTTTCTATTTTTACTACCTCCAGTACCACAACCTTACCCCTATTTTCCAATTTGATTTCATTGACTTAAACCCTGATATTTTGTCTGAAACTTGAGCATTGTTATTACTGATGGAGTGATTTGTGGAATCGGCAATTTATTTAAATCATTGAATTATAAAATTTGGATTAAGTAACCTACTTCCTCATTTTTGTTATTAGTGGTACTTGATACAGTAAGAGGGTTGCTATGAGTCGAAAACGACTCGACGGCACATAACAACAACAGCAACACAATTTTCTCTTGCAAGCCTTCTGCATGGACAATTTCATCTGTTCTGTCAGCTAATTAAACACATAAACCTGTGAAAAATTACTGTTAAATCCTGATAGGCTCAGTGTTGAATGTGTTTATTTGAGGTGTATAATGTAACCATCTCATGGAGAAAAAGACATTGCCTCACAAGCTGCTACTTGGCATTTGTGATTGTTTCAAATTGAACACTAGTATTTGATCACTTGTCACAAATATGTAAGGGTGCAAAGCTTGAACTTTAATGAATGTTGTTGTTATGTGCCGTCGAGTCACTTGCGACTCATAGCAACCCCGTGTACAACAGCCCTAAACCCTGCTTTATCCTGTGCCAATCGCACTGTTTCTGACACACCCATGCCAATTAGCCCAGTCACTAAATCAATCCACCTCATAGAGGGTCTTCCCCTCTTGTGCCATTCCTCCACCCTCCCAAGCATGACGTCCCTCTCCAAGGACCTCTCTATCCTTACAATATGACCAAAGTATGTCAGATGAAGCCCCAGAATCCCTGCCTCCAAGGAGCAGCCTGGTTTAACCCTCTCCAGGATGAATCTGTTTTCTTAGCACTCCACAGTACTTCAATACTCTTCTCCAGCACCACAGCTCATAGGCATCATTGTCTAACTCTCTGATGCATAATAAGTGATTGCAAAGACCATCAGACTCACCTTAGTCTCCAGAGTGACACCATTGCTCTTCAGTACTTTGGAGAGGTCTCTAACAGCAGACTTTCCCATGGCAATACTTTTTTTGATTTCTTGGCTACTGGTCCCAAGAATGCTGACTGCGGAGCCAAGCAAACTAAAGCTGTGAACAATCTCAATCTCTTCACCATCCATCCTGATGCTGCCAATTGGCCCAGTGGTGAGATTCTTTGTCTTCTTGACATTGAGCCCCAATCCACACAGAAGCCTGAAGTCCTTGACCCTCTGCAGCAAGCGCTTCAGGTCTTCCTCAGTTTCAGCAAGCAGGGTTGTGTCATCTGCACAATGCAGGTGGTTAGTAGATCTTCCACCAACCCTGACGCCACAATTCCCCTCATAGAGCCCAGCCTCTCAGATAATCTGTTCCCGCATATAGATTGAAAAGGTGTGGAGATAGGACACATCCCTTGTGCACACCTTTCCCAATTTTGAACCATGCAATGTTTCCCTGCTCTCTTCTGATGACTGCCTCTTGGTCCAAGAATGGGTTTTGCATTGGCACAATCAAGTGTTCTGGGATTTCCATTGTTCTCAGAGTCAGCCACAGTTTGTTATGATCCACACAGTCAAATGCCTTTGCCTAGTCAATGAAACTCAGATAGACATTCCTCTGGTATTCCCTGCTTTCAGCTAAGATCCATCTAATATCTGCTAAAATATTCCTAGTACCACAACCCCTTCTAAGCCCAGCCTGGACTTCTGGCAGTTCTCTACTGATGAGCTGTTCCAGTCGTTTTTGGATAATCTTCACTAGCATCTTGCTTGCATGTGAAATCAATGATATTGTTATAATGGGTTAGTCAGTTTATTAGAAATATTACCTCTTCCAAATATGTGTACATATTTTTATAGTGGATATTTATTAGGTAAAACTGAAACAAAATATTTATACACACATATATATATGAATTTGTGCATGTACTTAAAGAATAATTTCTTAATCATAAAATATCTGTTTCCATGTTTGTTTGTTTCTTTTTAAAGAGAAACACACCAGTGGGGTTAATTTCATGTCCTAACTTTATCAACAATTTCTTTTATAGCTGTGTAATTTAAATGAGTATATCTATTTTCTGGTATTATAGCCAAAGGCTGAAATATAATTAATATGTACAGGAATATTTACTGTCTACTATGAGTATAATTAATTAGACCTAGTACATAGATTTTTTTCACTTGGTGTGCTATAAATCACTTTTGATTTCAACAAATTGTACTACACAATCCTTAGTAAACTAAATGCTATTTGACTTATCTCTGTTAAATAATTGAATAAGGAGACGAGCTAGGTAAATGGTGTGGAAAAAATACCTAACATTATTCTTATCAAAATGGAAGTTATTTTTAAAATGAAGCACAATTTCAGCTTTTATAACCAGTGTAATCATTTTTTTTACCTTGATTTCAGTACAAACATTTTGCTCTACAATCTACAAAGTGCTCCTATGACATCTCAGTTCTATCAGAGGTTTTTTGGTGGTATTTTTTCTGTTAGTCATATAGCTTTCTATTATTCATAGAGAACTCTGGTGGCCTAGTGGCAAGAAGCTGGGCTGCAATCCCAAAGGCCGCGGGGTGAAGGATGGGCAATCTCCTCCTGATTGAGAAACTGCTTCTGAAAAATCCTCTAGAGGGTCAGCTATGAGAAGGTTCCAACTTGATGGTACAATCAATAATATTACTAAAGAAATCTAAGTTTCAAATTTTCTGCTTCAATTTATTAGATACTTGGAAGATATTTTTTGAGATATCCTTTATGTCCCATTTGAAGTCATGAATTATAGTATCTCTATAAGCTTAAAATTGTTTGAAAGAATTGTTTTTTTTAAAAAAAGTATTTCCTAAACATACATTTTATGTCATAATTACAAGGAAATAAGTAGATTTTAGTTTATGAAATATCCACACTTTATAGTGGATATAGTTTTATGTCAGACTTCATCTAATTTTGGGGTGGTCATAGAAATTTTTTATTGTTCTTACTGACCTATATTACTTGCAAGATTTTGAGAATAAAGTCAGACTTGACTTCAGTCTATCTATTAACAGCAACCTACTGCTTCCACACAAATTTAAGAACACTTTATTTTGCCTATGCAAAATCTATGCCTAGACTAAGTAGCTGTTGTTCAAACAGAGCAAAGGAACACTGAATGGTTTAAAATCAGGAAACATCTTCTTCAGGGTTGTATCCTTTCTCCACACCTATTCAATCTCTATGATGAGCAAATAATTAGAGCAGCTGGAGGGAGTTCTGGTGGCTTAGTGGAAAGGAATTATACTGCCAACACAAGGTACACAGTTTGAATCCACCAACTGCTCCATGGGAGAAAGATGGACAATCTTTTCCTGTGAGATTTACTGTCTGTGAAAACTGAGGTGGGTCTTCTCTGTGTGTGTGTACTTTAAAATGAAGTGTGAGGCATTTAGATTGAATGAATACTCAACAACCTGTTTTATGCAGATGACACAATCTTGTCTGCGGAAAGCAAGGAAGAACTTTGCAGAAGATCAAAGACTAAAATAAACACACACACACAC
>NW_006399793.1:1180927-1189939 GCF_000299155.1 Elephantulus edwardii
CACACACACACACACACACACACACACACACACACACACACACAAGCCTTCAATATGGATTGCACCTCAACATCAAGAAAACAAACATCCTCACCACTAGGTCAATAGGCAACCTTGTGATAAACGGAGAAAAGACTAAAGTTGTCAACAATTTCATCTTGCTTGGATCTACAGTCAACATTCATGGTAACAACAGTCAGGATATCAGGAGTCAAATAGCACTGAGAAGCTCTGGAGGCTTAGTGATAAGATGCACTACAATCCCAAAGACGCACAATTTGATTCTACCAGCTACTCTGGGGAAGAAGGATGGCAAGACTCCTCCTGTGATATTAAATGCCTCTGAAAACCTACTGAATGGTCACTTGTGAGTTGGTTCTGACTCATGGGCACACAACAGTAACAACATAACACTGGGAAAGTCTGCCGTCAGGTATCTTTCCAAAGTTCTGCAGAGCTATAAATGTAAAGATTCTGGTGCTCCTGATTCAAACTAGTCTTTCCAATCTGAGAACAGGATAAGGATGTGTAAAGATGACAAGAAAAATCTATGCATTTGAGTTGTGGTGTTAGAGAAAAGTACTAACTATCACATGGACTGCCAAAAGAACAGACATATCTTGGAGAAAGTAGAACTACAGTGCTCCTTAGAGGCAAACATGGAGAAGTTTCACCACACATATTTTGGACATGTTATTATGAGAGGCTGTTCTTTGAATAGAGATATCATGCTTCTAAAGGTGGAGCATAAGCAAAGTTAAGGAAAACTCTCAATGAGATGTATTTGTTCAGTGTCCTTGGCAATGAATTCAAATGTGTCAGGAATAATAAAGATAGTGCAGGGTACAACAGTTTTCAGATCTGCTGTTCATAGGATCTTTCTAAATTGTACTTGACAACATTTAGTAACAAAAGTAACCTTAAATTCACTTGTTTTATGGAATAATACAATATGTAGCAAAATGCTAGATTCCTAAGTAAATAATATTGGAAAATGTTATAATTTTTAGTACTGTTTTTATAGTAGTTCTCTGTTAGTCTTTAAATTTGTATTCCATAAACGGAAATAAGAAGAATTAAAACTGCCTAGATTCAACTCTAGTGAAAAATCACAATTAAAAAAAGCCCCAAACAACAGAAAACTGCCTACTTAAAGACTCACTTTGATTTTCAACAATTTTATGGACAAATCTTCTAAGCAGAATATTCCTGTGAGTTATGTTCTTGAAAAACCTACTCTATATAACTCCTTTAGTTAAAGTAAACCAACCTTCCATTTATACTCCCGGTTGAATATTTTCCATTGTAGTTCTAATCCCTAATTATTTACATTTACATCTGTTAATAGAAAACACCTAATGTTCTAAATTCTCAGTAATTTAACAATCATTAGATAGTACTCTGTGCTGAGGTAACAAGAAATTCCAGAGATTAAGTTACTATGCCAAGAAAATTGGAAGACAGATGCCTGGCCAACTGGCGGGCAGAGATCCATGTTTGTTCCCAGTCCTGAGAAAGGTGATAGAACAGAACATTTAGATTATCAAACAGTATCATTAATATCATTTGCAAGCAAAATCTGCTGAATATCATTAAAAAATGAGTAGAATAGAGTACATAGACACAGAACTGCCAGATATGCAGGCTAGATTTAGAAGAGGTTCTGGCACCAGGTATATTATTGCTGATGTCAGATGGATCCTGGCTGAAAGCAGAAAATACCAAAACAATGTCTATTTCTGTACTTTATTGACTCAGGAAAAGCATTTTATTATGTGGAATAGAACAAATTATGGATAAGTTTGAGAAAAATTGAAATTCCAGAACATTTAATTGTGCTCATGTGAAACCTTTACGTAAACCAAGATTCTGTTGTGCGAAAAAAGTAGCACCATGTGGTTTAAAATTAAGAAAGGTGCCTCAGAGTTGTTTTCTTTATCAATTCCTGTTCAATTTATATGCAGAGCAAATTATTTTAAGAAGCAAAACTCTGTGAAGATGAATGTGGCATCAAGATTGGAGGAAAACTCACTCATCAATAACCTTTGGTATGCAAATGGCACAACCCAATTACAAAATTGCAAAAGATTGAATTATTTGTGTCGTTTCCCTTTTGTTGACCTTTTTGAAAAAGCAGCTCCTGGTTTTGTTTATGATTTCAATAGTTTGTTTGGTTTTTTTTCTGTCTTCAGTCTCATTGAGTTCAGCTCTAGTTCTTATAATTTCCTTCTAGAGGCTATGGGGTTAGATAGTTGTTATTTTTCTATTTGATGAAAGTGTTGAGTTAGATCATTAATTTTACTTTCTTCATTTTTTTATACATTTTTGCTTATTTCTATGAACTGACCCTTGAGGGCTGCCTTAGCTGATCCAAGAGGTTTTGGTATATTTTCATTATCATTTGTTTCAAGGAACTTTTGTATTTCATTCTTTATTTCTTCTATAATCTAATAATATTTCAGCAGGTATTATTTAACTTTCTCTTGGGTGGTTTTATAAGCTTTATCTTCTCATGTTAATTTCTAGTTTTATGTCACTGTGATCTGAGAAGGTACTTTGTATTATATCAATGTTTTTACATTATTGAATCTTGCTTGGTGCCTAATATGTTATAAATTCTAGATAATGTACCATGTGCACTTGAGAAGAAAGTGAATTGAGTTTTAGTTGGTTGTATTTGGAATACATCCACAAGGTCTAGTTGACTGAATGTATAGTTGAGATATTCTTCATCTTCGTTAACTTTCGAGTTGACCTATCTTTTGATGAGAGTGTTGTGTTAAATTCTCCCACCACTATTTTTGTGCTGTCTATTTCTTTCTTGAATTCTGTTAATTGTTGTTGTATATATTTTGCAGGTCTCTCATTTGGTGCATAGATGTTGACCAAGATTATCTTTTCTTGATCTACTGTTCCTTTAATTGTTATATAATTTCCTTCTTTATCTTTTATGGTGGTATTCATCCTGAAGTTTATTTTATCAGAGATTATAATTGCCACTCCTGCGTTTTTGTGGATGACATTTCCTAGGTATATTTTTTCCAGCCTCTGATTTTGAGTCTATCTTTTTCTTCATTTCTTAGATGTGCCTTTTATAGACAACATATTGATGGTCTTTTTATTTTTATCCATTCTACTACTCTTTTACTCTAGATTGGTCCATTTAGTCTATTCACGCTAAGTGTGATTATTATATGCCAGGTTTTATTGTTGCCATTTCGTTGCATTTCTAACATTTAACAATACAATCTCAGACAAGAATGGGCCTTCAGGACAAAAAGACTGATAACCCAATTACAAAATGCATAAAGGACATGGAAAGAATTTTCACAGAGGAAAATATTTGAATGACCAAGAGACACATTAAAAAAATACTCAAAATCACTGGCAATAAATGATATGCAAATCAAAATCACAATGAGATACCATCTCACCTCAATAGCAGTGGCAAAGTTTAGCAGGACAGCAAACAATAAATGTTGAAAAGAATGTGAAGAGGTGAGAACTCTCATATACTATTGGTGGGATTCTAAAGTTGTACAACCACTCTGGAAGGCACTTTAGTATTTCCTCAGAAAGCTGAACATAGAATCTATGTATGAGCCAGCTATTCCACTACTAGGACTATCCTCCAAGGAAGTAAGAACTGAGACACAAATGGATATTTGTACACCAGTGTTCACAACAGCATTATTCATCATTGCAAGAACATGGAAACAGCCCAAATTTCCAAACACAAATGAATGGATTGAGAAATTGTGGTATATTCAAACAATGGAATACTAACCAACACTCAGGAGCAGTTGTCTACAACTCAATGGCACTTAACAACAACAACGACGACAACATGGAGAGAGCTACATTCGCTTAGTGGACAGAAAGTTATGCTACCAAGCCCAAGGTGGGTGATTTTAATCTGCGGCCCTCAGGCCTGGTGTGAATTGTTTTTTGTCAAATATAATTCTAGATGGTATAACCCTGGTTTATGCATTGCTGAACAGAAGTAACTTGTGAGTGCTGTCATGCTAAACAATGTGACACTGATGTGCCAAATACGGTAATGGTTTATGCATGGTTGACAGTGTTTTGTGGAGCTTCCCAAAACAAAACAAGCTTGGAAACAGGAGTGACATTCACTTCTGAAACGACTTGCCTTCAGAATCTCTACGAACAGTGCTCAGGTCTTTTGTTCATAGGATTGCAATGAGTCATCTACAACTTGATGGCACTTAACAATAGCAGCAATAACAACAACAACATGTATCTTATAGACTGGAAATCATTATACTGAGTCAACTAACTCAGTCTCATAAGGCAAATACTGTCTAAGACCATTATTAAAAACAGAATGATAACTATTAAACCATGTATGAAAATTCAAGAAGGGAAGGGAAGGTGATACTGGGGTGAGGAAGGGTAAGAGTGAAGTCACAGGAATGCACAATTTTGTGGGTTGATTTAGGAGATAAAGGAAATGCAAAAATCTAACAGAGACCTGAAAAGATACGGTAATGAGGGGAATAGTCCAACAGTGATTGATTTTAGAAAACAAAATGAGTTGTAATGATTGTATGAAACACAATGTGAATGAAGAATAGTGCGAAAAAAATGTATATGAACTTTGAAAGCAAATCAATATAAAATAAAACTAAAATTAAAAAACCAAATGAAAATGGTGAAAGATATGAAAATATATTTCACATTCAGATAGCCAAAAGAGGCATGAATAAATGCCCAAAGTCATTGTCAATAAGAGAGATGCAAATCCAAACCACAATGAGATACCATCTCACCACAATAGCAGTGGCATAATTTAACAGTACAGAAAGCAATAAATGTTGGAGAGGAAAGAGAGACATTGGAACTCTCACACACTATTGTTGCTGTTGTTGTTATGTGATGTTGAGTTGACTGTGACTCAGAGTGATCCTATATAAAATAGCTCTGAACCCTGTCCAATCCTGAAATAGTCTCACTGTCTCTGACATACCTACCACCATTATCCCAGTTATTGTGTTAATCTTTCTCATCCTGAGTCTTCCTCTTCCCCAACCTTCCAAGCATGATGCCCTTTTCCAAGGTCTGGTTTCTCCTAGCAACATCACCAAAGTATGTAAGTCAGTTTCAAAATCCCTCCCTCCAAGGAGCTACTTGGCTTTACCATCTCCAGGACAGGCTTGTTTTTTTTTTTTTTTTGACAGTCCATGGTACATTCAATACTCTTCTCCAGAACCACAACTCAAAGGCATCAATTTTTCTTCTGTGATCTTTCGTAATTTTTCAGCTTTCTGATGTGTAGCAAGTCATTGCAATGGCCATGGTCTAGTTCAGGCACACCATAGTCTCTAAACTGACATCATTATTCTTTAGTACTCAGAATTCCCTGACAGCACTGTTGTTGTTGTTGTTCTTGTTATGTACCATCAAGTCACCTGCAATGTTCATAGCAATAGGCAAATACATAAAAAATGAAGATAGAAGTAAAGTTAACTCAACATGTTGATCAAATAGAAAAAGAACAACAATTTAACTCCACAGCTTCTAGAAGAAAGGAAATTATAAGAACAAGAGCAGAAATCAATGTGACAGAAAACAGATAAAAAATTGATACCATCAACAAAATCAGGAGTCAGTTTTTCAAAAGGGTCAATGAAATTTAAAATCCATTGGCAAACTTAACAAAGGGGAAAAAAGAGGACACTTTGTTGTTGTTATTGTTATGTGCCATCGAGTCGCTTGTGACTTATAGTGACCATATGTAAAAGCCCTGAAAACTGCTCTGTTCTGTGCCATCCTTATTTTCTCTGACACACCTACCCTCATTATCCCAGTCACTGAATCAGTTAATTTCATTGATTATCTTCCTCTTTCTCTGTCCCTTCACCCTTCCAAGAATGATGTCCCTCTTCAAGGAATGCTCCCTCCTTGCAACATGCCCGAAGTATGTCAGAAAAAAGTCTCAGAATCCTTACCTCAAAGGCGCAACCTGGTTTCACCCTCTAGGTCAAACCTGTGTGTTCTCATGTCAGTCCATGTTATATTCAACACTCTTCTCTAGCACCACAGCTCAAAAGCATCAATTCATTTTCTATCATCCCAAGTCATTGTCCAGCTTTCTGATGTATAGCAAGTAATTACAAATATTATAGCCAAGATCAAGCACACCTTAGTCTCCAGACTGAGGTCATTGTTCTTCAGTACTCTGTAGAGGTCCCTAAGATCTGACTTTATCAATGTGATTTGTCTTTTGATTTCCTGGCTCCTTGTACCAAAAGTGTTGATTGTAGAACCAAGCAAACTATTAACAATCTCAATCTCTTCTGTATCTATCATAAAAATGCCAATTGGCCCAGTGATGAGAATCTTTGTTTGTTTGTTTTTAATCTTTTCCCCCTCTTGATGTTGAGCTTCAACCCATATTAACATCACATCAGATTCAGAGGAAATTAAATCTACAATATCACAATATTATGAAAAGCTATACTCTAAGAAACTTGAAAACTTAGATGAAATGGACAATTTCCTTTATACTCATGTCCTACCCAAAGTGACACAGTCAGACGTAGGCCACTTGAACAGACCTACCACTAAGGACTAAACTGAGCAGGTCATAAAAATCTCCCCCACAGAAAAAACCTTGGACCAGATGGATTCAAGGCTTAACTATACCAAACATTCAGAGAAGATTTATCACTTATTCTACTTAAATAATTTAAAAATAGAAAAAGAAGGAACATTTTAAGAGATATTTTATGAAGCAAGCATAACCCTAACATTAAAATCTAGCTAAGATATCATAAAAAAAAACTAGAGACCAATGACTCTTATGAAAATA
The DNA here is from genome assembly GCF_000299155.1 of Elephantulus edwardii. Taxonomy (NCBI): domain Eukaryota; kingdom Metazoa; phylum Chordata; class Mammalia; order Macroscelidea; family Macroscelididae; genus Elephantulus; species Elephantulus edwardii. Next base: position 1,187,763 of record NW_006399793.1, read on the forward strand.
TCCTTAAAAAATCTTAGCCAATAGAATCCAAAAGCACATACAAAATAATATCTCATGATCAAGTGATGTTCATGAGAGGTATGCAAGGAAATTCCAACATAGGGAAAATGATCAATGTAATTCACATTTTAAAAAGCAAATAACAAAACTTTATGATCCTAGTAATTGATGCAGAAAAGGCATTTGATAAAATCTAATACCCTTTCCTGATTAAGGCACTAAGCAAAACATAGTGAAAAACCAAGAGCAAAATCAAGAGCCAATATCATTCTCAATGGAGAAAGAGTAATAGCATTTTCCTTGCAAACAGGGACCAGACAAGGATGCCCACTATCATCACTTTTATTAAATATTGTGTTGGAAGTATTTTTGAGAGCAATACAATAACAGGAGGACATAAAAGGCATCCAGATTGGCAAACAGACAGCTAAACGGTTGTTGTATGCAGAAAATCATAAGGACTAAAAAACAAACAAACAAAACAAACCAAAAAACAACCCCAGCAATAAAACAAAACACAAAAAACCACCCCCCACAAAAAACCCCCAATTTTAAAAAACCTGTTAGAGCTAGTGGATAAGTTTAGTAGGGTTGTTGGATACAAATTAATAGCTAATAACCAGTGAGATTCATCTACAGTATCAAAGAAAGCGTAGAGAAAGAAACTTAAAAAGTTATATCATTGACAAAAGCCAACTACAAAGCAAGATAATTGGGAGTGAAACTAACTAGAGACTGAAAAGACTTGTACAAAGAAACCTACAGAAATTTATGCAAGACACAACAAAAGACCTAAATAAATGGGAAAATGTACTGTGTTCATGGATAGGAAGATTCAATGTTTTGAAAATGACAATCCTACCAAAAGCCATCTACTTGTTGAATGCAATCCAAATATAGAGATCATAATCATTTTTCAAAGGAGTTGAAAAATGAAATTGTAAAATTCATTTCAAGAGGAAAGAGACCCTAAATAAGAAAAAGGACTTATGAAAAAGAAAAATGAAGTGGGAGACATAGCACTTCCTGACCGCAAAATATACTATACAGCAGTAGTTAGCAAAACAGGATGGTACTGGTACAATGGCAGGTAAATGGACAGGTAAACGGAACAGAATCAAGAACACAGAAATGGACCCATCTATTTATGGTCAACTGACATTCGACAAGAAAATAAAACTTATCAAATGGTGAAATGACAACCTCTTCAAAAATTGGTTCTGGCAAAATCTTGGCTGAAAGCTTGGAGTACCAGAGGACTGTCTGTCTGTGTTTCATTGATTATGCAAAGGTGTTTGACTGTGTGGATCACAACAAACTGTGGCTGACTCTGAGAAGAATAGGAATCCCAAAACACTTGATCATGCTAATGCGAAACCTGTATTTGGCACAGGGAGCAATTATCAGAACCAAGGAATGAAACACTGCATGATTCAAAATTGGGAGGGGTGTACACCAGGGATGTGTCCTATCTCCATATATTTTCAACCTATATGCAGTATAGATTATCCAGGAGGCTGGGCTGTATGAGGAGAAGCATGGCATCAGGATTGGAGGAATATTCATAAAAAATATGCTTTATGCAGACGACACAACCCTAATTGCTGAATCTGAGGAGGACCTGAAGCGCCTGTTGCAGAAAGTTAAGGACTGCAGCCTCCAATATGGATTTAAGCTCAATATCAAGAAAACAAAGATTCTCACCATTGGACCACTTGGCAGCATCAGGATGGACAGTGAAGAGATTGAGATTCTTAACAGCTTTAGTTTGGCTCCACAGTCAACACTCTTGGAACCAGCAGCCAGTAAATTAAAAGGCATATTGCCATGGGAAAATCTGCTGTAAGGGACCTCTCCAAAGTACTAAAGAACAATGGTGTTACTCTGAAGACTAAGGTGTGTCTGATATAGGCCATGGTCTTTGCAATAACTTGCTATATGTCAGAGAGTTGAACAAATGACTAGGGAGGATAGAAGGAGAATTGAAGCCTTTGATCTGTGGTGCTGGAGAAGAGTATTGAATATAACTTGGACAGCCAAGAAAATGAACAGATTCAACCTTGTTGTTGTTGTTATGTGCCGACGAGTCCCCTGTGACTCATAGCGACCCTACGTACAACAGCCCTAAACTCCGCTCTTTCCTGTGCCAATCGCACTGTCTCTGACACTCCCATCCC
>NW_006399793.1:1193143-1195376 GCF_000299155.1 Elephantulus edwardii
ACACATCAGCTGATGGTAGTTCCTTATGTTGGGATCAGTGTCTCTGAAAGAAAAGGTTCAACCTAGGGAGGGTTAAACCAGGCTGCTTCTTGGAGGCAAGGATTCTGAAGCTTTGTCTGACATACTTTGGACATGTTGCAAGTAGGGGCATTATGGTTGGTAGTGTGGAAGGACAGCGCAGATGAGGAAGACCCTCTATGATGTGGATTGATTCAGTGATTGGGATAACAGGGTAGGGGTATCAGAGATAGTGAGATTGGCACAGGATAGAGCAGAGTTTAGAGCTGTTGTACACAGGGTTGCTATGAGTCATAGGCAACTCTATGGCACGTAATAACAGCCTGCAAAAAGCTGGACCAGGATCCACATCACACAGCACACACAAAAATCAGTATCAGAGACCTGCGAGTAAAGCCCCAAACCATAGTTCATGAGAGATAAACTGAGATCAAGCTTAGAAGTATTACCCTATGGCATAAAGAGTACTGCCAAATGCAATCAGAAACGTACACTCTGGAAAGGATAAAATTAATTACAGGCAAATTTTAAAGATTAAATCTCTGTGCTCATAAAAAAATAATGTTTCCAACAGTATGAAAAGAAAGCCTACTGACTGAGGGGAGAGGGCAAGCCAAATAGTTTGGAAATACCATTTTGGACAAGGATCTCATAACAACAGTTTGCAGAATCTTACAGGGCCTCCACAAGAAAAAGACTGATACCACAATTATAAAATGGGCAAAAGACATGGAAAGACTTTTTACAGAAGAATACATTCATGTGGCCATGTGACACATGAAGAAATGTTCAAAATTACTGGCAATAAGATATATGCAAATCAAAGCCACGATGAGGTACAATCTCATCCCAGTAGCTATGGCAAAGTTTAGTAGGACAGCAAGCAAAAATATTGGAGAGTATGTGGTTAAGCTGGGAACTCTTACACACTTTTATTGAGATTGTAAAATGGTGCAACCACTCTGGAAGACAGGTTGGCATTTCCTAAAAAAGTTAAACTTAGAAATTCCATATAACCCAGCTATTCCACTACTAGGACTGTACTCCAAAGAAATTAGAACTAAAATGGGAATGGATACTTATAAACCAATGTTCATAGCAGCATTATTTCCTATTACACAGACATGGAAACAGCCATGTCCAACCACAACTGGATAGACTGAGAAATTGTAGTACATTCACATAATGGAATCCTATGCAACACTCAGGAGCAATGATTTAGGAAAATATTTTTTAATTTGGGAGAGGCTGGAGAGCATTATGCCATTATTCTGAATGAACTAACTCAGTCTCACAAATTCAAATATGGCAAAAGACCATTTATGTAAAGATAGAAGAGTAACCAGTAAAATATGTACAGGAACTCAAGGGGTTTGGAAAGCAGAGGTATTAGTATAGGTAGCGATGAAACCACAGGGCTACACAGCTTGATGCGGGGTGAGGGAAGCAAACGGTAAGATTCAGGGTGAAATTACAATGTAATAATGGACAAGATCCAATTTATAAAATATAATGCATGATAATGATTGTATGAAACACAATGTAAATGAAGAATAATGTGAAACACAATGTATTTAAACTTTGTAAGAAAACCAAGAAAAATAATGTCAAATGTTATGTACATGAATGATTGTGTGAAACACAGTACACTGTTCATAATGTGATAATGAAAGATTGTATAAAATCTAGAGTGTATGAACGAAACATAATGTAAAGGAATTAATATAGGAAAATAAATAAAAATATTTTAAAAACTAGAAGAACCCCCATAATGCACGCAATTGATTGTGTAAAACACAATGTGAGTGAGGAATATTATGAACCACAATGTATATGAACTTTGTAAGCAAACCAATTTAAAAAAGGGGAGAAATGGAGATGACAAAGGAAAATATTACAATGAATTGTGCAACAATCTCGAGCTAAAAAGCCAAAAAGCAATAATATAGTGATTTCAATCTCGTATTCACAGGATTGCTATGAGTCAGCTTCATAACATTTAGCAATATTAAATTCCATTATTAATTAAGTGAATATCCTAAAAAATTCAATAAAACTTATGGGAGTGTAGATCTTCCCAACATTCACTAACATGTAATTTAATGCCTACAATATGGAATGAGGCTCAATGTCAGGAAGACAAAGATTCTCACCACTGGACCAATTGGCAGCATCAGGATGGATGGTGAAGAGATTGAGATTGTACACAGCTTTA
>NW_006399793.1:1196141-1235074 GCF_000299155.1 Elephantulus edwardii
TATTTATTTTTATTTATTTATATTAATTATTAATTTAATATTTAACATAGAAAGGTATTTGAAAGTTGATATAATTATCTGCTGTATGTTTACTACTTAAAAGAAAATTGGACAAGTTATTTGAATCATGATCATTTTAACTTCTAAAGATTAAAAACTAATGGGTGAGCTGAAAAAGGTACCAAATGGAATAATAATCAATTAGACATTACAGTAGGCAAAACTAGTGAATTTGAAGACACAGTAATAGAAATTATTCAAATGCTGGAAAGGATGAAATAAACAAAGGATCAATGAACTATAGATTAGTTAAGAAGTGAAATAAATATTTGGCATCCTCATAAAGATTTAATTTTGTTTTGGCTTTTCCTATACTCTTAGTACATTAAAGATTTTTTTGCTAATCTCATTTTGCTTAAGTTGTTTATAAGCACTCTACTGGCCAATGGGCGTAAGTTGACTTGATTTGGCCTCCTATTAAAAAATGCATTTGGTCAGCAGTATGGGGCTAGACACCAGGTTGGAAGTTGTCTGCAACAGCTGGATTATACAGAGGTTTGTTTGTTTGTTCTGTGAGGATTAGGGTAGAATGTTTACTGGCCAATAAGTGTGAATTGATTTTATTCAGCCTCCTGTACTTGGGCCTGGTTTAATTATTTCTAGTCAAACATTCTTCTAAGCGTTATAGCACTGGTCTGTCCTTTTGCTGTACAGAGGTAACTCATGGTTGCTGTGATACTAAACATTGTGACACTGATGTGTCAAATATGATAATGGTTACCCATAGTGGACAGTGTTTGGTGGAGCTTCCCGATTAAAACAAGCTTGGAAGCAGGAGTGGCATCCACTTCTGAAATAGCTTGACTCCGGAAACTCTATGAATGTGGACAAACGATAAACAAGTTATACAAGTCTTTAGGTCTTTCATTCATAGGGTTACTATGAGTAGTCCACAACTTGATGGCACTTAACAACAATTACAATTGTCCATTTTTACATTTTTTGTTCTTTTGTGAAGAATATTGTATCTATCTACATGTTCTTTTAATTTTCTCTGTTATCCCTGACTTTTATAATTTTATTATGATGTTCTTCTTAAAGTTTCATGTACTTCTTGTTGTTATTGTTGTTATGTGCTGCCGAGTAGCTTGCGACTCATAGCAACCCTATGTACAACAGCCCTAAACTGCTCTGTGCTGTGCCAGTCGCACCATCTCTGATACACCCATCCTGATTACCCCAATCACTGAATCAATCCATCTCATAGAGGGCCTTCCCTTTCTCTGCTGTCCCTTCACCTACCAAGCATGATGTCCCTCTCTAAGGATGTGTCCCTCCTTGCAACATGTACAAAGTATGTTAGACAGAGCCTTAGAATCCTTGCCTCCAAGGAGCATCCTGGTTTGACCCTTTCCAGGATAAATCTGCTTGTTTTCCTAGCAGTCCATCGTACCCTCAATACTCTTTTCCAGCACCACAGCTCAAAGGCATCAATTATCCTTCTATCTTCCTTAGTAATTGTCTAACTCTCTGATGCATAACAAGTGATAGCAAAGACCATGGCCTGTATCAGATGCACCTTAGTCTCCAAAGAGACACCATTGCTCTTCAGTACTTTGGAGAGGTGCCTAACAGCAGACTCGTCTTCTGATTTCCTGGCTGCTTGTGCCGAGAGTGTTGACTGTGGAGCCAAACAAACTGAAGCTGTGAACAATCTCAGTCTCTTCACCATCCATCCTGATGCTGCCAGTGGTGAGAATCTTTGTCTTCTTGACATTGAGCCTCAATCCATATTGGAGGCTGCAGTCCTTGACCCTCTACAGCAAGCCCTTGAGGTCCTCCTCAGTTCCACCAAGCTGAGTTGTATCATCTGAGTATCGCAGATTGTCGATAGATCTTCCACCAATCTTGACCCCACATTTCTCCTCATAGAGCCCAGCCTCCCAGATAATCTATTCTGCATGCAAGCTGAAAAGGTATGGAGACAGAACACGTTCCTGGCGTACGCCCTTCCCAGTTTTGAATCATGCAGTGTTTCCTTGCTCTCTTCTGACGACTGCCTCTTGGTCCAAGTATATGTTTTTTATTAGCACGATCAAGTGTTCTTGGATTCCCATTCTTCTCAGAGTCAACCACAGTTTGTTATGATACACACACTTAGAGCTTACTAAATACCTTAAAACTTATAGGTTTATATACTTTTATCTAGGAACTTTAAAGGTATTACTTCTGTGTCAGAGATAAGAAAGTTGGCAGAAGTTAGAGCGAGGTTTTAGGCTCTTGTATATAGTGTCGCTATGAGTCACAAGCAACTCTATGGCACATAACAACAACTACAATTAAAGTAATGACCTAACAAGTGAGTTTAGAATATTAACGGGGTCATGATCAATATACAAAAAAAAAAAAAAAAGAATCCCTTTCAATCACAGTAATTTAAACTAATGGCCACAAGTTAGAATCAACTCATACCTCACCCTTCAGCAAGTTTCCAAGGCTGTAAATATTATGGAAAGAGATTGTTTATCTTTCTTCAGAAAGATACTGTCTTTGTATTAGGAGAAAAACTCCCTATACTAGAAATTGCAATTTTTAAAAGCAATTACATTTATGTTTTTGTTGACTGTTGTGTTCTGTTGAGTCAAGTATGATTTACAGTGATTCTATGAACAAAAAAAAAATCAAAACTTATTCTATCCTGTGCCATCCTCATCATCTCTAATAACCTTGAATTCACTGCTGTAATTACGGTTTCATTTCATCTGGTGTTTCCCTATTGTGCACACTTCATATTTCCAAGCATGATATTCCTTTCCAGGGAATAGCTTCTCCTAGCAACATAGCCAAAATATGTGTAATGAAACTTTTCCATCATTGCCTCTAAGCAGCACCTGGCTGCCCCTCCTCAAAGACATATATTTGTTTTTTAGGTAGTCCATAAATATTCAGTGCTCTTCTCCAGCAGTACAACTCAAAGACATCAGTCATCCTTTTTCATTGTCCAGCTCTGAGATGCACAGCAGATGATTGAAAATACCTTGGCTTGAATCAAGCACATCTTAGTACTCAAATGGACATCAGTACTACTCAATAATTTGGAGAAGTCCCTGACAACAGACTTACCCAGTAAGCTATGTCTCCTGATCTCTTGACTGCCGGTAAGAAGTGCGCTGATTATGAATCCAAATAAAGTTAAGTTGTTGAGAGTTCAGTATTTTGTCCATTTATTGTGGTGTTGCCTATTTGTCTACAGCCTAGGATTTTTGTTTTCTTGACTTTGAGAAGCATATGTTAGGCTGCAGTGTTTAATCTTCTGTAGCAAGAGCTTCAAGTTCTCCTTACTTTCAGCAAGCAAAGTTTTATTGTCTGCATAACAAAAGTTATTGATGATCCTGATACTACATTCTTCTTTATAATGTCCAACTTTATGAATTAATTTGGTCAGCATACAAATTGAATAAGTATGGATAAAGGAGACAACCTTGTCACACACTTCTCTTCATTTTAAACCACACAGTATTTCCTAGTCCAGGAGGTAGTCATCAGAACAGAGCAAGGAAACACTGAATGATTCAAAATCAGGAAAAGAGTGAGTCAGGGATCCGTCCTGTTTCCATAACCTTTTCAATCTGTATGTGGAACAAATAATTTGATAGGCTGAACTTTATGAGGAGGAATGTGTTATCAAGATTGGTGGAAGACTCATCAATAACCTGTGTTATGCAGATGACAGACTTTGTTTGCTGAAACTTAGGTAGTTATCTGTCTGTGTACTATTGTAGCCATTTTTAATGATCTTTAGCAGTATTTTGCTTGCATGTAATCTTAATTATATTGCTCGATAATTTTCACATTCTCTCGGATCAATGGGCCTGGGAACAAACATGTATATCTTCCAGTCAGTGGGCCATGTAGCTGTTCTCCAATTTTCCTGGCATAGATTGATGAGCACATCCAAGGCTGCATCTATTAGATGAAACATGTCAGTTGGTATCCCAACAATTTCTGGGGCTTAATTTTTTGCCAATGTCTTCATTGCACCTTGAACTTCTTCCATAATTACTATTGGATCGTGATCATATTATATGTGGTTCAGTATTAGCCTTTTTGTTTGTTTTGTTAGGGATTCAGTATACTCTTTCCATTTTCTTTTAATGTTTCCTGGGTCACTCAAAATTTTTCTTATAGCATCTGTAAGTATTGAAACTCAAGGCTTGAATTTGTTTTCCAGTTTCAGCTTAAGAATATTATATGCAAGTTGTTATCTTTTTATTCTTCTATTATAGAGCTCTGCACATTCTGATATGTAGTTTGCTTTATCTCCTCGAGCTGCCCTTTGAACAACTTTTTTACTTCATTATATCTTCCCTTTTTTATGGCTTCTAAATCCTCTATTGCAATTTTTAGCGTCTCTTCGAACATCTATTTTGGTTTATTTTCTTTCTGCCTTTGTAGTAACCTTTTGCTCTCTTCATGGATAATATTCTTGATGCCATCACACAGCTTTTCTGGTCTTCAATCACTGATGTTCAATACTTTAAACCTACTCTTAAAATGGTTTTTTAATATCAAATACAATACTTAAGATCATATTTTGGTTCTTGTGGACCTGTTTTACTTTTCTTCAGTTTCAATTTGCACTTGTACATAAATAATTGATGATATGTTCCATAGTCAGCATCTGGCCTGATTTTGACTACTGAGAGTGAGCTTCTCTGACAATTTTGACAATTTTGAAAAAGATAACAAAATTGGCACAGATGTAGTCAATCTGATTCCTATGCATTCTATCTCCATCTGGTAAGGTCCATGTGTAAAGTCACCATTAGTGGTTTCTAAAAAAGGTAATTTTGACAAATAATTCATTTAATGCATAGAATTCAATCATTCTGTTTCTGGCCTTATTCAGAAATAACCATGCTGGTAATTTTGACTACCCATCTTTCTTCATTGTTTCAAACTTTTGAATTTCAATCACCAAGTATTTTTAATGCATCTCAATTGTGTGTTTGATCAATAACTAAACCTTGAAGAAATTTTCACTAGGTTTTAAGACCCCAGTTCATAATCATCGTAACAGGAGAAAGAATCTTTTCTTTAGTGCTATCTGTACCAATTGAACATGATATCTTCTAAAATTATGGTTGCGAGCCCATAGGCCTGAGGACTCATTCTGTTATTGTTCGTTACGGCTAAGAAGTCTTCATAACTTTACCCTTGTATGTTGCTGTTGTTGTTTTATGCCACCAAGTCAGAACCGACCCATAGCTGGACCTCTAGAGAGTTTTCAAAGGCAGTAAACCACCCAAGAGGAGATTATTCACTGATCCTCCCTTGGAGTAGCTGGTGCATTAGAAAAGCACTCATTTGAGATTATATGGGAATCCCTGTATACCCCCTGTATACTCTACTGAGTTTGAAGTCTTACAGGAGTGGCATTCACTTCCTAAACAACATGTCTCTGGAAACTCTATGAACGTTGAGAAATGATAGTTACAGAAAGGCTTCAGGTCTCTTGTTCATAGGGCCACTATGAGTCGTGCTTGACTCGATGGCAATTAACAACAACAACAACAACTTACAGTATACATAAACACATATGTAGAAAAAGCTTCTGTTAAGTCTATATTTTAATCATACAAGTTTTCGTTACACTGATTACTGCCGTGTAGGAGAACTGTTGACTCAAAAAAGGGCTTCTCTAGACCATTTTTCTCTGCTCTTATTATCTTTGGGACAAGTGTCTAATCTAATTCAGCTATCCTGCAGGTAGGTGGCTCACCTACATTATCAACGGTTCAGTGGACTATTTCTTCCTCATAGAGCATGTTACCTGGCTAGTGTAGATTGGCTAGTCTTTAAATCAAATTGGGCAGACTCACTCCAGAATTTGGGAAATCTCAACACCAGGAAAGAATAAGAGGCAGAGAAAGCACATGTCCTCCACCACCATAGTTTCCTGTGCCAGAGACAACTTACTATTGACTGAGAAGCTGTTTAGATTAATTGAGGGGACTGTATGAGAAACTGTCTGAACTAATTTAAGGATTATGTCATGCTGTTAACATGGTGTAGGATTGCTATTTATTCAACCTAGACTTTCACTGTGTGATATGCTTTTTGCCTTCCCCCTTCCCAAACATGTTTCCCCAAAAAACCACACAGCTGTGATTAAAAAGAGAATCTGTGGTCATTTGCAATACATTTCAAACCCACGAGTTAGTAGAAATAGGTGCATCAGAGTGGGGGACCATGTCTAACCTTATGGAGGTCAGTTTTATGTTACGGATGTTGTTGATGGGAATAACACACCTTTGTAGGTTTAGTAGAGATCAGACTTAGTGTTCTCCATGCACCCTCAACATAAATATGAATTGTGTATATTCAATTATTTATTCATAGAAAGCTCCTTTTTAAAGAAATACAAACGTTATCTACACACACGGACTTTACCAGCTAGATTAGTCATCAATCAGATTGACTAAATCTGTGAAAAAAATTGCTGGAGACAATATCAGCGATCAAGACCAAGCAAGGTGCCGACTGCAAAACAAATTATCAATTTTTATGAGAAAGTTCAAACTGAAGTTGAAGAAAATAAAGGCAAATCCAAAAGGGCCAAAAAGTATGAACTCGAGTTTATCTCACCTGAATTTTAATCTCTCGGATAGGTGGAGTTTTTCCCATTTATTGATTTTTTAAAAATTGTGATTTGAACAAAGGTTTATAGATAGCTTAGGTTTTCATTTGTTCAATTTTGTATACTTTCCTTTTTCCTCTCGCATCCTCCTCCCCAGTCCACTTTGCAACGCACTTATTTTTTCAGAATATTATCATACATAAAATACCTAATCATACATTCCTTTCAGACAGTTCTTCTCCTCATCCAATGCACTGTACATTATCTATCCAATCTTTTCCTACTTTCTCCCCAAGCCCCCATGTCAGTTTTATTTTATAATAGTAGAGTTATATAATAGATGTCTTTTTGTGACTGAGATATTTTACTCAGCATAATGTCTTCCAGGCTCACCCATATTGTGCAGTGTTACATGAGTTCACTCTTTTTCAATGCTGCATAATATTCCACTGTGTGAATGAATTACAGGGTTTTTTTTTACCCATTTGCTTATTGATGGAAACTTGGGCTGCTTCCATCTTTTTTGTTATCATAACGAATGCAACAATAAACATAGGTGTACATAAATATGTTTGAGTCATGGTTCTTATTTCTTTAGGGTATATTCCCATTAGTGGAATTGCTGGGTCATAACATTTCTTGCCAACTTTTTGAGAAAGCATCAGGCTGCCTTTCATAGTAGTTGTACCATTATACATTCTCAACAGCTTTGAATACAAGTTGCAATCTCTATACAACCTAGCAAACATATGTTATTTGCTGTCCTGTTGAACTTTGCTACTGTTGCTAGGGTGAGATTAAGTCTCATAATTGTTTTTATTTACATCTCTCTGATTAACTAGAGATTTTGGACATTTCTTCATCTGTTCGGTTGCCATTTGAATCTTTTCTTTTGTGAAGTATCTTTTCATATCTTGTGCCCATTTTGTGAGCAGGCTGTTTACCTTTTACTTGAGGTGTTGGAGAATATTTTTCAACATAAACATGAATCATTTATCAGATATGTCATTGCCAAATACTTTTTTTCCCAGTCTGTGTGTTTCCTTTGTACCCTGATGAAGTTTTTGTTTTTGTTTTGTTTGTTTGCTGTTTTATTGTAAAAAACATGTATGGGGATTCAAGGGGGTAAGGGTTGGGAAGAAGAGTGAGGATGGGTAGGGATGAAATCAAAGGGCTACACAATTTGGTCAGTGGAGGGAGTGAGTAAAGGAATGAGGAAGATCCAGAAAGGGACCAGAAATGACAGGGGTAATGGTGAACAGTGAGCAGAGTCCAATGGTGATTAATGTTTTTCTTCTTTTTTTTACATTTTTTCATATTTTTTATTAATTTTAATGAAAATTTACAGAGACTTTGGATTTCCATTCATTCATTGCTGCACTTTTCTCCCTGCTCACTCCTCCCCCTTCAGTACACTCTTCTCTTTGAAAAGTAAAAGAAAATTTCCCCCATTGTTTTAAAACCCCCCCCCCCCCCCCCCCCCCATCCACTCCACTATGCAGCCTTCGCTCTGGACTCCTTTTAAACCGTTTTCTCCCTCATCTATTTCAATGCAATTTATATTCTTTATCCCATCTTTCTCAGTCTCCGTGCCCCCCAACCCCAATGTCAGTCCTGTTTTACAACAGTGGCACTATGCAGTATTTGTCCCTTTGTGACTGAGATATTTAGCTCAGCATAATGTCTCCCAGGGTCACCCATTTTGAATAATATTGCATGAGTTCCTTGTTTTTCAAAGCAGCATAGTATTCCACTGTGTGAATATACCACAGCTTCTCTATCCATTTGTTTGTTGATGGGCACTTAGGTTGTTTCCAACTCATTGCTATTGTGAACAAAGCCGCAATAAACATGGGTGTGCATATATCTGCTTGGGTGGCAGTTGCGGTCTCTTTGGGATATATTCTCAGTAGTGGAATTGCTTGGTCAAATGGCATTTCTATTTGCAATATTTTTACACTCCCACCAACAGTGAATAAGGGTTCCAGTTTCTCCACAATCTTTCCAGCATTTGTAGCTTGCTGTTCTGTTAAATTTTGTTATTCTTACTGGGGTGAGATGATATCTCATAATTGTTTTCATTTGCATTTCTCTTAGAGCTAGGGATTATAAACATTTTTTCATGTGCTTGTTAGCCATCTGAATGTCTTCTATGGTGAAGTGTCTGTTCATATCCTGTGCCCATTTTTCAATTGGATTATTTACCTTTATCTTGTCGTGGATTTTTTTTTAACAAAGAAATTATCTTTTTCATTTGTGAGTTTCTCATTTGGAAATGAGGCACAGACTCTTTCTTCTTCATGCTGAACAGGGACTTTGAGCTGAAGGGGGAAGGGGAGCCCACTTTAACTCTTTAGTGGTGGCCCTGTGTTGAACCTGAATGCCTGCTTGCTCGGTTAGAAGATATTTTCCTGATATTTTCAGCCTTCTGGACTGCATAGTTTTTGCCAAGGTGAGTCCAGTGGGGGTGACTGGCTGAACTTTGATGCTCCACCTTTCTTCACTTCCTTAGATAGCAGTTATATTTCCGTTTTGTCTCTGGAATAATGCTCAGGGTTCAGATCTGGAGCAACGCTCAGTGATCAGGTTACTTATAGGAAAGGGAGCAAACCTAGAGAGAAAAAAACTGGTGAGGTACCAAGAAAAAGGCTTTGGCGGTATTACTTACAGATGTACTGGAGAAGGAGATGGAGGAAAGTGGCTTAGATAAAATTCCTCAAACACACCATGTGGCTCTCTCTAGCGGCCTGATGGTTTTCCATCGGTCCAGGCAGCATACCCTGGGGCTGGGTGGTTCTCCCTAAAGAAAGAGTGGCACACCCCGGGGGCTGGGTGGCACACCCAGGGTGGTGAAGTTTTTTGATGTCTAAAAAGATTCAATTTTTAATTTGTCGGTTTGGGAGCTGAGCTCCAAGTTAGAAGAGATGTGGTCTCGAGTGAACAGGGCGGCCGAGGAGCTGTATGCCCACCTACTGAAGGAATTTGAAAAAGAGAAGAAAGGAACCTTCAAAGACCCATTTGTCTATGAGACGGATGCTCAAGTGCAGTAAATAAATAAATAAAAATAAGGATTTAATTTTTACAAGACCCCACTTAAATATTCTGTTCTCTTTTTATTGTATTATTTTCATTATGTTTGGATGTATATTAATGCTGTACATTAGGGCTCCTAGCGTTCTTAGCTTTTCTTTGATGAATGTTATAGTGTGTGATTTTGCTTCAGTCTCTGATCCATCTTGAGTTGGTTTTTGTGTATGGTATGAAGTGTGGGCCTTGTTTACATTTTCTGCAGGTGATTTTCCATTTTTGTCAACATAATTAATTAAAAAGGCTGCCGTTTCCCCACTTAACTGATTTCACCACCTTTTCAATAATCTGTTGACCATAGGTGGATGAGATTATTTCTGGGCTCTCAATATTATTCCTTTCATGTATATGTCCGTCACCGTGCCAGAACTACGCTGTCTTGGCCTCTATGACTATATAGTGGGATTTGAAATTGGGGAGTGCCATGCCTCCTATCTTGTTTCTCTTTTTCAATAGTGCTTTTATTATTCAGATTCCAGATTCCTTTTTCATCTCATTGAAAAATGGAATTGGTATTTGTATTCTAATTACATTGAACTTGTAAATTGCCTTTGGTTAAAATTGTTATTTTAACAAAATTGAGTCTTTCTATTCATTAGCATGATATATTCCTTCATTTCTCTAGGTTTGTTTGTTTTTTTGTGGTAATGTTTCATAATTTTCTTTGCATAGTTCTTTTAGGCCTCTAATTAGATTTGTTGAAAATTATTTCATCTTGTGATTAGTTAGTGTAACTAGTATTGTTGTTCTTAGCTTTATTTCTGTATTCTCTTTGTCACTGTGGAGCAATCCATGTGATATTTGTATATTGATCTTGTATGCTGCTACTTTGCTTAATTGGTCGACTATGACTAATAGATTTTTTTCCTGAACCTCTAGGGTCATATCATATGCTTATAGAAATAGTATTACCTCCTCATTGCCAATTTGGTTTCTTCTTATATTCTTCTCTTGCTGTAAAAGGAGCACTGATAACATGGGGAAAGTCAAGTCTGATTTCTATCCACTTCATAAAGGGGAACTGTCTCCATCAAAAACATCCATAGTACCAAGCATATAGCTCTATGGTAAGACATGAACACCTCTTATGCTTCTGCTCCTATTTCTATAAATCATTGGGTCCAATGTTTGTTGCAAATTGACTCACAGCCTCTACTGAAAATTGTGGAGTTTATTAAGAAAATAGGTTGAGAGGTGGGAGAGACAAAGGATAATAGATAGTAGAAATTTGCATTTAGTGAACAGTAGCCCCAAGCCAAACTAATATAAAGACACAATTTCTCAATTAATTCAGATAGCTTCTCAGAAAAAAGTGAAACTCTAGGTTCAGTTCAGCAATAAACCTCTGGTTTCCTCAATTATCCAGCAAACTTCGTCTCACAGAAATCACACGTCGGCTCTTCATTTATTCATCCAGAAGTAAACCTTTAACTTTGGCTTTTTCTCCAGTGTCCTTTCAGGCTACACTTTGCCACAGCCTCTTCACAATCATGCCACGATCTTTTCATCCTCTCTCCACCACTATTTTTCACAGTGTAGAAAGTGCTCTCTTACTTTAGTTCCCCAGCTGTTGATGATTTGGAAGACCATGTTCCTGCAGTTATGGTAGCTGAAGACCATGCATGCCAATGGTGGCTAACACAATGGGTAGTAAAGCCCATTTTCAAGGATTCTAATATGCACTTGTCTTATTACTCTTGCTAAGACTTCCAATTCAATATTAAATAGGAGTGGTGATTGTGGGCATCCTTTCTTGACTAGTTCAAGATCTCAAGGGGAATGCCTTTAATTTCTCTCCATGGAGAATAATGTTGGCTCTTGGTTTTGCATATATACCTTCACTATGTTGAGGAAATTCTCCTCTCTTCCTATTTTGTTGGATGTTTTAATCAGAAAAGAGTGCTCGATTTTGTCAAGGGCCTTTCTGCATCAATTGACAGGATTGTGTGGTTTCTGTTCTTCAATTTGTTGTGATGAATTACATTAATATTTTCTTATGTTGAATCATTTTTTCATGCTTATTATAAATCCCACTTAGTCATGATGAATTATTTTTTTATATACTTTTGGATTCTATTGGCCAAGATTTTGTTGAGGATTTTTTATCAATGTTAATGAGAGATATTGATCTATAGTTTTCTAATTTTGTTATGTCTTTACCTGACTTTGGTGTCAGGGATATGTTTGCCTCATAGGATGAGTCTGGAAATATTCCATCTTTTCTGCTTTCTGAAATACTTTATGTAAAATTGGTGACAGCTCTTCTCCAAATGTTTGGTAAAATTCACTAGTAAAACCATCTGGTCCAGGGCTTTTTTTGATTGAAATTTGTTTTATGACCTGTTCAATTCCTTCTTTTATAATAGATAAGTTCAAGTGTTGTACTTCAACACTTCAAGGTTGTGTCCATTTCCTCAATGTTTTAATATTTATTTGAGTATGTTGTTGCTGTTAGTACTATGAAGTTATCTGCAACTCATAACAACCCTATAGACAACAGCTCTGAAGCCAGTCCTCTCCTGAGACAGTTTTTCCATACTATTTTATTGTTAACCTCTTTATTTCAATTGGTTCCTTTGTGGTATCACCCCTTTTATCTCCTCTTCAGATTAATTGCATATTTTATTCCTTCTCCGTTCTTCTGATAGTGTGCTGTTTTTACTGAACTTATTGAAGGATCAATTCCTAGTCTTGTTAGTAGTTTCAATTATTTTTCTGTTTTCTTTCCATGTATTTCAGTCCTAATTTTTATTTAGAATTATTATTTATAATTTCCTTTCTTTTAGAAGTTATTGGGTTTTCTTTCTTGTATTTTTTTTTCCTATTTGTTGGATATGTTTGGTTAAATAATCATCATTTGTTCTTCCCTTTTGATGTGTTTGCTAGTCCTATGAATTGACTTCAAAGTACTGCTTTGGCTAGCTATTAGAGGTTTTGACAAGTTGTGTTTTCAATTTCATTTGTTTCTAGAATAGTTTTTATTTAATTTTCAATTTCTTCTATTACCCATCATGTTCACACAGGGTGATATTTTGCTTCCAGGTGTATTTTTTTTTCCTCTCCATTATCCTCTTGTTGAGTTCTAGCTTTGTAGCATTGTGGTCAGAGATGATGCTTTGCTTTATTTTGATGCCTTTGAATTTATTGAGGCTTGCTGGAGAATGTTTTGTGCACACTGGAGAAAAATGTATACTGAACTCTTTTGGAGTGCATTAGCCCAATTAGTTTATATCTATTAGTCCAATTAATATATATCTATGAAATTAACTTGGTTTATTATCTGGTTTAATTCTTTAGCATCTTTGTTGAGTTTCTTTCTGGTAGTTTTATCTTTCCCTGAGTGTTGTATATAGAAGTTTTCTACTGCTATTTTGGCATTGTCTATTTCTTTTTTTCAGTTCTGTAAGGTTTTCTTTGTTTATTTTACAGTTCTATTATTTGGTACTTATATAATTATTGTGCTTATTTCCTGTTCTACTGACTTTGTAAGTATTATATAGTATCCTTCCTTGTCCTTTGTGATGGTTTCTATGATGAAATCTATTTTATCGGAGATTAATATTGTTACTCATGTTTTTTATCTGGTTGCCATTTGCTTGGAGTAGTTTTTTCCCATTTTATTGGTTTTTTTTTTAATTTTTAGTGTGTTTTACCTTCACTTTTTGAGTTGTCTCTTGCAGACAACATATTGGTGAGCTTTGTTTTCACTTCACTGATGCATTTAAACCGTTCATATTTAGTGCAAATATTGAGAGGCAATGTTTTATTGCTATTATTTTGTTGGGTACTTTTTGGTGTTGTCCCTTGTTTTTTTAAGTATTCCTCTTTTCTGTGGCATCTCTATGAAAAGTACTTCCTTTACTATTTTCTGCAACATTCTGCTCATTTTTACAAATTTCTTTAGTTTCCACTTTTATGAGAATATCTTGATCTCTCTGTCATATTGGTGGAGAGTTTTATGGGGTACAGTATTCTTGGTTAACAATTGTATTCTTGAGTTGTATTCTTTAAAATGTGGCATTCCAATGTCTTCTTGCTCACATGGTTTCTGCTGAGAAATCTGCATTTAATTGTATGTGTCTTCTTTATAGGTCACTCTTTGCTAGGGAAAACAAGCTGCTTTCAGAATTCTTGCTTTATCTTTGATTCTGGAAAATTTGACTATGACATGCCTTGGAGTTTTTCTTTAGGGGTCTATTCTGTATGAGATTCAATCAGCATCTTGTATGTATATTGTCTCATTCTTCTCAATACCTGGAAAGTTTTCTTTTAGTAGCTCATCCACAACTTTCTCAGTGCCTTTTTTTGTTCTGTTAGTTCTGTAATTCTAATTATGTTTATGTTATCCCTTTTTATATTGACCTACATTAATCTTGTTGTTGTTATTATGTGTTGTCAAGTTGCTTGTAACTCATGATGACCCTATGTATAATTTCTCTGAACTCTTTCCTATCCTGAGCCAATTTCATTGTCTCTGGCACACCTACCTCCACTACACCAGTCACTAAGTCAATCCATCTTACCAGGATCTTTCTCTCTTGCCCTGTCCATCTACTCTTCTAAGCAAGATGTCCTTCTCTAAGGACTGATCCCTCCTGGCAACATGCTCAAAGTATGTCAAATAGACATTCAAAATCCTTGCCTCCAAGAGGCAGCTTGGTTTCACCCTTTCCAGGACATACCTGTTTGTTTTCTTAGCAGTTCATGGCATGTTCACTACTCTTCTTCAGCAACACAACTTAAAGGCATCAATTCTTCTACTCTCTGATGTATACCAAGTGATTCCAAAGACCTTCTTAATTTTCTTTCCTTTTGATTCTGTTTATTGCTCTAGCATATCAGTACTGAGAGCTTTATTTTCTCTATTGGTGATTCTGTGTTCCAGCTCTTTGATTCATCTGTCTCTCCAATATGTTGATAGCTTCTCAGATGCTGGTTCTAATATTCTGGATTACTGTTTTTTGTTTTTCTAGAGTGTCTCATCTTTATCTGCATTATCTTGAATTGTCTTTTAAGTTCTTCTGTTTTGACTGTTGAGTCATGAAATTCTTTGAATTTTTTCTTTCACACATTCAAAATACTTGACCATTGTTCTTTTGAATTCTGTGTCAGAAAGTTCCATCAGACTTTCCTGCTTTAGTAAATCCATTGATTCCATGTTTTAATCACTTCTCGGGGGGTGTGATAGATTGCTTTGGTTTTGTGTAGGGTGTGAGATAGCCTGCTTCTTCCATGTCATTGCTCTGATAGAGTCTTTCTTGCCTGGGACTCTAACAGGTCCTAGGTTTGAAGACCTTGGCTAGGAAGCTCACAGCTCTAGAAAAGGAAAGTCCAATTCACCCTGCCTGAATATCCCTCTGGCCCCTGGGCTCTTGGAAACACTTGCTTCAGTTGGGGAATTCAACACTCCACTAGAGAAGTGGAGGACAACTCACCCTGCCTGTGGTCCTTCCTCTCTGCTCCTGAGTTTACAGAGATCCCACTGTGAAGTAAACTTGCTCTATCTCTGGTCTTTCCTCCCTGATATTCCAGCTGATGGGGATGTTTGCTGTGCTAAGGAGTCACCAGAAAGGAACTGGAGAACTCATCTGCTTCTGTTCCTTCCTCTCTGTTCCTATAGCTAAATTCTCTTGTGCTGCAGAGCCTACCAGAAAGTAAACTATTTCTGCCTCTGTCCTGAGGCTGCTAAGAGGATTGCCCAAGCTTGGGAACACATAAAAAGAGAACTCAAAGAAAACTTGCCCTACTACTGCCCCTTCCTCTCCGGTCCCACACAACAAAGTTTTCTATGGGTTTGGTGTCCCCTAGGAAGAGAATGTAGTATTTCTTTGTCCTGAGTCTGCTGGGAGTTTCACCCCATAGGAGCTCACCTTCCTTCATCTTTGTTTTGGGCTTGCAGTAGCAAAGTTGTTTGTGACTGTGGAATCCCTTGGAAGGAAACTTGGTCTGCCTCTGTTCAATATTTGAAGAAGGCATGTTACTCCTCACTGAAAGGCTTGTTGTTTTCCAAGTGTAGTCCCCTTTCCTAAAATCTGTTGTCCTCTTTGATATGCAGAATAGTATGGCCAGGTTCTCCAACTCTATTCCCCACTGTCTCTGGTGATTCTGGATACAGATCCTTTTCTCTGATCTTATGCTCCAGGACTGTTTTACTGTGGCTGCTAATTGCTAGATCCTTTCAGATTAAGTGCATGGTTGGTACAGCAGGAATTAATGTCCCAAGTGAGGGAAATGTGTTGGCTTGATCCTGCATTTTTGCCCTCTCTCCCTTGGTGTGAAAACTTGTAGCTCTTGGGCCTGAAGTGGGTTCAGAGTATAAAGTAGTCCTGCTCCTGCTGGTTGCCTATCTCAAGGCCACAAACCTCTAAGGAGGGCTGAGCAAGATAGTTTCAAGAGAACCAAGGGGTTGACCCTCTGTCTCACGACCAGATTTGGGACCAGATTCAATGAAAAATTGAATGCCATATGAATTGTGGGATAACAGTTAAGATATCATTCATGAAGAGAGCAGTATCATTGCTAAGACTGAGGGAAAATAAAAGATCAAAACAGATATCAGAAAAGACTCTGAAAATTGTGGCAGAATATCAAGAAGCCAAAACAAAGCAAAGAGACGCCAAAATAAAAGATGAACATAAGATTTCAAAATGTAGCTTGACATGACAAAGGAAAGTATTATAATGTAAAGTGCAAAGAGCTGGACTTGAAACAAAAAAAAAGGAGGCATTCAAATGACATTTGTCAAACTGAAAGAACCGAAAATTAAATGCAAGCCTTGAGATGCAATACTGAAAGAAGCTATGAGAAAAATCTTGGGTACATATTGGGGAAAAACCGCTGTCAGGGATCTCTCCAAAGTCCTAAAGAGCAGTGATGTCAGTGTAAAGACTCAGGTGCACCCCATTCAAGCCCAGACTTTGCAACCATCTGCTTTCCTTCTGAGAGCTGGGCAAGGAATTAGGATGACAGCAGGAGAACCAGTGCATTAGAATTGTGGTGTTGAAAAGTGCTGAAAATATCATGGATTGCCAAAAGAATAAACAGATATATCTTGTAGAAAATGCAGCCAGCGTATTCCTCTGAGGCAAAGACAGTTAACCTTAGTCTCACATATTTTGGACATGTTGTTAGGAGAGGTTATTTCTTTGAAAGGAACAACATGCTTAGAAATGTGAAGGGTCAGCAAATGAGAGGCAGTCTCTCAAGAATTGAGAGTTTGTTTATCAAGAATGATACAATGTCTGTGGCAATGGGCTCATATATGTCGAGGATGATAAGGATCGTGCAAGATAGGATAGAGTTCAGATATATTATTCATAAATCACTGAGTCATCCTCGACCCGATGGCACTTAGCAACAACATAAACATACTGCTTGCTAATCTTTTCATCTAACTTTTCAATTGTTCTTGTCACTTTGATGGCTTGTATTTTTTTTTAAATAACACAGTACTCAAAGAGGATATGCTTTACTAATCAGGTTCACCTATTAGCTAAAAAAAGCAAAAAAGAGTCAAAGTTTTTTAACTGTGGTGTTGCGGTGAAAAAGGTCTTGAATATACTATGGATTTCCAAGAAAACAAATAGGTCTATCTTGGAGAGGGTGAAACCAAGTCTCTCCTTGGATACTAGGATTTTGAAGCTCCATCTCACATACTTTGGACATGTGTCCAGGAGAGATCAGTCGTTGGAGAATGACATCATGTTTGGAAGGGTGGAGGAACAGCACAGGAGAGGAAGACCCGAATGAGATGGATTGATACAGTAACTGGGCAATGGCAGTTGATGTGTCAGAATTAGTGAGACTGGCTTAAGAGAAGGCACGGTTCAGAGCTGCTGTACATAGGGTCTGTAGGGGTTGCAGGCAAGTTGACGGGACATGACAACAGCAACAACAACAACATTGGTAAAGAGTATTGAATAACTCATGTACTGTCAAAAGAATAAACAAATCCATTTAGAAAGAAGTCCTACCAGAGTGCTTCTTGGAGGCAAGGAGGGTAAAACTTTGTCTCACATAATTTGAATATATTTTCAGGAGGAATTAGTTTTGGAGGGAGATAACTTGCTAGAAGAGGTTGTTCCTTTTTCTCACCTCAGTGAGATGGGCTGACATTGTGACTACTACAATGGGCTTGAGAAAAACAGAGATCTTGAGGATGGAAGATGATAAGACAAAAGTTCAGATCTCTTGTTCATGGTTGACTCCATGGCAGCAAACAACAATTGGCTTGTTAAAAAAAGTCTTTGGGAAATAGTTTAAGATTTAAAGGTTTATCTCAGGGCAATAGTTTCAAGGGTTCATCTTTCTTCACCAAATGCATGAAGTATGGATCCCACCGAGAATTTTTAAGACTGCTTCATATATCACTACTTTGATCAGGAATATTCTATTGAATCTTGAATAGAGTGTAACTTTTCACTTTCATAAAGTCCAATTTTATCTTTTTTTTCTCCTTTTGTGGTTCATACTTCTTGTTCCACATATAAGAAAATAATGCCTAAATTATTTTTTTACTAAAAAAAATTTTTAGTTTACATTAGTTTACTCACAAAGTTCATATGCATTGTTTTTCACACCAGATCTTTCCCATTTTTTAACCCACACCTCCCTCCACCTACCAAACTGTATGACCCTATTATTACCCTCGCATATATCCTTACTCCTCTGCTCCAACTCTCACCCTCTTTGTACACCATTTATAGCAGCATTATTTACTGTTGCAAGAACATGAAAACAGTGCAATTGTCCAACCACAATAGAATGGATTGAGAAATTATGGTATAATGGGATACTAAATACTATGCAGCACATAAGAGCAATGATTTTGAAAATTACTACCTAACTTGCAAGGGACTGGACAGCATTTTATTAAGTGAACTCGCTCATTCCCATAAGGATAATACTGTACATGACCTAAATTATTATTGCAAAGATATTTAATGTTTTCTTCAAGAAATTCATGTTCCCATTTCTTTCCCTCTTTATTCTCTTTATTTAATTTAGTGTAAGATAAAATTTGCTTTGAGATTGTTTTTCCTAATCATGCCAATATTTTTTAATATCATGGGGTTTAGTTACAAAACTAATATATCCAGTGCACTTGCCAAAAATCAATTGACAAATCTTGTGCAAGTTTGTTTCTGAATAGCCTACTCTGTTCCATTGATTTCCATGTTCATTCCTAATGCCAACAGAACTTTGTCTTGACTAGACGAGCTTTAAAATATGTCTTGATATAAATACTACTAAATATTTTTGAAATTTTTGTTATACTTTTTAGTATTAATTGCAATGAAAAATTACAGAGACTTTGGATTTCCATTCATACATTGTTGCACTTTTCTCCCTGTCCACCCCTCCCCCCAGACACTCTTCTCTTTGAAAAGTAAAGGAAAAATTATTTCATTGCTTTACAATCCCTATCCCCAGATCCATCCCACTATACAGTCTTCAT
Organism: Elephantulus edwardii; assembly: GCF_000299155.1. NCBI lineage: Eukaryota > Metazoa > Chordata > Mammalia > Macroscelidea > Macroscelididae > Elephantulus > Elephantulus edwardii. The sequence goes on from NW_006399793.1 coordinate 1,215,326, forward strand.
TCTGAACTCCAGTCATAACAATAATACCTAATCATATATCACTTTTAAATAGTTTTCTCCCTCATTTGTTTCAATGCAGTATACATAATTTATTCCATCTTTCTAAGTCTTCCTCCAGCCCCAATGTCAGTCCTGTTTTACAACAGTAACACTAAGCAGTATTTGCCCTTTTTGTGACTGAGATATTTCACTCAGCATAATGTCTCCCGGAGTCACCCATTTTGAATAATATAGCATGAGTTCCTTGTTTTTCAATACAGTGTAGTGTTCCATTGTGTAAATAAACCACAGCTTCTCTATCCATTCGTTTGTTGATGGGCACTTCTGTTGTTTTCAACTCTTTGCTATTGTGAACAAAGCTGCGATAAACATGGGTGTGCATATATCTACTTGGGTGGCAGTTATGGTCTCTTTGGGGTATATTCCCAGTAATGGAATTGCTTGGTAAAATGGTATCTCTATTTGCAACTTTTTGAGAAAGCACTACACCGCCTTCCACAGTGGTTGCAGCATTATACACTTCCACCAAAGTGTTAAATATTTTTTAAAAACAATTGTTTTGACTTATCTTGGTTCTGTGAATTTCTAAATATATTTAAAATCCTCTTGTCATTTTGCTAAATGAGAAATTGTTAGTAGTACACCAAAACTATCGATTCATTTGGGAAATAATGATGTATTAACTATATTGATTATTTTCATTTGTGAGCAACATGGATTTCTCCATCTAATAAAATCTTTTTCTCATTAGCGCTTTGGAGTTTTCAGTGAACAAATATTGCACATTTTTGGTTAAATTTATTCCTAAATATTTTATTTATTTTGATGTTCCTGTACGTAATAGAGTTAACTACAGGCTTTTTTTCATTGAATTTGAAAAAGAATTAATTTTATAATATGATCTTGTGTTCTACAATTTATTGACTTGTTCTATGAACTTTATATCACTTAAGATTTCCTTCACAGAGTATCAAGCTATCTGTGAAAGACTGATTTATTTTTTACTTTTAATTTGCAAACCTTTAAATTATTATCCTTGTTTTGTGCACTGGCTAAGACCTATAATACAAAAATTGAGTAGAAATGGTAAGTGCAAACATTCTAGACTTATTTCCCATATTATGGAGAAGACAGTCTTCTGTTACTATTATGTATAATGTTACCATCAACTTTCTAGTTGGTGTTTTACCATTCTTCAGTCATATGTGTTATCATTGTTGTTGTTGTTATGTGCCATCGAGTCACTTGTGACTCATAGCGACCCTGTGTACAACAGTTCTAAACTCTGCTCTGTCCGACACACTCATCCCGATTTGCCCCAGTCACCAAATCAATCCATCTCCCAGAGGGCCTTCCCCTCCTGCACTAGCCCTCCACCCTCCCAAGCATGGTGTCTTTCTCCAAGGACGGGTCTCTCCCTATAACATGACCAAAGAATGTCAGACGAAGTCTCAGGAATCTTGCCTCCAGTTTAACCCTCTCCAGGAAGAATCTGTCTGTTTTCTTAGCAGTCCATGGCACCCTCAGCACTCTTCTACAACACCAGAGCTCAAAAGCATCAATTTTCCTTCTGTCCTCCCTGAACATTGTCCAGCTCTCTGATGATAACAAGTGATTGCAAAGACCATGGCCTGTACCAGACACACCTTAGTCTCCAAAGACACATCATTGCTCCTGAGTACTTTAGAGAGGTCCCTAACAGCAGGCTTTCACCATCGCAATACGTCTTTTAATTTCCTGGATGTTGGTGCCAAGAGTGTTGATTGTGGAGCCAAGCAAACTAAAGCCACGAACAATCTCAATCTCTTCACCATCCATCCTGATGGCTGCCAATTGGCCCAGTGGTGAGAATCTTTGTCTTCTTGACATTGTGCCTCAATGCATATTGAAGGCTGCAGTCCTTGACCCTCTGCAGCAAGCGCTTCAGGTCCTCCTCAGTTTCAACAAGCAGGGTTGTGCCATCTGCATAACGCAGATTGTTGATAGATCTTCCACCAGTCCTGATGCCACATTTCTCCTCATAGAGCCCAGCCTCACAGGTGATCTGTTCTGCATACAGGTTGAAAAGGTATGGAGACAGGACACATCCCTGGCATATGTTCGTCCCAATTTTGAACCATGCACTGTTTCCCTGCTCTGTTCTGACGACTGCCTCTTGGTCCAAGTATAAGTTTCGCATTAGCACGATCAAGTGTTCTGGGATTCCCATTCTTCTCAGAGTCAGCCACAGTTTGTTATGGTCCACACAGTCAAATGCCTTTGCATAATCAATGAGGCACAGATAGACATTCCTCTGGTACTCCCTGCTTTCAGCCAATATCCATCTGACATTAGCTACAATATCCCTAGTACCACGACCCCTTCTTAACCCAGCCTGGACTTCTGGCAGTTCTCTGCTGATGTGCTGTTCCAGTCAGTTTTGTATGACCTTCAGCAGAATCTTACTTGCATGTGAAATCAACGATATTGTTCTATAGTTTCCTCACTCTGTTGGGTCACCTTTCTTTGGAATCGGAACAAATATAGATCTCTTCCAGTCAGTTGGCCATGTGACTGTTCTCCAGATTTCTTGGCTCAACTTGGTGAGCACGTCCATGGCAGCATCTGTTAACTGAAATATGTCAATTGTTATACCATCTATTCCTGGAGCCTTATATTTTGCTATTTCCTTCAAAGCAGCTTGAACTTCTTCCTTCATCACCATAGGCTCTTGCTCATATGTTGTTTCATTAAATTCTTCTGTGTCTGCCAATTCCTTTCGATAAAATAACTTAGTATATTCTTTCCATCTTCTTTTGATAACCTCCTGTATAATTTAGTACTCTGCCTAAAGCATCCTTGATTATAGCAACTCAAGGTTTGAATTTGTTCTTCAGTTCCTTGAGCTTAAGAAATGCTGAGTGTTCGACCCTTTTGGTTTTCTGACTCCAAATCTATGCACCAGTTACACAGAACACATCATCTCCATTCGGGACACATTACCACGAAACTTAGGAGGCTCTGGTCATAGCATAAGAAACTGTTAGCAGCTGATGAATCTGGAATCACAGAGACCAAGAATGTGGGAAAATTAGATAATGTTAAGGAGGAAATGGAATGCATAAATATTGACATACTAGGCATTAGTGAGATGAGATGGACCGGCATGGGGCATTTTGAATCAGATGATCATATGATATATTATTCCAGAGATGAAAAGTTGGGGGAAAATAGGGTTGCTTTCATAGTTAGAAAAGCCATTTCTAGATTCGTCTTGAAGTACAATATTGTGAGTGACAGGATAATATCCATATGCATACAAGGAAGTCCAGTGAATACCACTATCATTCAGATATATGCACAAACAACCAGAGCCAAAGAAGAGGAAATAGAAGATTTCTACCAACTTTTACAGTCAGAGATAGATCGAACATGCAATCAAGATGCATTGATAATAATGAGTGACTGGAATGCAAAAGTTGGGAACAGAGAAGAAGAATAAGTAGTGGGAAAACATGGACTCAGTGACAGAAATGGAGCTGGAGATAGAATGATTGAATTTTGCACAACCAATGACTTATTCATCGCAAACACATTTTTAAGAGACTTAAACACAGGTTATACACATGGATCTCACCTGATGCTATGTATAAGAATCAGATTCATTACATCTGTGGAAGGAACCACTGGAGAAGCTCAATATCAGCTGTGAAAACTAAACCAGGAGCTGATTGTGGAACAGACCACCAACTACTTATATGCAAGTTCAAGCTGAAGCTGAGGAAAATGAAACTGAATCCACGGGAGCCAAAATATAACTGAGTCTATCCCACCTGAATTTCAGAAACATCTCAAGAACAGGTTTGAGGCTTTGAACACGAATGAGTGAAGACCAGACGAGTTCTGGGAGGATATCAAAGGTATCATCTAAGGAGAGTGCAAACGTTCTTTACAAAGATAGAAGAGGAAGAAAAGACCAAAATGGATGTCAGAAGAAACTCTGAAAATTGCCCTGGAGTGCAGAGAGCCAAAGCACAAGGAAGAATTCAAGATACTAAAGAGCTGAACAGAAGATTTCAAAAGGCAGTGCGGGATGACAAAGTAAAATATTACAATGAAATGTGCAAGGAGCTGGAGTCATAAAATCAAAAGGGCCGAACTCGCTCAGCATTTCTTAAGCTCAAGGAACTGAAGAACAAAAAAATATTACAGTGATATGTATTGCTTAAAATATTTTGGCAACTCACATTTGTATAATGCTCTCTTAAGTAACCTCTACCAAGGACTATAGTTATCCTTTGAAGATGGATTTGAGTAATGAGACCAAATGCCATTTAGAGTAAAATTTGGTAAAAATGAAAAAAAAGATAAGTCATGATAGATTTTTTTTAAAGAAAGTTTTACACAATTTATAAACTGCATTTGAAGGGAAATCTGTTACTATAGCCAGAGCTATTAGCTGCCTAGAACTGAGGACACCCTCAAAATGAAGAAATTCTTTCTTGTGTGAAGTAATGAGGTATGTCAGAAAGAGAATTAAGCTAACAAAAGTATATCCATATTTTATTTCTAATTCTGACAGAATCTCTGTATGTGGGCCCAATAAGCCATTTAACCCATCTGAGACACAGTTTCCTTTATGGTATAAAAAACAGTTACGTTTAGTAGTCTCTCAGTCTTAGAAGTAAGTGTGTGTGTGTGTGTGTGTGTGTGTGTGTGTGTGTGTGTGTCTATGTATTTTGGAAGTTGGGATAGTTATGTGAGCTCTAGTCCTACATATTCTGATTCAATTCAATTCATATGAGGTAGTTGACTTTCAAATATGCATATTTTTAATTTGCCATATGTTTTTGATGTGCCAATAAATCTGTGGACAGGTCTTGGAGAGTAGTGCAATGAATAGGCTTTTTTTCTAATTAAAAAGTCCAATTTTCTGGTAAAAGTAATGAAGAAAAATGGAGATTCTACATCATTGCTAGTCAGTTTCTAATGATTGCAGTTGTTGCTGATTAGAGTAAAAGACGAATTCATGTCAAATTAAGAAATAATTATTAAAATAATAAAAATGAGCCCTTAATATCAAGTAGTTCGTATAAGCAGTGAAGAATAAAAGTACATTCCTTTGACCTCGTCTCAAAACTTCTTAAGAATATTGATAATTTTCTACTCATTCCTTTAGGGAAGAAGAAGGGGGTGGGGGGAAGATGAACTTATTCGGATTCTGCGTACTTTGCCCTTTAGAACTAGATGGTGTTATGAAAGTAATATGGATCCTAGCACATTACAATATATAAATATCAGGACCTGAATATAAATGTGCAGTGCATCTCTGGCCTTTGGGATATTAAAATGCTTGATGAGCCATGGACACACATTAAGTTAAAAAAAAGTAAAGGGGACCCTTTAAGTTATGTTATGAACCCACTAAGAAAGAACGTCTTATTTGATATCCTCTGTAGCACTTACTGTATGTCAACGTCTAATAGCCATTCAATAAAAAAATACTAATAATATTTTATGATCATGAATTAAGTTAACTGGAAAACAGTCCTTAAGCAAAATACTTCAGCAATAGGTAATAGATACAAGTAGTCATAACTTTGACATCTTGCAGAATTCAATATATAAAAACACATTTTGAATATTTTACTTTGTTAACTTGACTAATCTACGAAATAAAAATTTTTATTTGTATTTATTTAATAAAAATTGATGGAAATCTGGTTTCCTAGTTCATAAGATGGTGCGTTGCTAATTCAGAGTCCACATAGTTTGGTGGTTCAAATCCAACAGTGCCTCTTTAGGAGAAAAATGGCCATCTCCTCCCACGCAATTTATAGCCAAAGATAATCTTCTGGAGGTACAGCTATGAGCTGCTTAGGGGTTTTAAAGAATCATTTATTTCTATTTGAGTCTTATATAAACTTAATTATTCATACATTTGTTGTTGTTAGGTGTGGTGGAGTCACTTGTGACTCATTGCAACCCTATGCACAAAGGCTCTGAACCTTGTCCTATCAATTTCACTATTTCTGACACACCTGTCCCCATTACCTCAGTTACTGTGTCAAACCATCTCATCTGGAGTCTTTCTCACTTGCATCTATCCCTTCATTCTTCCAAGCATGATGTTCTTCTCCAAAGACCGATCCTTCCCGGCAACGTTCCCAAAGTATATCAGACAAAGTGTTACAAGGAAAAACGTGATTTCACCCTCTCCAGGACAAATCTGTTCTCTTGACAGACTATGGTACGTTCAATACTATTCTTCAGCATCATAATTCAAAAGCATCCATTCTTCTTCTGTTACCCTACATTAAAGTCCATCTCTCTGATGCATTACAAGCAATTGAGAAGACGAAGGCCTGCCTGGATTAGAAGCACTAATGTCTAGACTGACATCATTGCTCTTTAGCACTCTGGAGAGGTCCCTAGTAGCAGACTTTCCTAATGCAATTATCTTTTGATTTCCTAACTGCTGTTGCCAAGAGTGTTGATTGTGGAGCCAAACAAACTGAAATAGTTAACAATCTGTATCTATTCTCCATCCATCATGGTGCTACCAACTGGTCCAGTGGTTAGAATCTTTGTCTTCTTGATGTTGAGTTTCAATCCATATTTAAAATTGCAGTAGTCCTTGACCTTTTGTAGCAAATGCTTCAGGTCCTTTTCAGTTTCAGTGAGCAAGGTTATATTATCTGTATAACATAGGTTGTTGAAGAGCCTTCCTTCAATCCTGATGACACATTCTTCCTTTTATAGTCCAGCCTCTCGAATGATCTGTCCCTCACATAGATTGAAAAGGTATGGATATAGGACACATCCTCCTTCCTTTCTTAATTTTGAGCCATGAAGTATTTCCTTGCTCTGTGCATGCATGCATTTGGAAATCACTCACTCTGTGCACTGGGGGCAGAGTGCATTACTGCTAATACTACGTTTGGAGATCTGAATCCACCAATGGCTGTGCAGGAGAAAGATAAAGGAATTTCCTCTCTTAAGCATTGATAGCCTCAGAAACTCACTATGAATCAAAGTCAACTCCAGAGCAGTAGTTTTTGGGTTTTTTTGTTTGTTTTTGTTTATTATGTACATAGCAGTTGCTTAAACATTATAAAAATGAGGTGGGGGGAAATTACCTATTCTTTCTTTTAGATTGTCTCACTTCAATGCGCTCTTTTACCATTATTGTAAAAAATAGAAAGACAACTAGTAAACTGTGTATGTGGATCCAAGGAAAAAGGAGAGGGGCAGCTGGATGAGGATAGGCAAGGAGGTAATCACAGGGTCACACAATTTGATGTAGAGTGAGGTGTGGGTAAAGGAAATGGGAAAGATCAGGTTTGAAGAAGAACATACATAAACTTTGTAAGAAAACCAGTATAAAATAAAAAAATACTTTAAAAAGTGTATATATTAATTGTTTCTAACAAATTTATTTTCCATCTCTTGTCTCTTTGGCTTATTTCCATCAGATTCAAAATCCCTTTATCCCTATTTCTTAGTACATTGCATTCTATATCTTGACAACAAACAAAGCAATTCATTGCCATCAAGATGAAAATTCCTTTCCATCATAGCTGACCCTCCAGAGGAGGGTCCAATAAAACTTGTCCTAATACCTTGACATTAAACCTAAAATTTTTATCTCTGCTGGTCCACAAGTTTATAAATAGGTAAACAGGAGTTTCTGATGCTGGAAGTGGTTATTGTATCTCACAGCTGGTAAATTGGAGACTTAATTCCTCCCAGAGGTGCCTCAGAAGAAAAGCCTAGTGATCTACAATCACTCAAAATCATCACTGAAAGCTCTACAGAGCACAATTCTATTCTGACACATAACTGGTCCCCTCCTCCAAACAGCTTTGTTAGTTCCTGCCAGAAATCTGTAGGCTTTACTCTCCAAGCCATCTTCACAGATGTTTATCCCTTTCCCCAGTGATGGGCTTCTGAAACTATCTTCTTTATTCCTTCAAGTCTCACCTCCTTTGAGAAAACATGTTCAGCTTCGAAAAAATAAGTGCACAATCACATCAAAGCCATAACTTCTCCATTGCCCAGGATGAGTGTACTTCATGCTGTGTAATGTTGACATAGAACATGACCGTGCTTGGTTTTTGCACTAAGAACCTGCTTCATATAGGATATTATCATTGAGTATGAGGGCATAAAGAGGTAAAACATAATCCTTAGCAAGTATGAACTTTACAGTTTATTTAACAAAGTAAGCCAAGGGATTGAAGACAGTCCTATAAAGGAACACAGAGTTTGTTGCAAAGTTAAAGGGAGCTCCAGTGGCATCGTCTGTTATAGGCAGCTATGCTGCTAACCCAAAGGTCACTCCTTTCTGATGCTTCAGATCCATTCTGAGGGAGAAAGGTAAACTATCTCCTCCCATGTGATTTACAGCTTCAGGACTGCAGTGGACGATCAGTTATGCATTGATTCTGACTCAACAGCATTAAGCTTGAGGTCTGTCTCCTTTTTTTATATACTATTTTATACACAAACACATAATTTGTCTTTAGCTGACTTCATTAAAGTCTGATCTTCAATTTTCATTCCTGTTTGGAAACATGGAAGATCAGAGGAAGACCCTCAATAAGATGGATTGAGAACAATGCCTAATATGAGCTTGAGTACGTCAGCAGATCATGAGTATGGCACAGGATCAGGTAAGGTTCAGATCTGTTGTTCACAACGTTGCTATGAGACATAGGCACTCGGATGGAACCCAAAAAAATCAGTAAAACTTTCAATCAGTTACAATTAAAAAAAGTTAGCTTGCCAATTTACGGGTCCTCAGTTTTATTTCAAGTCAGCTGTTTGGAAAAGTAGTTCAGACAGGCATTTGGTGCCTTTTCTTCTTCTTCCTTGTCCTCCAGGTCTCCTAATGCAGTGCTCAGAGTTAGAACTGATCCCCTCTGAAGGGGCATATGCTTAGTAATTATTTCTGAAGAACTGGGCAGACCACCCTTACCACTGACCAGGTGTCCCCTTTGACTTCTAATGACACTGCAGACACTCTGTAACTCACCACTACTCTCATCCTGGTCTCACTTAAAAGTTGTTTACTTGAACTTCTAGAGTTCTTTGAGTCCAAGACGATGTTTTAATAGACACAATGACTCAGAAGTAAATGTGACTTGAATATCCTATGGTATCACAAAGCAAATTCTAAGTAACAGTTACAAAATTCTACAGACAACTAAAAGATGTGTACAGGGCAGGAGAGATGGGAGAAGAGAGGAAGGAAAACACAGAGAAGACCAACCAAAAGTTTAGCTTTATTATGGTAAAGTTAGAGGGAAGAAGTGATGAGCTCTGAGTTGGAATCATTTTATAAACAGCCTTGTGTGCTTTGTTAAGGAATTTCAAATTTATTCCCAGTCCATGATTTCCACCAAGCAAGTATATTGGTTTTGGGAGACACAAAGAGAAAGAGATTCAGGCATAGTAACTATGGATTGATAGTGCTGAGAGCAGAGATCTGACTGAAGTGACAAGAAAGGGAGATTCCCTGATCCAGGACAAGATCAAGTCAACGTGGCTGTGCACTGAATCAAAATGACCTGAAAAACAGTTGTTATTATTAGATGCCATCTAGTCAAGTATACTCATGGCAGAACAATGAACAGATCTGAAGCACTATCCCCTATCCTGTGCCATCCTCATAATCTCTGACAAACGAGCCCGTTATTGCAGTCATTGAGTCAATCCACCTGGTTGAGGGTCTTCCTCTCTTTGACACACCTTTCCAAACCCCTTCAAGGAATAGCAATGTGCTCAAAGTATGTGAGATGAAGCTTTATAATTCTTTATAATTTTTGCCTCCAAGAAACACTGTGGCTGTACCTTCTCCAAGACATACCTGTTTGTACTTTTGGCAATCCAAAGAATGTTGTTGTTGTTGTGTATTATAGAGTTGAAAATGACACATATTTGACCCTCTGGTGAGTTTTTAGATGCAGTTAATCACAGGGGAAGAAATTGCCTATCTTTCTTCTACAGAGCTTCTGATGGCCTTTAACTAAACCTTTGGGATTGAAGCACAGCTTCTTGCCACTATACCACCAGAGAAAAATAGTAGATATTTTAATTTTCATTTTTACTGGATGGATGGATGGACGGATGGATGAATAAAAGTTGTAAAATCCCATTAACATTCCCATAGAGGTGCCTTTGTTGGGCTTTCCTTGGGGATCAGAGCTTTAGATTCAGAGGCACCATGGAATTTATTTAAATGTTGTTGTTGTTGTTGTTGATTGCTGTCAAGTCAAGCATGACCCATAGCGACCTTCTGAACAAAAGTCCTGAAGCCTTTCTATAACTACCTTCATTTATCAAATACAGATAAATTCAAATGTGTGATAAGACATTTTGTCATTCATATTATTAAGAATATAATATTCTACAATGTCCCATGTTCAAGTCAATAACTGAAAAGTTGAAGTATGAAGGATAAGCTTTATTCCATTTTAGTTTGAGTCTGTTGAAAAAATTATTTAACTAGCCAACTGTGAACTTGCACTTGCAGCCAGCTGAAGTTACTTCATAGTGTTGCTATTGTTAGGTGTCGTCAAGTTGACTATAACGCATAGCTATACTATGAACAACTCTGTCAAAACCTTCCCCTATCCTGTGTCATCCAAATGATCTCTGCCATATTCTTCTGTTGCAGTGTATCAACCCTTCTGGTTCAGGATCATCTTCTCTTTTACTGATTCTCTTCTTTTCCCAACATGATATGTCTTGCAAGGATCTTTCCAGTTATTTTAGTAATATAATTTCTTTTCTTTAGCCCTTGAATTTCACTTGAATCTACTTTGAGACATAGCTATTAAACTAAAAACCAAAAACACCATACAAACAGTTACATAAAATAAATGTAGAAGATCTGGATCATTGTATACTCTCTTCAATATCCGAGTCATGATAGTCCATGTTTGGATCACAAACCTTCCCCTAAAATATACCAGATTCCTTTCTTCTGCAATCAAAGACCTAGTACTTTACATACCATATAATTTCATTTACTTGTCATGTGAACCTTCAGAGTAGCTGCTGTTAAGTCCATTTCACAGCTAAGGAATATAAGGATACACTCTTCGGAAGTTCAAGTAACCTGTTCAAAGACATTGTTTTAAAAACCAAGACAGGACAATCTTACTCAAAGTCCTTGACCTACTTGTAGTAGCCTCCCAACAAACCCCAGGACAGGCACCTGTTTCTGAAGAATTCTTTCACTGGTCCTTTAGTTGTTAGTCATTTTATGAACCCTATTTTTCTTCACTGAGCATCTATGTCCATTTTTCCATTCTGTTGTACAGAGCTAAATATGAAAATGTCCTTAGAATGCAAGGAGGCATGCAGAGGAGTATAATGGAACTGTGATTTCTTTTTTTGTAACAGTTGAAGAACTTAGTGTTGGAATACTGAGTCTGTGCACTTAATAATGGTGCACACTCCTGCTAGTCATGTCCAAATCAAGCAAAAAGGGCTGAGATTATCATCGCCTTAGTCCTACGGGACCAAAGTGATGCTCATAGATTGACCCACCTTCTGCAAGCCTTTGCAAGTTGTTTTTATCCCCCATAAAATATTGTAAAGGGGCAAATGAACAGAAGAGAAATAAGTTGGAAGAAAGGAAAGTAAATAAAATAAAACACTAAACAAAATTTCACCTTTTTAGAATGGATTTATAAACTTTACTGAATGTTCTCCATGGGAGTAAATGCCTTAAAAAAGCTGTTATCTTCCTAGGGCCTGAGAGACTTTGAGGTTGGTGTTTTGAACTTTGTCAGTGGCATCTGAGAGGAGAGGGTTAGCAATCTGCTTCTGTAAAGATCACAGCCATTTGAAAACCCAAAGGAGTGATCCTACTATGCAACACATGGGGTCAGCCAGGTGTATCAAGTTTGACTCCAAAATAAGGGCTCTCTCCAAGAGACAAAATAATCAGGGTATTTTAGGGCTTTTGTTTGTTTGTTTGTGTGTGTGTGCATAAGGACAATTACCCTTTCAAAATCTTTTAACTGTAGGAATCTTGGCACATTCTGTTAGTCAAAGATCATCCATAATTTTGTTGAGGAAAATACACTTATGCTAGTAGATAATGCCTTTGATTTTTGGTGTTACATAAGAGTACTGAATATCTCATGGGTAATCAAAATAACACACAAATATGTTTTAGAGAAAGTGCAACCAGAGTGCTCCTTGGAGGCCAGGCTGGTGAAAGTTTGTCTCACATAGTCTTGCATAATTTGGACATGCTGTTAGGAGGGGCCAGTCTTTGGTAAAAAGACATATTTGGAAAGGTGGAGAGTCAGTGAAAGAGAAGGCGCTCAATAAATTGGATTCACGGTCACTAAAAAATGGGATCAGCTATATCAGAGATGATGGAGATAGTACAGGATAAGGCAAGGTTCAGATTCATTGTTCAAAGGGTTGCTATAAATCGTTGTCAACTCAATAACACTAACAACAAGAAGTGAATAATTTGTTGGTCATTGTGGTTGTTAGGTGCTGGGGAATAGAGCATGATTCACAGTGACTGCATGGAAAACGGATATGAATTCTGCTCTATCCTATCTCATTCTCGTCATCTTTGACATATTGGAGCCTATTTTTGAAGTTACTGTGTCAATCCATCTCATTGAATGTCTTCCTTCCTTTCACTATCATATAAACCTTACCAAGCATGACGTCTTTTTCTAAGGAATGACCCAGTAATGCTTATGAGGAGGAGAGAAAAAGGATTCCTTGTGCACAGTGGTTAAATGTTCAGCTGCTAACAGAAAGACTGGTGGTTGGACTCACCTAGAAACTCTGAAGGTGAAAAACCTAGAAATCTACTCACTTAAAGATTACAGCCTAGAAAATGATATGGGCAGTTCTAGTCTGCCACCTGGGATGATGATGAGGTGAAACTGACTCAGTGACACACAACAACAACAGGAGAGAACAACAGTCATAAAAACCCCAAAGTTCTCTGTCTCTATCCCTTTGCAACCATTCCTCCTTTTTCTGTCTCTCCTCCACTTGAACCAGATGGAATCATTGCAGGTCTGGTTTTAAGTCACTTTTAAGCTTCAGTACACTCATTGTATTTCCCACAATACATTTTAAAATGCCTGGGGGGAAGGAAAATGATTGGTTCAACCCTGGTCTAATCAGTTATGGGCAGATGATTAGGGGTCATTAACTCACTGTCCATCCTCTGGGGACTTTAGCAGCAGATCAGACACCCTGAAAAGGTTCGTGAACAATACAACTTTAGAGTCTCAGAGAGCCTGAGGGTGCTTCCTCCACTCAGCAGGCAGAAGACAGGAAGCTAATTTCCTCAGAATATACATTCTCATTACAAGATGCTGTCACTGATTTCTAATACTCAAGAGATTACTTTCTCCATCATGTTTGTCCATCACAACAAACGCACAGCTAAAACAAATTGATTTTTTTTTGGCTTAGCTTTTTAAAAGACACATAGAACTGTTCAGTCCATGCTCCACCACACATAGACCATGCTCCCATCTTTTCTTTCTGTCTGCAGCCCTTCTCTTGAGTATGTATTAGAAAGAACTATGTAAACAAACATAGCAAATTATTGGCCCAGCGGGTAAGGAGGATAAAAGTAATAATACTTTCCTCTACCTTTCATCCAAAGAATGCTGTTGACAATAAATGTACCTTGTTGAGTACCAGAACTCATATGATGCATAAATACAAGACATTGTTGTCATTATTAACATATCTAACATTTGGTTGATAGTAGCGAAGTTGTAAATGTAAAAAAAATTCCAGCTGTAAACTATAGCTGTATATTTCCCCCTTCTTATTTAAACTTTGTTCCATCAGCTTTGAACAGTGACACTAAAGTAAAAATTCAAGCACATCTCTGTGCTTAATGAATAGCAGCACTTCTGATTAATGACTCTTGTTCAACATTGCATTGACAGAAGTATGAAATGTATACTTTTTTTTAATAGAAGTTTTGCCTACTGTGGCGTTTTGCCCCGTTGGAAACACACACACACACACACACACACACACACACACACACGGGACATCAGAGCAGAGTTTTCTTTTAAGAGCTGTATATTCTTTTTAAAACTTATTTGTCTTTTTTTCTCTTCAGCCACTTTCTATTTTCAATTCAACAAGTCCTGTGCTCTTGTCTCATGCTGGTGCTTGCTATCAGTATTAACACAATAGATCTGCAGTCGTATTGGCTAAGTATCTTACAATCAAGGAGATTGAGACTGGTGAAGACTGAAGAGGTGGGGGAGGAGAGAGGACCAGCAATGCTGAAAGTCACTGGGTCACACAGCTGACAAGAAAGAGCCAGGTGCCAGGAATATCTATCACAAAGCTATTGGTGAATTGCAGGTGACCAGAGGCATACTTCATGGTGCTGTATCAGAGTTTATGTATTTTACTAACCTTATTTCATTGGGTTGAAGCTATACAGTTTTATGAGCACCCCCAATCGTCAACTACGTGGAAATAAATCCCTCCTAGGCTATATATCAGAGAATGACATTGACTGTTGGCCCATCTCTCTAGGCAAACACACTGCCAATATTTCTTCTTTTTCTTTCTTGGCCCTGAGGTTGGGTGCAGGGGTGTGACATGTGGGGGAAGGAAGAAGCACTTTCAGTTCAAGGTGAGGGAGGCAGTGCAACCTGAACACTAGCTTTAGCCTCTTGTTACAATCCCATCTTGCAAATTGTTCAATCCTCTGGTGATTTGAATGTTTAGCACTATTGCCGGCTATCTCTGCACTCCAGCTTTTCTCTCTCCTGGCAGGCACATCTGGGACACAGACTTTACAAACAGTAATAATAACCCTTCTTGAGCCTTCACGTTTTTTTGCAGTTGTTATTATGTCATCATGGTAAATGGCCATAATTGACCCCCACAATGAAATGTTGCCAACATTCATATGAATAGCAACTGCAATCACACAAGCTAGCAGGCATGTTCTTTGCAAATAAAAAAGTTGCTGAATGGCCAAAATCGCAGGTTCATCTGGGGACCTGAGTCTTTCTGAATTATAATAATAAAAAAAGAGATTTGTTTCTGAAACTGAAGACTGCCACATACAGGAACCTGCAGAGGAGGTCAGAAGGAAGGAAGTATTAAAGGGAGATTTCTAGCAGTTGCAGGTGCCCTTATGACTTCCGGGGCTGATTTCGATACAAAGTGATGAGTCATGAGACTCTTCATCTGAGCACAGGGGTGTTGTAATGCTATTTCACTTCTAAAGAACACATAGAGAGACAAACACACATGCACAATGTATGCAAAATTCTTCTACCACACTCTAAAGTTAGTACTGACCTTTCCTGACCTTCCCCAGGTTGGATATGCAGTAAGGATGTAACAAGAAAATGAAAAACAGAAAGGACAGTGCCAAATACCTCTCAGTTTTTCTGAATGTGTATTTTACGATTGTGCTCAGGATGCAGTGTCAGCTAAATTAGTCTTGATGATTTTTCTTCTGATTTGGTTCAGACTCTAGCATCCTTTTTTTTTTTTAATAGTTTTAATGAACATTTACAGAGATTTTGGATTTCCAGTCATTCATTCCTGCACTTCTCTCCCTGCCCAGCTCTCCCCGGCCCCCCAGTTCACTCCTCTCTTTGAAAAGTAGAAAAAACACTCCCTCCCTGGTACACAATCCCCCCCGCACCCCTCCCCAAGTACATTCCACTATGCAACCTTAATTGTGGACTCTTCTGATAACCATAATACCCTATCATACATCGCTTTTAAATTATTCTCTCCCTCATCTAGCATCCTTTTAAATGAGTGTTTTGGTAAATAAATGAAAGAGTGACTAAAAGAACGAAATCTATTTGTTTTGCCGTCCAGTTCCTTAGGAGTCTATTTGAATGCTGAATTCCCATTGAAGAAAAAGGTGCATCTCACTCAGGCAATAGTCTTTCCAATTATTAGATATGCATCCAAAAACTGGAAAATGCATAATGATGCCAGAAAAAGAATTGATGGCTTTGAGCTGTGTTGTGGGAGACGAGCACTGAACATCCTATGGTTGACCAAGAGAATGAACAGATATGTCTTCAGAAGGTACAACAAGATTGTTTATAGGACTCAAGAACGATGAGTCTTTGCCTTACATACTTTGGGCATGTTTCTAGGAAGGGCTAATTCTTGGAGAGGGATATGATTCTGGGAAGGGTGGAGGGTCAGCAAAGGAGAGGAAGACTCTCAATCTGGTATACTGACAGGGTGATTGCTTCAAAGGGCTCTGTGAGTCAGTAAGTGTAAGGATGGCACAGGATACGAAAAGGTTCAGACCTTTTGTTCATAGTGTTGTTATGAGTTGTACTCCACAGAGCAGCACCTAACAACAACAACAATGACAACAATCAATTATTACTGGACTTTTTCTTCTCAAACTAGGCATGCTGCCCTAAAATAAAACAACCCAACACAGAGAGCAGAGATTTGAGATTATCGTTATACAGAATTACGTAGTCTTAAAAATAGATGCATAATCATCACCATTGGTATCAGCAGTGAAGAGATTAAGAGACGTACAATATTGGGAAAGTTTGCTGTCAGGGGCCTAACTATAGTCCTGAAGAGTAATGATGTCAGCTTAAAGATTAAAAAAACACCTGATTCAAGTCATAGTCTTTCCAATCACCTGTTATGCATATGAGAACTGGACAGTAAATAAGGACGACAGAAGAATAACTTAAACCTTTGAGTTGTGGTATTGGAAAAGAGTACTGAATGTCCCATGTACTGCCAAAAGAACAAACAGATATGTCTTGGAAAAATGACTTTGCATAGTCAATAAAATTCATAAATTCCTCTGGTACTCTTTGCTTTCAGCAGAGATCCATATGAAATTGGCAAAAATGTCTCTACTGCTGTGACCTCTCCTAAAAACAGCTTGTATTTCTGATAGTTCTCTGTCAATGTACTTACTCTTCCAGTCATTTTTTAATAATCTTCAGCAGTATTTTGATTGTATGATATGGGTAATATTGTTTGCTAATTTCCATACTCCGTCTGGTCACCTTTTTTGGAGTGGGAATAAATGTGGATTTTTTTATAGTCAGTTGGCCAGGTAGTTGTCCTCCAGATTTCCTGGCACAACCTAGTGAGCATGTTCAGGGAAGCAGGCATTTATTGAAATATGTCATTTGGTATTCCATTAATTCCTGGAGCTTTATTTTTGCCAAGTCCTTCAGAGCAGCCTGAATTTCCCCCTTCATTACCATTGCCCCTTTATCATATGTTGCTTCTTGAAATTCTTCTGAATTCATATGAAATTCTTCTGTGTCAACAATTCTTTTTTGGTACAATGACTCTATATACTCCTTCCATCTTCTTTTACTGCTTCCTGGATCATTTCGTATTCTGCCCATGTATCCTTAAGTCTTGCAACTTAAGAAATGAATGTGTTCGTTAGTTCCTTCAGCTTAAGAAATGCCAAATGAGTTCGGCCCTTTTGACTTTCCAACTCCAGTTGTTTGTACATTTCATTATAATACTTTGCTTTGTCTTCCTATGCTGCCCTTGGAAATCTTCTATTCAGCTCCTTAACTTCTCAATTTCGTCTCTTTTCTCTACCTTGTTGGCACTCTGATGCAATATTCAGAGTGTCTTCTGACATCCACTTTGGTCTTCTTTGTAATGACTTTGTGCTTTTTTTGTGTGGTGGTGGTACTCTTGATATCCTCCCATAGCTCATCTGGTTCATTAATGTTCAAGGCTTCAAACCTGTTTCTGAGTTGATTTTTAAATTTAAGTGGGATAGACTTAAGGTTAAATTTTGATTCCTGTGGATTTGATTTGACATTCTTTAGCTTTAATTTGAACTTGCATATGAGGATTTGATTGTCTGTTCTGCAATCAGCAACTGGCCTAGTTTTCACAACTGGTATTTAAATTCTTGAACAATTTCTTCCATAGATGTAATCAGTCTTATTCCTGTGCATACCACTAGGTGAAATCCATGTGTATAGCCTGCATTTATGTTTCTTATAAAAGGTATTTTCTATGAATCATCGATTGTGCATAATTTTATAATTTTGTCCCCAACCTCAGTTCTGTCACAAAATCCATGTTTTCTGATTACTGATCCTTCTTCCTGGTTCCCAACTTTTGCAATCCAGCCGCTCATTATCATTAATGCCTGTTGTTTGTATGTTCAACTGATTTTTTACTGCAAATATTGTTAGAAATACCTATTTCCTCCTTTTTGGCTCTTGCTGTTGGTGCATAAATTTAAATTATAATTGAATTCCTTGTAATTATAATATAAATCCTTGCATGTATATGGATATTAGCCTGTCATGACATTTTATTTCAAGATGGATCTGGAAATGGCTTTTTTTAACTATGAAAACAACCTTTCCCCCCCCATCTTTTCGTCTCCAGCATAGTAGATTATATGATCATCTGCTTCAAAATATCCCATGCCAGTACATCTCAGTTCAGAAATACCTAATATGTCAATATTTTGGATTCAATTTCTTTCTTAATGATGTCGAGTTTTCCTACATTCATGTTTCTCACATTCCACATTCCAATCATTAGTTTCTGCTTATAATTGTTCCTCCTCCTTTAGGTTTCCAAATTTGAGGGCTCAGCCTCAGTTGCCATATCTGTTATTCTACTCTATGTGTCCTTCATTTTACAAAGGGTTTTGAAGTCTTGTTACATTTCGAAAATGTATGGCCAATCCTTCTTTCTAGTCTATCTGCATTTGGATGCTTAGCTGTGGAAGTGTATCTGACAGACAAACATTTTAGTGAAAGAAGCACGATAGAAGAAAGAAAGGTCTAGTAATCTGCTTTCACAAAAATGAAAACCATCGAAACTCTTTGTATAGTTCCACCCTGTGTGTGACACATGAAGTTGCCATGAGTTAGAATCTACTTGACAGCCATGGATTAAACAGGAAACTAGATTCTAAATAGAAGGATAGATTTTCTGTAGTTTCCTGTTATATTTGTTGTTAAGTGCCATTGAGTCATAACCAACTCATAGTGACCCTATGAACAAAAGACCTGAACACTTGTATAACTTTCGTTGTTTCTCCACATTCATAGAGTTTCCAGAGGCAAGCCATTTCAAAAGTGGATGCCACTCCTGCTTCCATGCTTGTGTTAATGGAGAAGATCCACCAAACACTGTCCACCATGGGTAACCCTTATCACATTTGACACATCAGTGTCACAGTGTTTAGCATCACAGCAACCATGAGCTACTTCTGTACCGCAAATAGACAGACCAGTGCTAAACCACTTAGAAGAATGTTTGAGCAAAAACAATTAAAACCAGAGCTGAGCGCTGGAGGTGGGTGACCCAAACAGATTTTTAAGTAGGAGGCTGAATCTTATAATCTCACAACCATCAGCAAGTCAACATTCCACTCTAATCCTCACCAGAACAAGCAAACAAGTCTCTATAGAATCTGGCTACTGCAGACTAATTCCAAACTGGATTAAAAATTTATCCCCTTACAGATGATTTGGGACAACTATGGAATAAAACGTGATTATCTTCTACTTCTCTAAACACTTGTTTCTACTCTTCTGTCCATTTGTTGTAGTGACTTGTTGATGTTATGATGCTAGAAGCAGTGTTCATCCATGATGGAAAGGTTTCAGTGAAGTTTCTGCGACTAAGGCTATGAATAAAGTTCTGACGTTCTCATTTTTCATCCTTATTTTGTATAAAATACATATAGATATAGATATAGATATAGATATAGATATAGATATA
>NW_006399793.1:1238074-1260884 GCF_000299155.1 Elephantulus edwardii
ATATTTTAATGAATGCTTATAAAGAACTTGGATTTCCATTCATTCATTGTTGCACATTTTCCTTCCTGTCCCCCTTCCCCGACTCCAATTTGCTTTTTTCTTTGGAAAAAAAAGTTTTTTCATTGTTATACAGTACATAACTCCCCCGCCCCATTCCCCATCCCTCCCGACCACTTTGCTATGCAACTCTTAATCTGGACTTTTGTCATTACAATAATACCTAATCATATATTTCTTTTATACAGTTCTCTCCCTCATCTGTTTCCATGCCATGTACATTATTTGTACCCTCTTTTTGTGACTGAGGTATTTCACTTAGCATAATGTACTCCATGGTCACCCATTTTGTATTATATTTAATGGTTCTCTGTCTTTTCAGTGCTGCATAGGATTCCATTATGTGAATATATACCACAGCTTCACTATCCATTAGTTTGTTGATGGACACTTGTGTTGTGTCCAACTCTTTGCTATTGTGAACAAAGCAAAATAAACATGGGTGTGCATAAATTTGCTTGGGTGGTGGTTATGGTTTCTTTGGGGTCTATTCCCGGTAGTTGAATTGCTGGGTCAAATGGTATTTCTATTTACAACTTTTTGAGAAAGCAACCATACTGCCTTCCATAGTGCTTGCACCATTTTACACTCCCACCAACAGTAAATGAGGTTTCCCGTTTCTCCACAACCTTGCCAGCATTTGTTGTTTGCTGCTCTGTTAAATTTTGCTATTCTTATTGGGGTGAAATGATATCTCATAGCTGTTTTGAGTTGCATCTCTCTTAGAGCTAGGGATTTTGAACATTTCTTGATGTGTTTGTCTGCCATCGGAATGTCTTCTTTGGTGAAGTGTCTGTTCATATTCTGTGCCTATTTTTCAATTGGGTTGTTTACCTTTATCTTGTTGTGGCTTTCAAGTATTCTATAAATTATGGATATAAATCCCTTATCAGACATGTCATTACAAAATACTGTTTTCCAGTCTGTGGCTTCTATTTTTACCCCATTGGAGAAATTTTTGGATGTGTATAGGGATTTGATTCGTAGAAGGTCGCATTCCTCTATTTTATCCTTTCTTGGTCGTAAGTTTTTCAGAATGCTTGGAAAACTGTTAAAGTTGTGGATTAGTGCTTCTAGGGTTCTTCCAAGCTTTTCTCTAATGAAGTTTATAGTCCTTCGTTTTAGTCTTAGATCCATGATCCACTTTGAGTTGGTTTTTGTGTGTGGAGTGAGGTGTGGGCCTTGTTTGAGTTTTCTGTAGACAGTTTTCCAATTTTGCCAAGGCTGTTTGTTAAAAGGCCTGTTGTTTCCTCACTCAACTGATTTCATCTCCTTGTCAAAAATCAGTTGACCACAGGTAGATGGGCTGATTTTCAGGGTCTTAATTCTAGTCTATTGATCTATGTGTCTGTCATTGTACCAGTCTTGACCACCATGGCAGTGTAGTAGGATTTGAAATCAGAGAGTGAGATGCCTCCTACCTTGTTTCTCTTTTTAATAAGTGCTTTGCTTACTCTGGGCCTCTTTCCATTCCAAATGAAATTGGAGATTGTCTTTCTCTTCTGGTTGAAGAATGGAATTTGTATTTATGTTGGGATTGCATAGAACGTGTAGATTGCCCTTGGTAGGATTGTCATTTTCCCAATATTGAATCTTCTTATTCATGAGAAAGGGATATTCTTTCATTTCTCCAGGTCTCTTTTTTTTCTTGTAGTGATGTTTTGATGTTTTATTTGAATAAATCTTTTGTATTTCTAGTTAGATTTACTTCCAAGTATTTAATCTTATGATTAACTATTGTGATAGTTATTGTTTTTCTTAGCAATACTCAAATATACAAAGAAAATTATTTTTTAAAGTTGGCTTTTTATCTGAAAGACAATCTTATATTTTAAATGTCTGGTTATTTTCTGTAACTGAGTTAATCATACTTCTTAAGAAACAACCCTGTAAATTTTATGTGTAATAAATATACTTTCTTACTCTCATTCAGTTGAAAATTATCTTCCATTTAAAATTATTTATTTGGGTTTTTCAGGGTTTGGTTGATTGAATTTGCTGGGGATTTTTGTGTGTTTGGTGTTTTGTTTGTGGGGTTTTTTTTTGTTTTTTGGTTTTTTTTACTTTTCACAGTTCTTCTCAGCTAGTATCGGTTATGTGAAGAGGTGTGGCAAAGTTATTTTCTTTATTTGGCTTTTGGTTTGGTTCTTCAAAGAAACAGTTTGAGAAATGTTTCTCCAAAGTCCTAAGGAGTTAGAAAAATTTCCTTCTAGTTATCTATTCTAAGGTGTTGATTTAGTTTCCTTGGTAAGCTGTAAACTATTTGATGTTTTTTATGTCTGGTCGTAGTTACAGCTTGCTTTCTTATTGATAGGCATCTGGAGAAATTGGTGACTGTACTATGCAAATGAAGTGCCTATGAACTATGCAAATAAGACAACTATAGCCTCCTATGGAAGTTGGTTAGCTTTCAGCCTGATGAAAGGTGCAATGCCTTGCAAATTGACAAGGAGTTGTGTATATATGCACCCAACTCTATATAGAGGGTTTTTTTTGTCTAAAAGAAGCAAAAGAAGGGAGAAAAATCAGAGAGAGATAGCAAGGAGACAAAACCACCTAAAATAGTTGCGACATAGGTTAAAAGATGTAATACTGAAGAAGCAAGAAGCCTAGAGTTCGAGAGCTGGCAGATGCATACTTGGCAGTAGACCTGCAGCAGAGATAGTAGTGACAGACAGCAAGGCCAAGAGAAGCCCGTTTTCAGGTGATTCAAAGAGATTTCCTGCAGTGAAGAAGGGAGATTTTGCCTATATTCTTCCTGCTCTTGCTCCTGACCAAAGTTATAACCCATTATTTTCTTTATGCACCACTTATAGTAAGTATGGTATGAGTTCTGTGTGGTTAATGCAATGAATTAATGAACCCAGAGGAGAAATGGAGAATATTGAAGGAAAGAAAACTGGTGTAATAATTGGGAGGGGGGCTAAAGCAAAACAAAACAATTGGAAGGATAAAGGATGTGTGACTTTCACAGCATTTGAGTCAGTCTTGGGCTGACTTATTATCCTTTCTACATTTAGGTAGGTCCTACTACCTACTTTACAGTAGGTATCTTTGCTCCTACTATTTTACAGGATGTGAGTTATGTTTATTTTATTCACAGCTATATCTCCAGCATTTCAAATAATATCTGACACATGGTAAGTTCTCTGTATGGATTTATTGTTAGATGACTGGCTTAATGAATGGTTAGGAAGCTTAGTAGATGAAATCATGATGATACAGGGCACTGATACTCATGGTTTTTGTTCTAACAAGTTTTAATAGATTTTATGAGGTATTTTTGGAGGTGTTCTAAGCTATACAGGAGGATTGAAAATAAATTCACATGTTCTTATTCAATTATTCATCGAATATTTATTAGTGTCACACCCTAATATTTAGCAATAAATAAGATTCTTGAGTATTTATTAAGTTGTAAACCCTTCTTAATTATACTAGTTCATTTTAAAAATTCAAATACAGTTATTCAATTTTTTTGATGGTTATTAAAAGTAGCCTTTTATAGTATTTAAGCAGCTGTTTGTCAAACAGAATCTCATTTTAAATTTCTGCCTAATTCCACTCAACATATAAAAAAGATCTATTCAAAAGTCGGTCTATAGTTAATTATAAACGGGAGAGAAAACATTGTATATCCAACACATCTAATTATTTTTATTATTGAGCATTGCTTCAGAATTCAAATCTCTAACACAAAGCAACATTTCCTACTTTTTCATTAATCTTCAATGTCTTTTTCCTCTGACCATGAAAAGAAGACTGATTACCTTTTGCTTAATCACTCAATTACCCTTCACTACCATTGAGTTGGAACTTACTCATACCTTATCCTCCATTGGGTTTTTGAGGAGGTAAATCACATGCGATGAGATTGTGCATTCATCTCCCATGGAGCCACTCGTGACTTTGAACTATCCGAGAGGTACGGTCATTGAATTAGCAGCACAACCGCCTTTAGAAGACGTCTCCAGAGTTTGTAATCCAGTTCTTATAACACTCATCCATAAATTATATTTCTACTTCATCAGGTACTTACAGTCTCCTCTCTTTGTTCCTTCTATGCTATGTTGGAAAGAATAACCAACCTAGAATAAGTTACTCCCACTTCACTACCAACAATAAAATCTTTCAAAATGTAATATTTTTAGTTGTCTATGACTTAACAGCACTTAACAACAACAACAACAACAAGTGCCAAATTTGGCGCAAAGCTGTGATGGTTTAATGATTTCAACCTCAAAATCTCAACCGAAACATTGAATCTAAACAACTGTTTGCAAATCAAGCAGTATTCTCTAGAAAGAGTACTCATGCAGTTAGGAGGACCCTAACAATCAGGGATATTGATCCCCCTTTGCCTATTTTTACTGATATCAACTCATCCCAAAGTCATATCACTACAGTCTTGCTGCCTGCAATTGTCGTTGCTATCCTTGCTAATGGCATTCATTTGGAATTTAGCATATGATTATCATTATAGTTATCTTTTTGAATGCTATTTCTGTTTCCCCATTTAGTCTGTAAGTTTGAAACCATGACTTTTAATTTAGTACAGCCACAGTTTTTATTTGAGGCACTGCATATAGAACACTGTAAGTGATGATGTATATAAACTTTTTCTTCGGTAGCCACAATATTTTCAGGAAGGAAATAAAGGGCTCTTTCACCAGAAAAAAGAGGAGCTCTGGTGGCCTAGTGGCAAGGAGCTGCACTGCAATCCCAAAGGCATGCTGTTTGAGGCCACCAGCTTCTCTGTAGGATAAGGTTGGACAATTACCTCTTGTGCGATTAACTGCCTCTGAAAACCTACTGGAGACTCAGCTATGGTGTGGTTCCAACTGTACGGTACAAAACAAAAACAATCCCTTCTACACACAGATAGTAAGTAATATGTACTTATTAATAATGATTATAGGGGTCCACAACAATTTTTTTCAGATAGACTCATGCTTAAGCCCATGTTATTCCCAGCAGAATATCTTTTAGATTACAGTACTTAATGCAATGAGCAGGGCTTGAGTTTAAAGATCTCGAAAACATAAAGTCATAGGATTTACAATTAATATTCTATAAATTATTAGTTCAATTTTTAAGCTGAGAAAATAATTTGAGAAGCTAGGCTATAGCATCAGGAAAGAAAGATTCCTCAACAACCTACATAATGCAAATGGCACCATCTTATTTGCAGAAAGTTAAGAAGACTTGAAGTACTTATTGTAGAAAATCAAAGACTAGAACTTTTATGTGGGTTACACCTAAACAGAAAGAAAACAAAAATCTCCACTACTGTACAATAGGCAACATCACAATTGATAAAGATTAAAGTATTCAACTATTTTATATTAATTGAAGCTCAACATCAAGAAAGAAATGTTTTCACCATTAAGCGAATTGACAGCATTATGTTAGATTTAGAAAAGATTAAGATTGTTAACAGTTTCAGCTTGCTTGGCTACACAATCAAAACTCTTGGTACCAGCAGCCAGGAAATCAAAAGATTAATTGCATTTGAAAAATCTGCTGTCAGCGACCTCTCCAGAGTACTGAAGAGCAACGATGTCAGCCTACATACAATGGAACACTTGATCAAAGCTATCTTTGCAATTTACATGCTATGCATCAGAAAGCTGGACAATGCCTAAGGATGATAGAAGAATTGATGCCTTTGAGCTCTTGGAGAAGAGTATTGGACATACTATGGATTACTAAGAGAACAAACAGGTATGTCCTGGAGGTGGTGAAACTGGGCTGCCACTTAGAGGCAATGATTTTGAAGCTGTGTCTCATACTTTGAGCACATGGCTAGGAGGGACTAGTCTTTAGAGAAGGACATCATGCTTGGAAGGGTGGAGAGACAGCTCAAGAGAGGAAGATCTGAACGAGTTGGATAGACTCAGTGACTGGGGTAATGAGGGTAGGTGTGTCTTGGAAAAGAAAGTTGACTCAAGATAGAGCACGATCAGAGCTGTTGTCTAGAGCTGTTGTCTATGGGGTCACTATGGATTACAGGCAACTCAAAAGCACCTAACAACAAAAACAACAACACAATCAACATTTGTAGTATCAACAGAAATAGAAAAAAATGTGCTGCTTTGGGGAAAGTTGCTGTCAAGGCCTTTTTTTTTAAAGTGATAAAGAGCAATGGTGTTAGATTAAAGACCAATATATGCTTGACACTAGCCATAACCTTGCATCATGAACTTGCATCATATGCATCTGAAATTTGAGCAATGAACACGAAAGGCCAAAAAAGGATTGGTGTATTTGAATTGCAGTGCCAAAAGAACAAATATGTCTTGAGGGAAGTGCAATAAGACTTCTAGGTAGAGAGTTGTTAAATTCTAGTTGAAATTGAGTCATAGCTGATGCTCCACCAGGTTTTTCATAGGTTGCAAATCACCAGAGAGGAGCATGCCCATCTTCCTTCTGTGGAGCAGCTGGTGGAATTGAAGTGGTGGCTTTGGACGGACCACAAAACTCCATATCACTAGTTCACCAGATCTTCCCAGGTAGATTGTTGTTGTTGTTGTTGTTTTCTGATGAATTGGAACTTACCCATAGCCAACCCTCCAGCAGTTTGTGAGAGGCAGTACATTGCATGGAAGTAGCTTGCCTATCTTTTTCCCATGGAGTAGCTGGTGGATTTGAACCATATACCACTAGGTTGGCAGCAAAACTGCTTATCTCTAGGCAACCAGGCCACAGTTCCCTGGCTAGAACTCCTAATCAATCAATAGGAAGAGTCTAAAGGGCAAGATAAGAAAATTAAACTTTTGCTATTTCAGTCATGCTCAAAGCACAGGGACGACTGACAATAAAGCAACTGAAGACTTATAATATTGCAATACCATTCTATATTAGAATAGATATAGTTATGGATTTGTTCCCTCTCTATGGGTAACTATGAAGAAATGCATAAGACTCACATCCAGAAACATCATAAATGGCCCTTAACTCATAAATGGGCAATGGCAAGACATTATCTTAGGCTGTAGAAACCTATTTCAAATCTATTGATAGAAAAAACAAAGTTCAGCTTCTAATAAAAGAAAAACACTCTCCTTGCTCTCAAGTAGCAGCCTCTCTCTTCTCTAGAAAGCATGTTTTGATAAATTTATCACATTGCTAATGCCATCATAAATCATATTCATTTTTCTTTGCTTTCTTTGTCTCATTCTTTTCCCTAAGTGGTTCTTTGTTTATTCTTCAGTTATTTCATAAGTGAGCATGGATGGAGATTCAAAAAGCTCTCCTCAAGAGTGTAAGGATGGTAAAACTTCATCTCACATACTTTGAGGATGTTGCGAAGAGGGGTGGGTCTTTGGAACAAGTCGCTGTATTTGGAAAGGTGAGGGTCAGAGTAGAAGAGGAAATCCCTCAATGAGGTGGGTTGACACTGTGACTATTGCAATGGCCTTGTGCATGCTGGAGATTGTGAGGATAATCCAGCATAGGACAAGGTTCAGATCTGTTGTCCATAGAGTCTATCTGACTAGTTTTTGTTATTGTTCAGTGCCTTTGAATTATGTATGACTCATAGAGACCCTATGAATGAAAGACCTGAATAGTTGTATAACTTTGGTCGTTTCTCCACATTCATAAGAGTTTCCTGAGGCAAGCCAAGCTTGCTTCCAAGCTTGTTTTAATCGGGAAGTCCACCAAACACTGTCCACCATGGGTATAACCTTAGTAAAAAATGGATTCCAGCCCCATGCTGTTGAACAAAAGTGTTTTTAAATAGGAGGCCTTATCACATTGTCTCACTCCCCTTAGTAAATCAACATTCCACCCTAATGCTCACCAATCACAGCCAACAACCCGGCTCCTCCAGCTGGTTTCAAAATGGATACCAGCCCCCATCTGACTAGTACTAGACTCTATTTCTACCTACCAACAATAATCCTTCAAGTTACAGGAAGTATTGCATTATACTGGAAAATTACCATGGACAGTTATGACCTCTACCTTACTTTGCTGTTGTTATGGACTGTTGAGTTGGAAATGACCCACAGCTGACCCTCCAGTGAGTTTTCAGAGACAGTAAATCACACAGAAGGAGATTGTCCATCCTTCTCCCACTGAGGAAATAGTGGATTTGAACAATGTGCCTTTGGGATAGCAGCACAGCTTCTTACCTCTAGACTACCAGAGTGCCTTATATGTTTAGATGGAAAATGATTTAAAATTTCTACCTTGTATTTTGTTGAACTCTAATAATTACTTTTATTGTGATTTCTTTTTCTTAATTATTTCACTGCTTTTTAAAAAGCATTCATCTTTATGAAAAAATACAGAGAATGATAATATCACAGTATATCTTGAAATCTGGAAAAGGAATGTACCCAGACACCACTCCTAATAGATGCCAATTAGTAAAAGTTTCAATATAGAGGATAATTCAGACAAAAAAAAAATAGTCCTCATACTAGGAGTTGGAAACAACTCATAAGCTATAATCCTAAAGCTGCTTTTCAGAGGTTATAAATTGCACTGGAGGGGACTTCCCAGATGACAGGTTTCAATCACTTAACTTTGCAATGGCAGAGCAACTTCTTAAACAGAGGGGTAAAAAGCAACTAAGAAAGAGTTAGTCTGAAGATCACTTTTAATATATTATTGTTAGGTGCTGCCAGTTAAGTACAATTCATAGTGACCCTGTGAACAACAGATCTGAACCTTGCCTTATTCTGTGCCATCTTCACACCTAGACACACTAGAGACACATCCTGTCCATCATCAACCCTCCACCTTCCTAAGAATTATGTCCCTTTTCAGTGAAGAACCGCTCCTAGCAACATGCCCAAAGTATGTGAGGTGAAGCTTTATTATCTTTGCCTCCAAAGAGCAGTCTGGCTGCACTATCTCCAAGAAATATTTGTTTTTAAAAGGCAGTCCACAAGATGTTCAGTACTCTTTTTAACACCACAAATCAAAGGTATCAATTCTTCTTCTGTCATCCTTCTGTCCAGATCTTGAATGCATAGCTCTCAGATGATCAGAAAGATGATGGCCTAAATCAGATGCACTGTAATACTCAAACTGACATCATCATTATTCTGAAATAATTTGGAGAGGTCCCTAACTGTAGACTTTGCTAGTGAAATAAATTTCCTGATTTCCTGACTTCTGATACCAAGGGTGTGGATTGTGGATCCAAGTAAAATGAAGTTGTTGACAATTTATATCTTTTCTCCATCTATCATGATTTGCCTATTAGTCCACTGGTAAGAATTTTTGTTTTCTTGACTTTAAATGCAATCCATCAAAAAGGCTGTATATTTTTTTATCTGCAACAAGTGTTTCAGGTCCAACTCACTTTCAGCAAGAAAGGTTCTATCATCTGCATAATGCAGGTTATTGATGAGTCTCCCTCTGATCTTTTTTTTTAATAAAATTTTTATTCTATGCTGGATTACTTACAAAGTCAACATACATTGTTTTTCACAACCTTTCACCCACCAAATTGTGTGACCCTGTAATTACACCATCCACCACCCATCCTTACCCCTCTGCTCCCCTCTTTTATCCCCATACATGTTTTACAAGTTATCTTTCTATTTCTACAATAATGGTCTTGTGCAGTATTTGTCCTTATGGAACTGAGTTAGTTCACTTAGTTGAATGGTCTCCAGTCCCTCTCAAGTTGGGTAGTGATTTTCAAAACCATTGCTCCTGCGTGCTGGGTAGTATTCCATCGTGTGAATGTACCATGAATTGTCAATCCATTCCGTTGTGGTTAGATACTTGGGCTGTTACCATATTCTTGCCATGGTAAATAACAATGCTATGAACATTGGTGTACAAATCTCCATTTGTGCCTCAGTTATAATTTTCTTAGGGTATATTTCAAGAAGTAGAATAGCTGGATCATGTGGAATTTCTATGTTCAGCTTTTTGAGAAAACGCCAAACTGCCTCCCCAGGTGGTTGTACCATTTTACAATCCCACCAATGGTGTATAAGAGTTTCTATCTCTCCACAACCTCTCCAACATTTATTACTTACTGTTCTAGTAACCTTTTCCATTACTATTGGGGTGAAATGCTGCCTCATTGTGGTTTTGATTTGTATCTTTCTTATTGCCAGTTATTTCAAACATTTCTTCACGAGTTTGTTGGCCATTCAAGTATTTTCCTCTGTCAAAAGTCTTTCTATGTATTTTGTCCATTTAGTAATTGTGTTATCAGTATTTCTCTTGTGGAGACCCTGTAGGATTCTGTAAACTTTTGATATGAGGCCCTTGCTTGAAATGGTATTGACAAATGCTTTTTCCCAGTCTGTGGGTTGTCTTTTCATTCAGTTGGAAAAGGTTTTGATGTACACAGGAATTTAATCTTTAGGAGAAGGTCTTATTCATCAATTTTATCTTCTCCAGATTGTACATTTCTGGATTCATTGGGCAATCATTTTTTTTGCAATAGATTAGGCCATTTAAGCTTGATACAAATTTGCCTCTTGTGTATTTCATATTTTGAGGCTTTACTCTCAGGTTTCTGATTGACCTTTTTTTTTGTCTTGATTTTGTGTATGGTGTGAGATATGAGTACTATTTCAGCTTTCTGCAAGTAGCAGACCAGTTTTGTCGGCATCATTTGTTGAAGAGGTTGTTATTTCCCCACTTGATAGATTTTATTTCCTTCTCGAATATCAGTTGACCATAGATAGATGGCTCCATTTCTGGGATCTCAATTCTTTTCCCTTGGTATATGTGCCTCTCATTATACTGGTACCATGCTGTTTTGGTTACTATTCTTGTGTAGGTTTTGAGGTCAGAGAGTGCTATGCCGTGTATTTAATTTTTGTTTTCTAGAAGTGCTTTGCTTACTTGGGGGTCTCTTTTCTCTCCAAGTAAACATGATAATTTCCCTTTAGGCCTCCTTGAAAAATGAAATTGGTATCTGTTTTTGGATCGCATTGATATGAAGATTGCTTTGAGTAGGATTGTCATTTTCACAATATAGAGTCTTCCTATCAATGATCAGGGAATGGTTTTCCTTCATTTAAGTCTTTATTGTGTCTTACAGTAATGTTCTATAGTTTTCTTTGTATAGTCTTTCATTTATAGGGTCACTATGAGTCACCTGCAACTCAATGGCACTTAACAACAGCAAAAACAGTTGGGTTTACTTCCAAGTATCTCAATTTGTGCTTGGCTACTGTAAATGGTATTGCTTTGTTGGTTCCCTTCTCTATGTTCTCTTTGTTACTGTAGAGAAACTCTACTGATTTTTGGATATTGATCTTTTATATCCTGCCACTCTACTAAATTGTTCTACTAGCTAAAACAGTTTGTTTTGTTGAGTCCTTGGCCTGCTCTGTGCACACTATCATATTGTCTACATATAGAGATAGTTTAACCATCTCTTTGCAGATCTAGATACTTCTCTTGTCATGTTGCCCTAGCAAGGACTTTCAATACAATATTGAATAAAAGTAGTGACAGTGGGCATCCTTCTCTGGCCCTCCCTCCAGTCTTAATGCCACATTCTTTTTCATAAAGTCCGTCTTCTTTTCATTTGCTCAGCATAGAGATAGATTAGGAATGGAAAGAAAATACAACCTTATCCATGTACTGTCTAGGCATTTTTAATGGTCTCCATAAGTATTTTGCTTTGTTGTTGTTATGTTCTGTCAAGTCACTTGTGACTCATAGCAACCTTAAGTACAACAGCACTTAACTTCCCTTATCCTGTCCCACTGACTGACACACTTAATCTCATTTCCCTAGTTATTATGTCAATATATTTCATCTGAGGTTTTCCTCTCCTGCTCTGTCCCTCCACCCTTCCAAGCATGAAATCCTTTTCCAAGGCCAAATCACCAAAATATGTGAGACAGAGCTTCAAAATCCAAAATACTTTTGATGCAACATATAGCCCACAGCATCTTTCAATATTGTGACTCAGGCTTAAATATGTTTTTCAGTTCTCTTAGCTTATTCTCCAATTCAGCAAAATTCCAGTATTTGCTTACATGTTATATTAATGATAGTTTCCACATTCTATTAGATCATTTTCCTGAGAATGGGAGCAAATATGAACCTCTTTTAAACCATTGGACAGACAGCTTTTCTCCAAATATCCTGACATAGATTGGTGAGGGCATCCAGGGCTGCATCTGTCAATTGAAACACATCAACTGGCAACCCACTGATTCATGGGACCTTATTTTTTGCCAATGCCTTCAATGCATCTTCACTTCTTTCATTATGATATGAACTCCTATTCATATGGTACTTCCTGGAATTTTTGTGTCAGTCACTTCTTTTTTGGTAGAATTATTCTGTGTATTCCCTCCATTTTCTTTTGATGCTTTCTGGGTCATTCAATATATTGCCCATAGCATCTTTCAATATTGAGACTCAAGGTTTAATTTTGCTTTTGTTCTCTCAGCTTGAGAAATGTAGAGCAAGTTCATCTCTCTCTTTTTTTAACCAATTCCAGCTCTCTGCACATTCCACTATAACACTGTAATGTCTTTTTGAGCTGCCCTTGAAATCTTCTGTTTAGCTATTTTATACATCATGTTTTCCCTTTGTTTTGTTTCTTGACACTCTGGTGCAATTTTCAGGGTCTCTTCTGCCATCCATTTCAGTTTTTTCTTTCTCCTCTTTCTTCTTTGACCTTTTGCTTCCTTCATGCATGATATCCTTTAAATCATTCCACAACTCATCTGATCTTTAATCATTGGTGTTCAATGCTTATAACCTATTCTTAAAATGATTTTGAAGTTCAGATGAAATAAATTAAAGATTATATTTTGATTTTCATTTTCTTTGGCCTCAATTTGAACTTGTACACAGTACAGTCTGCCCCTAGCTTCATTTGAACTGCTGATTTTGAGCTTCTCTGACAATTCCTTCCACAGATGTAGTTAATCTGATTTCTATGCAACCCATCAGATGAGGTCCATGAGTAAAGTGGCCATTTGTGTTTTGGTTTTTTGGTTTTGATTTGTTTTTTTGTGTTTTTTTTTTAAATAAAAGGTAGTTGCAATGAAGAAATAATTGAAAATACAAACTTCTATTTCAGCCTCATTTCTATTACCAAGCTAATATTTTCCTTCTTCAATCCTGGGAGATTGACACAGTGACTATTACAATAATCTCTAGTGTGTATGAGGATTGTACAGGATGGGATAGGATTCAGATCTGTTGTTCAAAAGGTTGCTTAGGGTTGTACTGGACTCAGTAGCACCTAACAACAGCATTGTTTCTACATTGTTTCCTACTTTTGCAATTCTGTCATCATTATTATATAATGATTATAAAATTATCATTAGTGCATCTTAATTGGATGTTTGGTCAATTTTGGACTGCAAAATTGCATTTGATGGTTGCCTTTTAATATAACCTTTCAAAAATTAGTCTTTTTTAAACTGATTTTTACAAAAAGAAAGATAAAGTAGGAATGGACTAAGAAAGCACATCCACTGGACAACCTAGGTTTAAATCTCAGGTCTGTTGCTTATTAATTTTTAAGACTAGAGCACATTGCTTTTTTTTGAGAAAATGTATACTTTATTTGGTATTAATAGGTTTGAACAAATTCTTCTTTCTTTTTTATAACTTCCATTCATTCATTGTTACACAGTTACCTCCCTGTTACTTACAGATGAGCCAGAACTGACTCATACTGCCCAGCAGATTTTCAGAAGCCATACATTGTGTAGGTGAAAATTCCTTTTCCTTCTCCCTCAGAGTTGCTAGTTGATATGAACCACTTACTTTGGATTAGTAGCACAACTCTTTGTCCTTAGGGCACTTTAGATTATTTATATTTAGGTGAAAACACTGTACATACTACAAGAGCTTTAATTTCCAATTGGCTATGTATTTTCAGATAGAGAAACTTTTTTTTGGAAGTTCCATTCTCATTCTAGGTATCTACTCTAAGGGAGTTTAAATTTACATGAAAATATCCTTGATTAAAAAAAAATATTTTTCAGGCTATGGTCTTCACAATTACTTGTTATACATGGGAGAGCTGGACAATGACTAAGGATGATGGAAGAAGAATCAGTACCTTTGGATTGTAGTGTTGGAGAAGAGTGTTGAACATACCATGGACCATCAAGAAAACAAATAGGTCTGTTTTGGAGAGGGTGAAACTAAATTTTTCCTTGGAGCCTAGAATTTTATTATTATTATTTATTATTATTATTATTATTATTATTATTATTATTATTATTATTAATGTCAGTGAACATTTACAGAGATTTTGGATTTCCATTCACTCATTGTTACACCCCACCCCCTCCCCCAGTTCACTCTTCTCTTTAAAAAGTAAAATTCTTTCATTGGTATACAATCTCCCAACACCCCATTCCCACCCCCACCCCGAGTATACTCCACTCTGCAACTTCATTCTGGACTCTTAGGATAATCCTAATGCCCTATAATATATTGCCATTTGACCCAGCAATTTCACTACTGGAAATATACCCTAAAGAGACCATAACCAACATCCAAGCAGATATATGCACACCTATGTTTATCATGGCTTTGTTCACAATAGCAAGGAGTTGGAAACAACCCAAGTGTCCACCAACAAACGAATGGATAGAGAAGCTGTGGTATATTCACACAATGGAATACTACGCTGCACTGAGAAAAAAAAGGACTTCATGCAATGTTATTCAAAATGCGTGTTCCTGGAGGACATTATGCTGAGTGAAATATCTCAGTCACAAAAGGACAAACACTGCATAGTGCCACTGTTGTAGAATGGGGCTGACATCAGGGTTGGGGTAAGAATGAGAAAAACTGGATGAATTATGTATACTGTATTGAAATGGATGGGGGAGATAACAGGTTAGGAGCTTAGGATTTTGAAACTCCATCTTACATACTTTGGTCATGTGGCCAGGAGGGACCGATCCTTGGAAAAGGACTTCAGGCCAGGAAGAGTAGAGGGACAGCACAGGAGACGAAGACCCCAGATGAGATGGACTGATACAGTAACTGGGGCAATGGGACTTGATGTGTTGGAATCAGTGAGACTGTCTCAGGACAGGGCAGACTTCAGAGCTGCTGTCCATAGATTCACTATGAGTAACAGGTGACTGCATGACACATAACAACAACAAACGAAAAATGAAACATGGAAGACAAAAAAAAAATTTCTAGAGTGATTCTAAAGTGTTAAACTAGAGTTTTTAAAGTATTCATTTAATATTGCATTGTATTTCTGCATCTTTCTTTATGACTTTTAGAGAGGATTGAATCC
Source organism: Elephantulus edwardii (assembly GCF_000299155.1). Classification (NCBI taxonomy): domain Eukaryota; kingdom Metazoa; phylum Chordata; class Mammalia; order Macroscelidea; family Macroscelididae; genus Elephantulus; species Elephantulus edwardii. Next base: position 1,253,361 of record NW_006399793.1, read on the forward strand.
AGAAGTCATCTATTGGTTTATTATATATTAGTTTATTTAAAAATAGAAAAAACATCTTATCTCTCTTTGCAATATCATCTCTCCCCAGTGTCTATAATTCCCACTTAGATGTTAATTTGGTATTATTTCGTTCAGTTATAGTCTCATTCTAATGATACAAAAAGGGGGCTGAACTTCCACGGAGGGAGTCCATTGTTTTGGACATCTATCATTAACCACATTTCTTTCTTCTGACAACTGCTTTTCCCCTTGGTTCCACTTGTATTTTCTACTTCCTAGGGGATCCTGCCTTTTGATCTTGGAGTCAGCATTCCCCCCCCCCCGCCATGGCTAGACCAATGTTTCATTCTTGAGATTGGTTAAGTTAGGACAAAGAAAGGAAGGGTAGTTTCCCTCCAGAGCTAAAACTATAAGATGTAAAATCTAAAAGGCAATAGTAAAAAAGTTTCTACCATTTTTAAAAAGCTAATCAATCAAGGAAAAGACTGACACAGATACATAGAAGCTAGAGATAGAAGAGTTTGGAAAGCATTAGAAAATGCTGGTTATTATTGGAAAAGTTGTATGGAAATGGGATAACTAGTGCCTATGTCCTCCCCATAATTGAATTAATTAGATTTTTTGTTTTGTTTCTTTTTTTTTTAAAATAAATTCCTCCTTAAATCCGCAAAGACAATCTATATTCCTCTTTTGTGTTCCCCTAAGTTCTTAGTTTAGCTATGTTGTGATCACTGGCTTGACACATTATTCCATCAAATTCTTGCAGTTGCATTTGGATAGCATCTCATCAAAGGTCCAAGGTCTATACACTATTTCCTGACATTTGTATGGGAATCTGCTTCATATTGTTGTATGCACAAGAGTCTAAAAAGATTTAAACCCACCAATCCACTTTTAATTGATGGAAACCAACGGAGAATGTTCTCCTTTTGTCTTTGGGACATATTTGAAAAATGTCTTCAAGAAACTTCAGAGGCATTGATCACCAGTCCCTTGATTCTCCACTGCAAGGAGTTCAAATCACTTGTTCTTCCTAGTTCTGTGTCTTACTCCTCCTACCTTGCAGGACTGGTCCTTAGAGGAGAGGGACAGCCTGCTTGGAAGGATGGAGGGATGGAGAAAGAGAGGGAGACCATTGGTGTGATGGTTGGTACAGTGACTGAGGTAATGAAGTTAGGTGTGTCAGAGACAGTGAAGTTGACATAGTATAGAGTTTCAGGATTGTTGTACATAGCGTTGACTTAATGGCACATAACAACAGCAACAACCTTGCACACCTGTTCCCTACTATCACATTCCTAGATGAACTCTAATAAATTCTTCGTGTTAGGATCTGTTTGGGATGCAAGTCTAAGATATTCAGAATTCATTCAGTAAGTCCTTTGATTTCAGTTCCTTGGGAAAACAAAACAAAATAAAGCAAAACAACCACACTCCTAACTAATTATGATGGGACAGGAGAGACTTGTTTTCTACTTCCATATAGCATACTGGTTGTAATTAAGGACAAATTAACTACTCTAGACCTGTATTTTTTAATTTGTAAAATTGTGCTTAGTTGACTAGTTTGTAAGACTCCTTTTATCTCTAAGCTCCTGTAATTTGAAGAAAAGCCTCAAGTCTCAGAGAAGTAAGCTCTTAGTGTGGCATTTTTGAACTTTTGGATTATGTCTATTTATCAGGCAACCCTATGACACATAGCTTGGTTTTTATGTGTTTTTCATATCAAAGATATAAAGAAGTGATTGGGAAAGATAGTGATATTCTGGAAGCTTCTTTCTTTATAAGTAATATTCCTAGCTCTGATGATCTAGTGTTTAGCAGCTACACCGAAGTCCTAAAGGTACACCATTTACACTCATCACCTGCTCCACAGGAGAATGGAAAATCTCCTCCTGTGTGATCTATTGCCTCTGAACACCCACTGGAGGGTTAGCTATGAGTAGTACTTGACTTGATGGCACCTAACAACAACAGTATATCTGAATCTTCAAAATTTCTCCAAAGAATCATTGGATTGTTACAAAAATAGTATTCTTCTGAAAAAAAAAACAAACAAACAACCCAACAGAAGATCTATGAACAATACTTAGAAATTTCTTTTCATTGTTGAAAACTGTTCTCAGTTTTCTGGAAGCTTCCTGCAACTTCTCTTGGATTCAAGATTTAAAGCTTAAAATTTTAGCCTTAGGATTTAACTTCAGGGCATATCTATATTGACATATTCTTGTATCATATGCCATATTTTTTCCTAGGATCTTCAGTTATTAAACTCATTTTCCTGTGGTTTCTGGCTAACTGTTCAAGGCATTTGTCACTTGAACACGTCTGATACTTAAAACGCTGTACTCTCTTTGAAACACTTTCTTGTCTATGAAATAGATAGGTTGCTCTGCCAATTCTTCTCAATCTCTTTCTTGTGTACTGTGGCAAAAATAAGTATAAAATAAAACATTTGTTATTTCAACTTTCTTTAATGTGTACAATTTAGTGGGGCAAAGGATCCCTGGTGGCTCAATGGCTAACCACTCCTCTATTAACCATATGGTTGACAGTTTGAACCCCTCCAAACTGCTCTGTGGGAGTAAGACCTGAAAACCTGCTTCCATAAAATTATGGTCTAGAAAATTCTATGGAGTAATTGTATTTCATTGGATGGATTCTCTATGAGTTGACTCCATTGTACGAAGTCTCTATAAAGTCAAATCATCAGCACCTGAAAAAACAACACATTAGCAAACATATGGTGCAACCATTGCCACTGTCCATTTACATAATGTTTCATTAACTTTAAAAGAAACTCCGTATCTCTTAAGCACCTCCACTTTTCTCCTTTGCATTGTGGTGTTGAAGAAGAGTGCTGAATATCCATATCCACGGTCTGCCAAGAGAACAAAGAAGCATGTCTTAGAGAAAGTACAACCACAGTGATTCTCAGATGTAAGGATGACAAAGCTTCATCTCACATATTTTAAGCATATCTTTCATAGGGGCTAGACCTTGGAAAGAGACATTATGTTTGGAAAAGTGGAGAATCAGTTAAAGAAGATAAGTAGGTCTATCCTGTAGAGGATGAAACCAAATTGCACCTTGGAGGTAAGGATTTTGATACTGCCTCTCACATACTTTGGCTATGTTGTCAGGAGATGCCAGTCTCCAGAGATGGACCTCATGTTTGGAAGGGTAGAGGGTCAGGAAGACTCTGGATAAGACAGATTGATATAGGTACAGTTGCAGTGGGGTCAGATGAGTGAGGGATGGTGAGTTTGCCTTAAAATAGGGCAAAATTCAGAGGCATTGTTTATAGGGTCACTATGAGCCACAGTAGACTCAACAGCAGGTAACAAAAATGACATTAGAAACTCTCATAGTCACAAATCACATGCTACATGTCACATGTTGGGCTTCTAAGAGAATAGTCAATACTTCTATTCCACAGCCATTCTACAAAATAATTGGAACTTTTTTTTACAGTTAATATTTATAGCCTCAGCAACTTAAAGTAGGGACTCCATGAATCAGAATACGTTAGATACCAGTGGTTTAATGATTAATGATGGTAAGTATCTGTATATGATCTTGTTGGTCATTTGTTATCTTCTTTGGAAAAAATATTTTTTTCAATTCAAGTCAGAACTAACTTATACCTGACCCTTCATTGGATCTCCAAGGGAGGAGAATACCCACCTCTCTCTAGAGGAGTTGAGGAGTCACTGGTGAATTTGAGCCACTAGAAACTCATGGCACTTGGGTTAGCAGCACAGCTCCCTAAAGGCTGTGCCACTTGATATGCATACATATGCATTGCCATTGAGCTGTAGTGTTGGATAAGAATACTGAAAATTCCATTGACTGCTAAAGGAATAGATATGTCTTGGATAAAGTGTAGCCAGAGTGCTCCTAACAGGCAAAGATGACAATATTTTGAGCATGTTATTAGGAGAGTCTATTCTTTGAAGAGAGACATAATGCTTGGAAATGTGGAGGTAAAAGACAGTAAGCCCCTCAACCAGATGGCTGTAGCAACAGGATTAGTAAGGATGGCATAGGATAGAACAATGCTCAGATCAATCTGTTGTTTATAAGGTTGCTATGAATCATCCTCAACTGCACACAATGACAACAACATTGCCGTTGCATTGGAACTGACTCATAGCTGACCACTCAGTGGGTTTTTAGAGCCTGTAGATTATATTAGAGGAGATTGCCTATCTTTTCCCATGTAGCAACTGGTGGATCTGAACCTGCCTATGGATTGGCCATGCAACTACTTACCCACTAGATCTCTATGCACAAGAGCTCCCTCTTTTTGATTGAGAAGCTTACTTATTTAAAAAGAATTTTTAGGAGTTTTTGTATATATATATTTTTTTTGTTTTGTTAAGTAATCATTGCATGCCTGTTATGAATCCTACTTGGTCTTGAGATCTTTTTATTTCTTTTTTAATTATGCAGATTTCCCCTTACAATTTCCTTCATTGACATTATGTTTTATATTCCCATATATTGTGTTTTATAAAATTAATTGCCATTGGACTATGACAACCATTATCTCATCTATTCAGGTCCCTGACGAATCTTCTCTATTTCCTTTACTCCCTTTCTCCATTTATCAAATTGTGTGCTTTGTGGTTTCCCCTCGGCCCATCCTCATCCCTCGGCTTTCACCCCTTTCCGCCTTGGATGCCCAGAAGCGTTTCAGTACTTATCTTTCTATTTTTGCAATAATGACCTTATGCGTTATTAGTTCGCTCAGCATAATGCTCTCCAGTCTCTTCCAAATTATGTAGTAATTTTTCTCAAATTGTTGCTTCTGAGTTCCATTGTGTGAATGTACCCCAATTTCTCAATCCATTTGATTGTGGTGGGACATTTGGGCTGTTTCATGCTCTTATGATGGTGAATAACATTATATGAATATCGGTGTACAAATCTCCATTTGTGTCTTAGTTCTAATTACCTTGGGGTATATTCCTAATTTTAAACCCTTATCAAACAAATGGTTCTCAAATATTTTCTCCCACCCTACAGCTTATTTTTTCACTTTATTTGGTAATATACTTTTAATTAAAAAAATCAAATACTTATAATTCTTATGAATTCCAAGTTTTCTATATTTTCTTTTTTCCTCATGCATTTGATGTCATATCTAAGAATCTATTGTAAAAAACTAGGATCCAAGAAATTATTCTTTGTTTTGTTCAAAGAGTGTTAGAGCTTTATTTCTTCTATTCAAGTTATTGATCCATTTTGACTTAATATTCATGCTATGTGAGGTCTGAGTCTAATTTCATTCCTTTGCATGTTAAAATCCTGTTGACCTAAAGCCACTTACTTTTTTCTATTAAAATATTTCTTGTATGTCTTTTTTATTTTTTTGTGACTTAAATTAAGGTTTACAAAGCAAATTAAATTTTCACTTAATAATTCACATAAATTTTGTTCAGTAACTTTAATTTCAATGCTCACAGTGCAATCACATTTTTTTCACTTTATTCTTGTTACTCTAATTTCTATTCTATTTCCATACCTCTTTGTGTCTATTTTTTTAGAGATATTGTGCTAAAAATTCCCTTATTTAACATAATCTGAACCTCACCTGTCTTTCTATGTACCTATCATTCAGGAGGTTAGACGTTACAAGGATGAATGTGGCATCAGAATTGGAGGAAGACTCATCAACAACCTATCTTATGTAGATGACACAACTTTGCTTGCTGAAACTGAGAAGAGCCTGGAGTATTTGATGCAGTGAGTCAAAGACTGCAATTTAGTCTGCAATATAGACTGAAGCTCAGTATCAATAAAACAAAGATTCTTACCACTGGAGCAACTGGCAGCACCATGATAGAGAAAAGATTGAAGTTGTTAAAAATTTCAGCTTGCTCAGTTCCATAATCAACACTCTTAAAACCAGCAATCAGGATATCAAAAGTTTAATTGCATTAGGAAAATCTGCTGTCAGGAACTTGTTTAGACTGATGGAGAGCAACAACAAAACAACAACAACAACAGCATTATTTATTTATGTAGGTGGTTTGAATTCCACCAATTGCTCTGTTAGAAAAATACAATCTCCTCCTGCATAATTAACAGCCTCTGAAAATCCTTTACCCTCAGCTACGGGTTAATTTTGACTCAACAACACACAACAACAACAATATTAATAATCTACTAATTTTTGCTCTCCTCTATCTCCCTTCCCATCCTGGGAACTACCTAAAAATGCATATGCAATTTTTTATTAGCTTTTTAATGGCATTGGTCATATACAACATTTGTCCTTTTGTGACTGCCTTATTTCACCTAACATAATGTTCAAAACATTTATGAAGAGACTATTTTTTCCCTTTTGAATTGACTTAGCTACATTGGCAAAAATCAACTTACCATACATGTATACATTATTTTCAGGATTCTCAATTGTATTCCATTGTCTATGCATCTATTATTGTACCAATAATAGACTGTTTTAATTGCTGTAAGTTTAGTATGTTTTGAAAGCAGTAATTGTAAATCTTTCTACTTTTTTTCTTTCTACTTTAAGATGTCTCTAAAGACAAAATCAAAAGAAGTAATTCTAGAACAAAGGACTCATTGTCACTAATTCTATTCCAATTAAAAAATACCTTATAAGACAGAGAAGAGCTGCCCCTTTCTTCAAAGGCTATAAATATTAGTGAACCAAATGGCCTCATCTTTTTCCATGGAGAAGCTAATAGATTTTAACCACTAGCCTTTTGGTTAGCAGCCAAAATCTTTAGTCTTTGCACTGCAAAGTTTCCAAAATAGAGTTCAAACAGCTATACAAGTTTAAGAAAACTAAGCTAAAAACATTTTATATTTGTTATTTAATAACTAACTAATGACCTAGGAAAATAAAAAATAACTTGGAACATGACCAAAAGCTATTAATATTTCTGGCTATTTTGAAGGGCAAGAGTGTTCATCATGCAAGAGAAGAGTGGTAGTATTTGATATGCAGTGAGAATTAACATAACAAAATCATAGTAAGGAACTAACCTCAGACAATAACAGTATAATAGCTCCATCTAAAAATTACTCAAAATCAACATACTAACATCTAACAAAAACAACTATGTATGTGGTATAGAGGGAGGAGATATAGTAGATCAGATCATGTGATAGTATGATTGTGAAAATGGCTTCAGAGTTAAAGATGTCTGAAAAAAAAGACATGTTTTGTAAGATTTTTCAGTGGCTCATTTTTAAAAGTAGAACAGTAAGCTATTTCTATTCTTTCTAGTTTGTCAGAATCTGGAGACATACTCACATTAGGCAGCCCTTCTGACACACACACACACACACATATATGATATTATATTTACATAACATTATATATGTTGTTGTTGTTATGTGCCGTCGATTCTCTTGCGACTCATAGCGACCCTATGTACAACAGCCCTAAACCCTGCTCCATCCTGTGCCAATCTCATTGCCTCTGACACACCCATCCCGATTACCCCAGTCACTGAATCAATCCACCTCATAGAGGTCTTCCCC
>NW_006399793.1:1264355-1264844 GCF_000299155.1 Elephantulus edwardii
CGTCGTGGCCAGAGAGGACAGCGAAGCGGGTGTGGCACCTTCCAGCATTTTTGATACCTCCTGGATCATTTAACATTCTGCTTAAAGCATCCTTGATTGTAGCAACTCGAGGTTTGAATTTGTTCTTTAGTTCTTTGAGCTTAAGAAATGCTGAACCAGTTTGGCCCTTTTGATTTTCTGACTCTAGCTCCTTGCACATTTCATTGTAGTATTTTGCTTTGTCATTCCGCGCTGCCTTTTGGAATCTTCTGTTCAGCTCTTTACTGTCTTGGATTCTTCCTGGTGCTTTGGCTTCTCTATGTTCCAGTGCAATCTTCAGAGTTCCTTCTGACATCCATTTTGGTCATTTCTGTCTTTGTAATGACTGCCTGCACTCTTCCTGGATGATACATTTAACATCGTCACACAACTCATCTGGTCTTCGCACATTAGTGTTCAAGGCCTCAAACCTGTTCCTGAGATGATTCTGAAATTCAGGTGGTATGAAAT
>NW_006399793.1:1268406-1284872 GCF_000299155.1 Elephantulus edwardii
TGTTCTGTTGTGCATATGGTTTCCAGAGGCCTGCTATTTCAGAAGTGGGTGGCCAATCCTTCTTCCTAGTCTGTCTTAATCTGAATATTCAGATTTAGAGGAGTATCTGACAGACAGCAATTTGTGAAGAGTGAAAGATAAATCCCTTATTGTGGAGTTGAGCATTAGTTACAGTGTTGACCCCACCCTTAGCCCAGAGCCTTGACCCACTTACTTTCCAGCTCCACCCTCCACCAGGATAACCCTCAATAAAAAAAAAAAAACACAACAACCATAAATAATCATAATAGTACAAATTCAATTGATACATGTGTTTATTTTAGAAATTAAACTAAGAAACCATAAAAGTACATTTTTTGGTAAATATCAGCAATAATTTTTTTTAAATGGTCATGAGATCTTGAATAATAGGGAAGGAGAATGCAATAGAAAGTGCTATTACAGAAGGTTGGTACTGGATTTCCCAGGATGAGACTATTCATAGGCTCTGGGGTTTAGCTGAGCAGGTAAGATGGTGATCATAACTGAAGAGAAGCAGCTTTTCTTTCTTATAAACAAGATGATTTTGTAAGTTATAACATATTACAAAATGTAATGGCCCTGAACATTCTCACAAGTCTGTACCAGGAAATTTAGAAGACAGCTTCCTAGCCAACCGACTGCAAGGGTTTTGTATTTGGTCCCATTCCTAAGGAAGGTGATGCACCTCAATGTGGAAATTATTGAGCATTATCATTAATATCACATATAAACTAAATATTGCTGGAGAGAAGGAGAGAGAGAGAGAAGAAGAAGAAGCAGAAGATGCAGAAGAAGAAGAAGAAGAAGAAGAAGAAGAAGGGAAAAGAAGAGGAGGGGAGGGGAGGGGAGGGGAGAGGAAGGGAAGGGAGGGGAAGGGAGGAGAGGAGAGGGGAGAAGAAGAGAAGAGAAGAGAAGAGAAGAGAAGAGAAGAGAAGAGAAGAGAAGAGAAGAGAAGAGAAGAGAAGAGAAGAGAAGAGAAGAGAATTGTACATAGCATAGAAAGAACTACCAGAAATTCAAGTTGGGCTTAGAAGAGGCTGTAGAACCAGGGCTGTCATTGCTGATGTCAGATGGAGCTTGACTAAAAGCAGAGAATACTAGAAGAATATAGTTTTTTATTTTATTGACTATGCAAAAGCATTTGACCATGTGCATCATACCAAACTATGGCTAGCATTGAGGAGAATGGGAATTTCAAAAGACTTAATTGTGCTTATATGAAACCTTTATTTAGATCAAGAATCACGTTGTCTGAACCTAACAAGGGAACACTGCATGTTTTAATCAAGAAATATAGCATCAATACTATGTGCTCTCTTCATATTTGTTCAATTTGTATACTGAGAAAATAATTTAAGATGCTGAACTTTCAACAGAATATAGTACCAAGATCAGAGGAAGATTTAACAGCCTGCAATATGCAGATGACACAACCTTGATTGCCGAAAGTGAGGACTTGAAACGATTGCTTCAGAACATCAAAGAGTACAGCCTTTCAGATAGATTATGTATTAATGTCAAGAAAACAAATATCCTCACCAATAATGGGCAAGAGCAACATCATAATAGATGGAGAAAAGATTGGGTTCGTCAATGATTTCATTTTGGATCTACAATCAACATCATTAGTACTAGCAGTCAAGAAATCAAGATACATTGTCCTGGGAAAATCTGTTGTCAAAGACCTTTTAAAGTACTGAAGAGCAATGAGTTCAGAATAAAGACTAAGGTGCACCTGATTCAAGCTATGGCCTTTTCAATAATCTTCTATGTATCTCAGAGCGGCACAATGAATAAGAATGACAGAAGAAAGATTAATGCCTTTGAGTTGCGGTACTGCAGCAGAGTGTTGAGTGTACCATTGACTGCCAAAAGAATAAACAGTAAGTCTTGGGGAAAGTGCACCCGGAGAGTTTCGTGGAGGCAAGGTTAGTGAAACTTCATTTCATATACTTTGGATAAGTTGTTGGGAGAGATTATTCCTTGGAAAGGACATAGTGCTTGAAAAGGTGGAGGATAAGTAAAAGAGAGGAACATCTTCAACCAGACGGGTTGACACAGTCGCTGCAGCAATGGGCTCAAGCATATCAGAGAAAATGAAGATGGAGTATGACAGGGAAAAGTTCAAACATGTTATTCACAGGGTTGCTACAAGCCATACTCAGCTCAACAGCACTTCACAACAACAACAAGAAGATATAAAACTATAAATAATATCCTTTAAAAAAATAAATTTTTATTTTAAGTTCCATGCAAAGGGTGGGTTCTGTGAGGCCTTCCTAGGGGCAGTGTGATCACAACATACATAATGAAGGTCTGACTAGAGTCCTCAGTACTGTTCAATAACTAGTATTGCCTCTGGGGGTAGTTGTTCAGCCCCTGAAGATACCTGCCCGGTCCCTGGGGATACCTGCCCAGTCCCTGGGGATAACCACCTGGCCCCTGGGGAATGCCATCAGGTTTCTGTGGAGAGCCGCCTGGTGTGTATGAGAAATTTTATCTAAGCCACTTTCCTCCATCTCCTCATCCAGTACAACTGTAAATAACACCTCCAAAGCCCTTCTCTTTGTAACTCACAATTATGTTCTCTCTTGGTTTGTTCTCTTTCCTATAGGTAACCTGAACACTGAGTCTTGTTTCAGACCTGAACCCTGAGCCCAGTTCCAGAGACAAATGAAAAAGACAATTTCTTTTTTTTTAAATAATCACCTTTGGACTATGCCCACCATTACCCTGTCTTTTCTGATCCCTGCTGGATCTTTCTCATTTCCTTCACCCATTCCCTCCAGACACCAAATTGTGTAACCCTGTGGTTTCATCCCTACCCATCCTCACTCTTCTTCTCTCAACCCTTACCCCCTTGAATCCCCATATATTTTTTTACCATAAAAAAGAATAATTTTATAATAATAAAAAAAATAACCGAGCACTCTATTCCTAAAACACAATTACTTCTCATGCAATCACAGCCTCTTACAATCTGTTGGATGGTCACCTCTGAATCAGTTGCATTTGGACAGCACATCATAACAACAATCTCCTCTTGGTAATTAAATCCAAAATAATTCCGTTTGAATCTACCAGTGAATCTCCAGGGGATGGAAATGGCCAGTTTCAGCCTGTGCCATTTACTGCTTCTGAAAACCTACTAGAGGGTCAGCTATGAGTCATTTTTGACTCAATGGTATACAACAACAACAACAAATAATGACAAATAATGAATAGGTGACAAAAATGAAAACATTTCTCCTATATATTTTCCAAGATTATAGAAAAAAAATAAAATTTTAATTTTTATATCTCAAAACAACTGAGAGATTGATAATTCCTTGTTTTGTTATTCAAAATCATAAAATCTAAACATAAAATAATTATGAACATTTTATGATTCTGGACATGATTTTATTTTACCTCTACTGAAAAATATTTTCCAATAGCTAACTCTCTTTAAGGAAACAACTGGTAGAAAACATCCTGAGGCCTTCCCATTTTTCTCCAGAACACTAAGGATTTCCTCTCAGGAGGAAGAGTGCTTGGGCTGAAGCATCCAACCCATTATGTTAAGCTTGTGTTCTTTTACTGCTCAGTTTAGTTCCCAAGAAATCCTTTTATGTCCTAGTTTGGAGAAACTTTGGCCAGTCTCATTCTTCTTGATAATTGCTCTCTTGACTTCCTCTTGCATTACACATTGGTTATAAATTGTCCCTCATCAGAAAGATAATCTTTTAAAAACAAGAATTTTTCTTTAAGTTATTGGAATAATTATCGGAAATGTTTTAAAAGGTACTAATAATATTTCAGAGGGGTTTACATAATGCAGTCCATAAAACAAATGGTCATTCCAAAGGCCAAAAGACTGAGTACTGAAATTCCAGTGACACCCTGGCACTGAGCTAAATCCTCTGAAAAACCAGAGGACTGTCTTATTCTACAGTCCACAGAATTTCTCACACTCTAGAGAATAGAGTGAGGCAAAGAAGTTGATTTTCTTTTACATATTTCAATAAATACGTCTGTGTCCCTAAAAGGATATTAGTTTTAAAGGTCTTAAAGACTTTGAATTCCCTAAGACTTTGACATTTCTGTATGATCACAACTTGCCTAGACAGCAGAACAAAAATCTATATTCTCTACAGTCAAAATATATCTTTTTACCAATTTCCCAGATTTATACTAATAGCACTCGTAACAATATCTATTAAATGAACTACAGATATTATTCTACTATTGCCCTGTCTCTAATCTCCTTTTTGTTATTTTTAGGAAAAGAAAAGGAGTTTAAAATTTAAAAAGTGGGATTCTTTTTTATTAAAATATGTCTTGGAATTTACTGGCTTTGTATTTTTCTCCTACTTCTATTTAAGTGTCAATTCAGAAATTCAGTTGTGAGAAGGAGGTTGTTAGATAGAAAAGAAACAATCCTGATTTGTCTAAAGCCCCTGCTGTTATTCTTGAGCCACTCAATTTGAATCTTGTTGGAGAAATAAGGGGAGAGCCAGCTGGAAAGAAAGTGACCAAGCATTTCAGCCTTTCTCAGCTCTGCTGGATAATGGAAAAGAACAGCAGTCAGAGCCCTCTCTTGCCATTCAGAATTGAGGTGGGACCACCTGGGGTTTCCGGTTTTAGAATATAACTCTTTGGGCAATTAGCAAATCTCTGAGCATCTATCTCCCCTGGCATTTAGGTAAATTAATAATATTAAGCATTTCTAAAATAAGAAATGGGTTATAAGATATGCCACTGTACCAGGAGCATAATTTGCTCAGTTACGTTTTTCCCAAAGGAGGTTCATCAAGGTACAGCCCTACAGTATTAGAGCTTGTGAGCTCATAGACCTAAAATATCTATTTCCCACAGATTCAAGGCAATGAAACTTCATTATCATGTCCCTTATTTAACTCCAAAGCCCAGGACATAGATTTGTTTTAATGTCCCTGTCTAAACCTCCTGCAGCAAAATTTTTTTTCATGTAACAGCTTTAATTCATAATGCTAACAACTCTTGAATTCTCCAGTCAATTTGACAGTTAACATGCTCTTTTTTTCTTTGATTTCCTACACTTCTTTTCATATTTAGTCCAAACTATATTTATACACACACACAAACAGATATACCACATGCATGTTACATGTTTAGGATAAGACGACAAGTTTATAATCTTCAGGACCTTTGCTCTCAAGGTATATAAATTTCTTCTGAATTTTCCATAAATAAGAAAAAAAGAACCTTGTCACAGTTTCTAAAAATTAAAGTAAAATTCTCCTTATCTATAGTTGATAAGATTTTCAGTTCCTAGGAGAAAAATTTATTTATTCATCATTTCAAGACTTTTAAGCTTTACACTAGCTTTTCTTACAACTTTAAATTTATGGAAGAGAAAGCCTAAAATCCTTCCCTAGCACAGATCAGATAACTCCGTATGTGTTTAACGTGTGCTACATAGGCAATCTAGTAAAACAGAATGACTTTGAGGTCCAAAGTTAGAATGACCTGGATTTAATTCTCAAACCCACAACTCAGAAAATTGGGCAAATTTTCTTACCTGAGAAATAGAATAATATACCTAACTCACAAGGCTGTTGAAAAGAATTTTAACACACATTTTGGTTACATTTCTGTTATTCATTAATCATGTTCCCATAGCTAGTGTAATGAATTCCATTTTGGGGACTTATGTAAGATCTCTGGGTTGTGCAAGAGATTTGCTCCTGTCTATTGTGTTATTCTTGTTATGGTTGTTGTCAGTGCTGTCGAGTTGCCTATGACTCACAGTGGCCCAATGTACAACATCTGTAAACCCTGTTCTATCCTGTGCCAATCTCACTGTCTCCTACACTACCCTTATTAACAACATCACTGAATCAACCCATCTCATAAAAGGTCTTCCTCTCCTGTGCTGTCCCTCCATCCTCCCAAGAATGATGTACCTCTCCAAGGATTGGTCCGTCCTTTCAACATGTCCAAAGTATGTCAAACAAAGCTTCAGAATCCTTGCCTTCAAGGAGCAGCTTGCTTTAAATCTCTCTAGGATAAACCTGTTCATTCCCTTAGCAGCCCATGGTATATTTAATATTCTTCTCCAAGACTACAGCTCAAAGGAAATAATTATTCTCCTATCATCCCTAGTCATTGTCCAGCTCTCTGACACATAGGAAGTGACTATGGTCTGTATCAGGGACACTTTAGTCTCCATACTGACATCATTGCTCTTCAGTACTTTGGAGAGGTCTCTAACAGCAGATTTCCCACTGCAATACGTTGTTTGTTCCTTTTTTTTTTAATTTCCTGGCTGCTGGTGTCAAGAGTGTGGACTGTGGAGCCAAGAAAACTAAAGCTGTTAGCAATCTCAATCTCTTCATCATCATCATGATGCTGTCAATTGAAGTAAGAATCTTTGTTTTCTTGATATGGAGCTTCAATCCACATTGAAGACTACAGAATCTTCCCCTTCTGCAGCTAGCTCTTCAGGTCCCCTCAGTTTCACACACAAGTGTTGTGTCATCTGCATAACACAAATTGTTGATGAATTTTCCTCCAAACTTGATGATACATCTCCTCATAGAGCCCTGACTCCTGGATAATCTGTTCTGCATATAGATTGAAAAGATATGGAGCTAGGACACATCCCTGGTGTACACCCTTCCCAATTTTGAACCATGCAGTGTTTCCTTGCTCTGTTCTGATACTGCCTCCTGGTCCAAATATAGGTTTCATATTAACATGATTTAGTTTTCTGGGATTCCTATTCTTCTTAGAGTTAACCACTGTTTGCTGTGATCCACACAGTCAAATGCCTTTGCATAATCAATGAAACACAGACATTTCTCTGGTACTTTGCTTTCAGGCAAGATTCATTTAACTTTAGCTACAACATCCCATGTACCCCTTCTAAACTGAGCCTGCACTTCTGGAAGTTTTCTGTTGATGTGTGGTTCCCATAGTTTCTGGATAATCTTAAGCAGAAACTTTCTTGATGTGATATTAATGATATTCTTTGATAATTTCCACACTCTGTCAGATCATCTTTCTTTGGAATGGGAACAACTATAGATCTCTTTTAATCTGTTGGCCAAGTGGTTGTCCTCCTGATTTCTTGGTACAACTTGGTGAGCACCTCTAGAGCAGCATCTGTTAGCTGAAATACATCAATTGGTATACCATTAATTCTTGGGGCCTTATTTTTTGACAATTTTTTCAAAGCAGTATGAACTTCTTCCTTCATCAGATGTTGTTTCATGAAATTCTTCTGTGTCTGACAATTCCTTTTGGTACAATGACTGTATAATCTTTCCAACTTCTTTTAATACTTCCCGGGTCATTTAACATTCTGCCCAAAGCATTCTTAAATATTCAATTCACTGTGACTGCATGAACAACAGATCTGACCTTGACCTATCACATACCATTTACACAATCTCTGTTGTGCACTAACGCATTGTGGTAGTCACTGTGTCAGCGCATGTACTTGAGGGTCCTCTTTCTTCGGTCCTCTACCTTTGATAGCATGACATCTCTCTTTAAGAACTGATTCCCCCGAATAGATGTCTTGACTCTCTTGACAACAGAGGTTCAAACTCAATATTGATGTTGTATGAGTGTTGTTATGTGTATTGAGTTGGAACTGATTCATAGCTGTCCCTCTAGTGGGTTTTCAGAGTCAGTAAACCAACCACCCAGTAGATAGTCCATAATTTTGCCATGGAGCAGCTTGTAGATATGAACTGTGTGCCTTAGGTATTTCAACACAATTTCTTATCACTGTTGTTGCTATGTGCCATTGAGTCGCCTGCAACTCATAGCAACCCTATGTACAGCCGCTCTGGAACCTGGCCTGTCCTAAGCCAGTCTCATTAATTTTAATACACCAAACCACCACTGGCCCAGTTACTGTATTAACCAATCTTATCTGGGGCCTTCCTCTCCTATGCTGTCCCTCCACCCTTCTAAGCATGATGTCTTTCTCCAAGGACTGGTCTCTGGCACCACAAGGACTCTTCTCCAGCACCACAACTCAAAGGAAACAACTCAAAGTTTCTTACTACTAAGCCATCAGAAACCCCGTCGGAAGATGGGAAATAAACATGGCTTTCTGCTTCTGTAAACATTGTCACTAAGAAATCTTTATGAAACCCATGTCTACTCTGCAACACATGGGTTTATTAAGAGTCAGAATCAACTTGAACCCATTGAGTTTGGTTTTCTGTTTCACTTTGGGTTTTGTTGTTTTGTTTTGTTTTTTGGTTTGTTGTGGTTTTGGTTTGGGTTTTTGTTTTGTGGTTGGTTTGGTTTTGTGTGTGTGTGTGCGTGTGTGGGTTTTTTTTGTGGTTTCATGGAAGATGACTCCATGTCTCAAAATTCAAATGGCAAGCCTCCTCTATCACCTTTATAATAATTTATTAGTTACTCTTATTGTCCCTTCTGGGTCACATGAAACAGATAAAGACTGGTCAAGGATTAAAAGTGACTTTACTTAACTGTTGTTATTATGTGTCTTCTGGTCAAGTTGGACTCATAGTGACCCTATCTTATCCTGTGTCATACTCATCATCTCAAATACACTTCAATCCATTCCTGCAGTCATTGCGTCAATTCATCTTGTTGGGGATATTCCTTTCTTGCACTGACTGTCCAACATTTCAAGCACTTTTTAAATCCTTTTCTAAAGACTATCCTTTTTTAGCAACATGCCCAAATTATTAGAGATGAAGCTTCACCGTCTTTGTCTCCAAGAAAAACTCTGGCAGAGTTTTTCCCAAGATGTATCTATTTTCTTCTGACAGTTCATGGGATAGCCAACACTCTTTTCCAAAACCATAACTCAAAGACATTAAATCTTTTTGTCATCTTTATTCATTGTCCAGGTTTCAGATACACAGCAAGTGATTGAAAAGACCATGACCTGAATCAGGTGCCCTTTGGTCTTCAAACTCACATCATTATTCCTAAGTGTTTTGGAGAGGTCCCCGACTATGGGTTTGTTCAATACAATACATCTAATGATCTCTTGACTGCTAGTTCCAAGGAGTTTGATTGTTGATCCAAGCAAAATTAAATAATGAACAAATTCAATTTTTTTTTATATTTTTTTTATTTTTTACAGAGGTTTTGGATTTCCATTCATTCATTCAATTCTTTCAACATCCGTCATGATAGTATCTATTGGCCCAATAGTGACAACCTTTGTTTTCTTGATGCTGAGATGTCTGTACCAAAAGTTATAATCCTTGATCTTCTTCAACAAACAGTTAAAATTCCAATTTTCAGTAAGCAAAGTTGTTTCATCTCCATAATGAAGGTTTCTGATGAATTTTCCTCTTATTTTAATGCCACATTTTACTTCTTAGAGTCTAGCTTTATAGATTATTTGCTCAGCATACAAATTAAACAGATATGTATAAAGGTTACGTTCCTGACACACTCCCTACCTGATTTTAAATCATACAGCGTTCCCTTTGTTCTGTTCTTATAGCAACTTTTCCTGAACTATTTATAGGTTTTACATGATCACAATTAAGTTTTCTGGGATTCCCATTTTTATCAATGTTGACCATAGTCTGGTATTATCTACAGAGTAAAATGCCTTTACATAGTTAATAAAACATAAATAGACACGCTTCTGATATTCTCTGCTTTCACTCAGAATCGGTTTGACATCAGCACTGATATCCCTGGTGCTACAGTCTCTTCTAAACCCAACTTGAATTTTGGCAGTTCCTTGCTAATGTACTATTCTAGGAAGCATTGATAATAACTTGTGATTAGAATGAGAAAGTTTGAAACAATGAGGAAGGAATGGTAATTAGAAAGTACAGACTTGGTGACAGAAATGAGGCGTAACACAAAGACTGAATTTTGAACTTTTCTTGATTTGTGTTGAGCAAATATCATTAAAAAAACCCCACAAAAATACCCCATGATTTTCCCCACTCCATCCTTAGCCCCCCTGCTCTCACCCCTTTCACCCTTTGACTTTCATACACATTAGTTACTCTTCTACTTTTTCAAAAATGGTCTTATGCAGTGAAACACAATGTGAATAAAGGAACAGTGAAACATGTATGAATGAAACACATGTATAAGAATATTGTATTCAAACAAACATAAAATTTAAAATAACCAAGAAAGTCCACAAAGGGTGATTTTACACATGACCCTCACCTGATGGCTTTCACAGGAATCAGATTGACTACATCTGCAAAAAAGAAGCGTTGGAGAAGTTCTATCAGTAGGCAAAATAAGGCCAGGTGCTGACTGTGGAAAAGACAATCCATTACTCATGTGAAGGTTAATTTAGAAGTGGAAGAAAGTGAAAACTAGTCCACAAAAACTGAAATACTACCTTGAATCTATCCCACCTGAATATAATGATCATCTTAAGAACAGGCTTTAGATGTTGAAGCATATTATCCATGAAGAGAGGAAAAAGGTCTTTACAAAGTCAGCGAAACTAAAAACCAAAGTGAATGTCGGAAGAGACTATGAAAATTGCATTAGAGCATTCAGATGTCAAAACAAAAGAATGCTCAAGTAAAAGAGCTGAACAGAATATTTCAAAGAGCAGTTTGAAAAGACAGAGTGAAATATAATGAAATATGCAAGAATTGGAAGTCAGAGAATAAAAAGGGAAGAATGTTTTCATCATTTCTCATGCTGAAAGAATTGAAAAAAATAAATTCAAGCTGTGAGTTACAATACTGAGACTATGGGCTAAATCTTGACTGATACAGGAAGGATCAAAATAAAATGGAAGGAATATACAGAGTCACTGTAACAAAAGAATTACCTGAAGCTAAAAAACCCCATGAAGTTTCATATGAAAAGAACCATTGGTAATGAAGGATGAGGTTCAAGCTTCATTGAAGCCATTGGCAAAGCAAAAATAAGGCCTCAGGTATTGATAGATACCAATTGGCATGTCTTAAGTAGAAGATGCAGCTCTGGACCTACTCACCAGTCTGTCAGAAAATTTGAAGGACAATTGCCTGGTGGACTGATTGGAAGAGATTTGTATTTGTTCTCATTGCCAAGAAAGACAACTCCATGGAATGTGGGAAGAAAAGAATATCATTGATATCATCTGAAAGCAAAATATCAATGAATATCATCCAAAAAGAGATTATTTTAATAGTAGCCGGTAAAGTAACATTATGTTTCTATATGGTCTAAGTATATGTTGAAAATGTAGTAACTTTTTTGACATGTGGATATTCTCATGAGCTCTTAAGAAAACCCTTAACTGGACTTATCAGACTTCAGCTTCCATAGTCTAAGAAAATAATATGTTGTTTGGCAATCCTCCATCTTCATCTGCTTCTATTCCTTTTGCCATCATACACCAAGTAATTGTCACTGTTGGCTTTTCTTCACCATGGGCTAATATTCTTACTGACCTCACTCCCTAAAATTTTTCTGCTGTTGTAAATTCTCTCTTTGGTGCACAAAATTACAAAAGCTTAGATTCTCATTTGAAGATATTAACTTTCAACTCATTAGAACTTGTTAAAAGTTATGAAAAAAGTGTTTAGACAATAAGTAGAAAAATAAATGATAAATAAGAGAAAAAGTCTTTAAAAAATATAAAACCAAACTTAATAAAGACTCAGGGCATGTGGCAAGTGCCACTTCTACGGATCACCACACACAGACACAGACACACACATGTAGTTTCTTTTTAACTGGATGTTGTTTTTGTTCTTAGGTGCTGTCAAGTCGCCTATGACTCATAGTGACCTTATGTACAACAGCCCTAAACCCTGCTCTGTCCTGTGCCAATCTTTGTCTTTGATACACCTACACCCATTATCCCAGTCACTGAATCAATCAATCCCATAGAGGGTGTTCCTCTCCTGTGCTGTCCCTCCACTCTCCCAAGCAGGATGTCCTTCTCCAAGGACTGATCCTGCTTTGAAACGTGTCCAATGTATGTCAGACAAAGTTTCAGAATCCTTGCCTTCAAGGAGTAGCCTGGTTTCACCTTCTCCAGGACAAACTTGCTTGTTATCCTAGCAGTCCATGGAATATTCAATACTCTTCTCCAACACCACAGTACAAAGCCATCAATTCTTCTATCATCACTAGTCATTGTCTAGCTTTGTGATGCATAGCAAGTAATTGCAAGGACCATGGCCTGGATCAGGTGCACCTGAGTCTCCAGACTGACATAATTTCAGTACTTTGGAGGGGTCTCTGACAGCAGACTTTCCCAATGTAATTTTGCTTTTAATTTCCTGGCTGTTGGTAGCAAGAGTGTTAGTTATAGAGTCAAGAAAACTGAAGCTGTTAACAATCTCAATCTCTTCACCATCATGATACTACCAATTGGACCACTGGTGAGAATCTTTGTTTTCTTGATGTTGAGCTTCAGTCCATATTGAAGGTTGCAGTCCTTGAAATTCTGCAGCAAATGCTTCAGGTTGTCCTCAGTTTCAGCAAGAAGGGTTGTATCATCTGCATAACGCAGATTGTTTATGAGTGTACCTCTGATCCTGATGCCACAGTTCTCCTTATAGAGCCCTGCCCCCTAGATAATCTGTTCCACATATAGATTGAAAAGAGATGGAGGTAGGACACATCCTTGGCACACACTCCCCAATATTGAACCAAGTAGTGTTTCCTTGCTCTGTTTTGATGACTGCCTCCTGGGCCAAGTATAGGTTTTACATAAGTACAATCAAGTGTTCTGGGAATTCCCATTCTTCTCAAAGTCAGCCACAGTTTGTTGTGATCTACGTAGCCAAATGCCTTTGGACAGCCAATAAAATGTAGATGTACATTCCTCTGGTACTCTCTGTTTTTGGCCAAGATCCATCTAACATTAGCTATAATATCTCTAGTACCACAGCTTCTTTTAAATTCAGCCTGCACTTCAGACAGTTCTCTGTTGATGTGTTGTTTCAGTCATTTTTGGATAACCTTCCGTAGAATCATGCAATAATACTATTAGATAATTTCTTCACTCTTAAGGTCACCTTTCTTTGAAATGGAAACAAATACAGATCTCTTCCAATCTTTTGGCCAAGTGGTTGTCGTCCAGATCTCTTGGCACAATTGGGTGAGCATATCCAGGGCAGTGTGTGTTTGTTGAAATATGTCAATCAGCATGTCATCAATTCCTGGGACCTTGTTTTTTACCAATTCTTTCAGAGCAGCTTGAACTTCTCCCTTCACCACTTGCTTATATGCTATTTCATGAAATTATTCTGTGTCTGCCAATTCCTTTTGGTACAATGACTCTGTATACTCTATCTTCTTTTAATGTTTCTTGCATCATTTAATATTAGTTTCAATTTGCTTTTAGTGAAAGCTGCTGGTACCTCCCATAGAACAAACATGACTGTGTGATCCTCATAATAGACTCTCTCTGAATTCACAAAGTTCTTACTGGACTCAGAGCTCAATTTCTTCTTCAGATTTATATTCACCAAAGATACATCTTATTCCAAATAAAAACTTATAAAAATAGTTATTTAAGCCTTAGCTGTTACCTCCAAATTTGGTGCTGTTTGAAAGTCCTTTCAAAAAAGTAATCATTATATTTCAATCAACAGCTCTGATTTTCAAAGAGTAATATCACTATTTTCTTGATTTGATTTGCATTTTGTGGTCTCCTTCTCCTCCTCCTCCTTCTTCTTCTAGACACCAAAATATGGTATCTTAATTCTTATCCATTTCTTACCACATAATTTAATGAATTTTACCATAATTGAAAACAGGCACATAAAAAACACCAACTCCCCTATTTTATCAATTTTATTGTGCTATAAAAAGCCATAGTTGTGTATTATTTAGTCTCTCAAGCTGCTAATAAAAAAGTTTGCAGTACAAATCCAACATCTATTCCAAGAGTTAAAGATGAGCAATCTCGTCCTGTAAACATTTACAGTCTCATAAACCTGATAATCACTGTGTGTCAGAACTGACTTGACTGCATCCGATTTGGTTTCAGGGGTTATTGTGTTATAGATGGGACTTGAAGAGTACAAAATGTTTATGCTTACAGCTTATTGTTCTTGTTGTACTTAGGTGCCATCAAGTCGACTACAGCTCATCGGGATCCTGAGAGCACCAGATTGGAATCTTGTCCTGACTTGCACCATCCTCAGAATCTCTGAAATGCTCCAGCTCATTGTTACTGTCACTGTGTTAATTCGTCTTATTGAGAGTGGTTCTCTCTTTTACCAACACTCTACCTTCCCCAGTATGGTATCTTTTTGTAAAGACTGGCCCATCCTGACAACACAACCAAAATATGGGAGAAAAAACTTCATCAACCTTATCTCTAAGGAGCAAGTTGGTTGTACTCCCTCCAGGACAGATTTGTATATTCATTTGATAACACAGTCAATAGTCTTAACCAACACCACAATTCAAAAACATAGATTCTTTTTTTTTCTTGTTAATTTTCCAACTTTCACATGTTGTTTGTTATTGTTGTTGGTATTGTTATGTACTGCCGAGTCGCTTGTGACTCATAGCGACCCTACATACAACAGCCCTAAACTCCACTCTGTCCTGTGCCAATCGCACTGTCTCTGACACTCCCATCCCGATTATCCCAGTCACTGAATCAATCCACCTCATAGAGGGCCTTCCTCTCCTGCCCTGTCCCTCCACCCTCCCAAGCATGATGTCCTTCTCCAAGGACTGGTCTCTCCTTACAACATGTCCAAAGTATGTTAGATGGAGCCTCAGAATCCTTGCCTCCAAGGAGCTACCTGGTTTAACCCTTCCCAGGACGAATCTGTTTGTTTTTCTAGCAATCCATGGTCCCCTCAATACTCTTCTCCAGCACCGAAGCTCAAAGACATCAATTCTCCTTCTATCCTCCTTGGTCATTGTCCAACTCTCTGATGCATAACAGGTGATTGCAAAGACCATGGCCTGTATAAGACACACCTTAGTCTCCAGAGTGACACCATTGCTCTTCAGTACTTTGGAGAGGTCCCTAAGAGCAGACTTTCCCATGGCAATATGTCTTCTAATTTCCTGGCTGCTGGTGCCAAGAGTGTTGACTGTGGAGCCAAGCAAACTGAAGCTGTGAACAATCTCAATCTCTTCACCATCCATCCTGATGCTGCCAATTGGTCCAGTGGTGAGAATCTTTGTCTTCTTGACACTGAGCCTCAATCCATATTGGAGGCTGAAGTCCTTGACCCTCTGCAGCAACTTCTTCAGGTCCTCCTCAGATTATGCAGAAGCATTTGACTGTGTGGATCATAACAAACTGTGGCTGACTCTGAGAAGAATGGAAATCCCAGAACACTTGATCGTTTTAATGTGAAACTTATACTTGGACCAGGAGGCAGCCATTAGAACAGAGCAAGGGAACACTACATGGCTCAAAATTGGGAAGGGCGTATGCCAGGGATCGTCGTATCTCTATACCTTTTCAACCTGTATGTAAAACAGATTATCTGGGAGGGTGGGCTCTATGAGGAGAAATGTGGTGTCAAGATTGGTGGAAGATCTATCAACAATCTGCGTTATGCAGATGACACAACCCTGTTTGCTGAAACTGAAAACCTGCTTGCTGCAATTTTCACATATATATAAAGTAAATTAAAACTTCATGGCTTGGATCAATCATATTTTAGTCTTTAAAGTAACACTGCTCTTTAGCACTTTGGAGAGCTTTTTGAAGCGTATTTTCTCATTGCAATGCTTCTTTTACTTTCTTGTCTGCTGCCACCACTGGAACCAAGAGAAATCCAAAGAGGGCTGCTAGTGAGTGTTTTTGGTTTTGCTTGTAATCTAAAGGTTAAAAGCCACCTACTGCTGCCATAGATGAACGTTTTGATGACCTGCTTCTGTCACGATAGTAGCCAAAAAACTCAGATAAAACAGTCCCATTCTGTGACACATGTTGACATCATAAGTCAGAATTAATTTGACCATAACAGGCTCTTTGGGAAGGAAAGGGCTTAAAATCAGGACAGAAGTCCATTGGAGATGTGTCTTGTGTCCATACCTCTTCAAACTATATGTGGAATAGGTCATTCAAACAGTTTGGCTTTCTGAGAAGGAGTTTGGCATCTGAATTAGAGGAAGACTCATCATCAACCTGCATTATGCAGATGACACAACCTTACTTGCTGAAAGTGTAAAGAGCTTGAAGCATTTGCTGAGAAAATCAAGGATTGCCGTTTTTAATACATATTGAAGTTCAACATCAAGAAGACAAATATTCTTACCACTGGGCAAGTTGATAGCATTGTGATACACGAGAAGAGATTAAGATTTTTAATGATTTCTGTATTTTGCTGGTCTTTTATTTGGTGCATAGATATTTATTATTGTTACGTCTTCTTGTTCTATTGACCCTTTCAGCATTATGTAGTGACCTTCCTTATCTTCCTTGATGGTTTTTACATTGATATTTATTTTATCAGAGATTAATATGGCTACTCCTGCTTTTTTTATGGTTGCCATTTGCTTGGTATATTTTT
>NW_006399793.1:1285753-1287520 GCF_000299155.1 Elephantulus edwardii
CAATGTTTTGCATTGTTTCTTTTAACTCCTCCTGGTCTTTGCTTGTAACATTTTTTAATTCATCAAGTTTGTCTTTCATCCATTGGAAATATTCAGTCACTCCTCTTTTAAGTTTTGTGTCAGAAATTTCCATGAACCTTTCTGCTTTCAGGGTATCAGTTGCTCTTGTGTCATCTTTTGTGAGTGACATCTTGCTTTGCTCTTGAGTATTGTGTGGGATGGTTTGCTTTGTTCGAGACATTGGTATGTGTTCTTGGTTTCAACTTGCTTGGTTCCAAAATCAGCACTCTTGCCACTAGCAGCTGGGAAATCAGAAGATGAATCACATTGTGAAATCTTCTATCACTGAACTCTCCAGAGTGCTAAAGAACACTGACGTCAGTCTGGAGACTAAGGTGCACTTGATCCAGGACATGGTCTTTACAATAATTAGTATGAATCAGAAAGCTGGACGATAACTAAAAATGACAGAAGAAGAATTTACAATTACTTGCTATGCATCAGAAACCTGGACAATGACTAAGGATGACAGAAGAACTGATGTTTTTGAGTTGCGATGTTGAAGAATAGTGCTGACATCCCATGGATTTCAAAAAGAACAAACAAGCTTTTCCTGGAAAGGGTGAAGCCAAGTTGCTCTTTAGAGGTAAGTATTTTGAAGTTCCATCTCATATATTTAGGGAATAATGCCAGGAGGGACCAGTCCTTGGAGAAAAACATCATAATTAGAAATGTGGAGGAACAGAATAAGGGGGAAGAGAATGAATGAGATAGATTGACATAATATCTGAGATAATGAGATTAGGTGTGTCAGAGACAGTGAAACTGGCTCAGGATAGGGAAGGATTTAGAGTTATTGTGCATAGGGTTGCTGTGAGTTGCAGGCAACTCAATAGCACATAACTACAATGCATTGTGTTATGTGGGAACTTTGGGAATGCACAGGTTCAAATAATTGGTTACTGGCTGTGAGATAGTGGTTCTAAACTACCAGTCTCTCCATGGGAGAAGAACGTAGCAGTTTACATCCACAATTTCTAGCTTTGAAAGCCTGGGTGGCAGCTCACCTCTGTCCTATAAAGTTGTTCTATGTTCGAATCAACTTTATGGCACAAGGTTTGGGTTTCTATTTGCTTGTTTATTTATTATGTTGTAAAAGCAGAATTAAGTCAGAAATAAACAATTGTCATTTGGATTAAAATTAATCTAAGTGAAATATTCAGTTCTCACCTTCCAAATTTTAGGTTATTTGATTAGGATAAGGTCTAAAGTATATATCAGCATTATCTACGTGTGATTCCTTTTTGACATGTATCAGTATGATTTTTCTTGGGAAAGGAGTTTTTATTGTTGTTGTTACGTATCACAGAGTTTCTACTGTTGTTGTTATGTGCCTATAGCTGACCAACCAGTGGGTTTTCAGAGGCACACAGGAGGAGATTGCCCATCCTTCTCCAGTGGAGCAGCTAGTGACCTCTACCATGTGCCTTCAGGATTGCATCTCAGCTTCTGGTTACTAGGCCACCAGAGTGAAATCCTAGTTCTTGCTAAAACTCAAAACTAAAACTCATTGCTTTTTAGTTGTTTGTTGTTATGTGCCGTCGAGTCGCTTGCGACTCATAGCGACCCTATGTACAACAGCCCTAAACCCTGCTCTATCCTGTGTCAATTGCATGGCCTCTGACACACCCATCCCGATTACCCCAGTCACTGAATCAATCCACCTCATAGAGGGTCTTCCCCTCCTGCGCTGTCCCTCCACCTTAC
>NW_006399793.1:1287855-1293927 GCF_000299155.1 Elephantulus edwardii
TAGAGATGTCCCTAACAGTAGACTTTCCCATCACGATATGTCTTTTGATTTCCTGGCTGCTGGTGCCAAGAGTGTTGACCGTGGAGCCAAGCAAACTGAAGCTGTGAACAATCTCAATCTCTTCACCATCCATCCTGATGCTGACAATTGGTCCAGTGGTGAGAATCTTGCTTTATAGTAGGCATACAAAATGTTACCAGCTTGCCTGTTTTATCAATTGTGTGTCATAAGGAGCCCTAATAGGGTTTTGTGTAATCTTTGGACTCATAGCTGGCCCTTCATAAATTGCATGGAAGGAAATTGTCCTTCTCTTTCCAGGGGAGCCACCGCTGGGTGGATTTGAATAACCGAAGAAACATGACCTTTAGCTGAGCAGCTCAATTCCTTATGGAAACTCCCTTCACTCACCCTTACTGTCAGTCAAGTTAGAATTGACTCATAGTTGCCCCTCCATTAGATTTCCAAGGCGATATATTTCAGGGAAGGAGATTGTCCGTTTTTCTCCCATGGAGCTTCTGATTGATTGAAACTGTCATAGAAGCAAGGCCTTTGGGTTATCAGCACAACCCCCTGTACACAAGGTATACAGAGCCCCCAGAACTCTCTCAGGCATTTTATTTCCGGAGGAATATCTTTGCTGATGATTTCATTATTATAATCTAATAGTTTAGGCCCTGGCTTCCCTTACAGCAACCAGAAAGTTTCTCAAAAGATTACCCATGAAATCCATGGGCATCTTGAAACCATTCTTCCTTCTTCCCCATTACCCACACATCAGTATGTACTGTTGCCTGAAAGATTTCACAAAGGGCTGCACACCAGGAGAAAGAAAGGTAATGATGTGTGTTTGTCTAACGGGTGTACTCACATTTCAAACTTGTCTACAATTCCAATAAAGGAAAGGAGTTGTTAATCCATAACAAAAGCTAAATAAAAGGAAATGTTAAACTACAAAATGAATAAAAACTGTCATTAGGCATAACCTAAACAGTCTGTGTGTGGTTTCTCAGAATGACAAGTAAACAATAAACATTAAGTGTTGTCAAGTAGCTTCAACAAAAAGTGTTTCCATGCATGTGTAAATAGATGTGCTGTAGCAAGTGCCAGCTCACAGCGGCTTTGTGGGCAATCATAGGACAGAGAACAGAAAGCCCTAGACGACTGAATTTGCCTTTCTGTTCCTTTACTTAGGTTGACAAATCTCTCTCTTTACTCCAGTATCCAGAGACCTTTACTCGTTTTGACTGTTCACTTGAAACACTTGTTGGAATGCTTGTCAAATTATTTTAGAATGTGCATGATGATCCAAGACACAGAGGGTTGGGATAGAGGGGTGACGATGGGAAGTGCAAAGGGGATGGGGAGGTTAATCATAGGTTCCTGCAATTTGGTGGGGGAAGGAAGATGTGGGTAAAGGAAATGGGAAAGATCCAATGTGAAAGACAATGTATACAAAGTTTGTGAGTAAACCAGTATAAAATAAAAATTTTATTTAATAAAAAAAGCATAAGGGCAGGTGGAGAGGGAAATGTCCAACAATGAATTCATTAAAAAATTCAAATTTCTGTAAATTTTCATTAAAATTACAATTAATTTTTAAAAAAAAATAAAACTACTCACATTGTAGATTACATTAACAGTATTTTAAAAAAATCAAAGAATACATTGATGGGATGCATTCATAAGAAAAATGGGAATTTTTTGTAGAGTAGAAATTTTCCCATGCTATAAAGACAGGGCCGTGCAAAAACGTGTATATGAGTTACTTGCTTATTCTCTCCTTACCTTGAAAAAGCACCAAGGCCCAGGGAATTGGTATGGATGAGTGAAGTCGGCCAGGTACATGATAATGGAGAGGTAGGGATTTAATATATAGAACAGCACAGAGGGCATGTGTATATTCCAACTTCTAAAACGTTGTACTGACTAAATAAAACTCATCTTCAAGGTGAAGTCAGCCCATAACTACATGGATCTAGAGATACAGATCTAGAGAGAGATGTATTTAATCACTTTTCTGTTTCTTAATTTTAAAAAACATATTAGATTTTAAGTGAAAAATGACACAAATTAGGTTCACATTTTATACTAATTAATCTATGACATTGATTACAATTTTCACAATGTGTTAACATTCTCATTATATCTATTCTGTCACATTTGTTTTCATTTATGTAGCTTGCCATCTGCTTTCTCTCTTTGCTTTTTGGTAAATATTCACTTTTTGGTCCTATATAGTGGGTTGTTTAATGAATCACATTATTTATGGATGATATGGTTTCTTTTAAAAGCCAATCTATTATTTGAAAGTTGACCTCTAGGAATAGTTTCAATAAGTTTAAAGATAATTTTACAGTGATAATCTCAGGGGCTCCTCTTATCTTTATGAGTCCCATAATTCCTTTTATTGAATTTAAACTTAAGGTTGGCTTTTCTTTGAATTTTTTCTCTAATTTATGTACATTGTGTTTTATACAATCATTCACACATATTGTTTAAAAATGACTTTCTCCCCTCCACTTTATTATTGTTTTATATTGATTTCCATACAAAATTCGTGGACATTATGCATCATGTACTCTGCATTTCACACATTCCTACATTTACATTGTGTTTCAATCAGTCATGTACATTGCGTTTTATAAAATTAGTCAACATTGACCTATGGCTGCCATTAAATTATTATTTCAGTTTCCCTTTGGATTTTTCCTAATCTCGTTACCCCTCACCCTCCACTCACCAAACTCTGTTATGGTAGTGATTTCCTCCCCTCCTCATCTTATGAATCCCTGCCCCTCCCCTTTTCCTTCATAGACTTTTAACCACATACTATTACTTATCCTTCCATTTTTATAACAGTGGTCTTATTCAGTATTTGTTCTTATGAGATTGAGCTAGCTCACTCAATGTAATGCATTCTAGATTCTCCTATGTTATACAGTATTTTACAATACTATTGTTTCTAAGTGCTGCGTGAATGTATCACAATTTCCCAATCTATTCATCTATTGAACCATGCAGTGCTGCCCTGCTCTGTTCTGACTACTGCCTCTTGGTCCAAGTATAGGTTTCGCATTAGCACGATTAAATGTTCTGGGATGCCCATTCTTCTCAGAGTCAGCCACAGTTTGTTATGATCCATGCAGTCAAATGCCTTTGCATAATCAAGGAAACACAGATAGACATTCTTCTGGTATTCTCTGCTTTCAGCTATGATCCATCTAACATCAGCTACAATATCCCTAGTACCATGACCCCTTCTAAACCCAGCCTGGACTTCTGTCACTTCTCTGCTGATGTACTGTTCCAGTCGTTTTTGGATACTCTTGGTTGCATGTGAAATCAATGATATTGTTCTGTAGTTTCCACACTCAGTTGGGTCGCCCTTCTTTGGGATGGGAAAAAATATAGACCTCTTCCAGTCAGTTGGCCAAGTGGTTGTTCTCCAGATTTCTTGGCACAACTTGGTGAGCACATCCACAGCAGCATCTGTTAGCAGGGCAACACTGCATGGTTCAAAATTGGGAAGCGTGTACGCCAGGGATGTGTTCTGTCTCCATACCTTTTCAACCTGTATGCAGAGCAGATTATCCGAGAGGCGGGGCTCTATTAGGAGAAGCATGGTGTTAGGATTGGTGGACCATCTATCAAAAATCTGCATTATGCAGATGACACAACCCTGCTCGCTGAAACTGAGGAGGACCTCATGCACTTACTGCAGAGGGTCAAGGACTGCAGCCTTCAATATGGACTGAGGCTCAATGTCCAGAAGACAAAAATTCTCACCACTGGAACAATCGGTAGCATCAGGATGGATGGTGAAGAGATTGAGATTGTCCACAGCTTCAGTTTGCTCGACTCCACAGTCAACACTCTTGGCACCAGTAGCCAGGAAATCAAAAAACGTATTGCAATGGGAAAGTCTGCTGTTAGGGACCTCTCTGAAGTACTCAAGAGCAACAGTGTCTCTCTAGAGACTAAGGTGCGCCTGATACAGGCCATGGTTTTTGCAATCACTTGTTATGCATCAGAGAGTTGGAAAATGACTAGGGAGGATAGAAGGAGAATTGACGTCTTTGAGGTGTGATGCTGGAAAAGAGTATTGAATGTACCATGGACTGTCAAGAAAACAAATAGATTCAGCGTAGAGAGGGTTAAACCAGGGTGCTCCTTGGAGGCAAGGATTCTGGGGCTTCGCCTGACATACTTTGGACATGTTGTAAGGAGAGACAGGTCTTTGGAGAGGGACATCATGCTGGGCAGAGTGGAGGGATGGCACAGGAGGGGAAGACCCTGTATGAGGTGGATTGATTCAGTGACTGGGGTAATCAGGATAGATGTGTCAGAGGCAATGTGATTGGCACAGGATAGAGCAGGGTTTAGGGCTGTTGGACATAGGGTCGATATGAGTCGCAAGCGACTCGATGGCACATAACAACAACAACAACAACATTCATCTATTTATAGATATTTGAGATGTTTCCGTTTTCTTACTATTATGACTAATGCTGCTATGAACGTAGGTGCAGGGTGGATAGAAGAATTGATGCCTTTGAGCTATGGTGTTGGAGAGGAGTATTGAATGTACCAGGGACTGTTAGGAAAAGAAACAGGTTCACCCTGAAGAGGGTTAAACTAGGCTACTCCTTGTAGGCAGGATTCTGAGGCTTCGTCTGACATATTTTGGACATGTTGAAAGGAGGGACCAGTCCTGGAGAGGGCCATCATGCTTGAGGGGGTGGAGGGACAGCAAAGGAGAGGAAGACCCTCGAGGAAACAGATTAATTCAGTGACTGGGGTAATGTGGGTGGCTGTGTAAGAGACAGTGAGATTGGCACAGGACAGAACAGGGTTTAGGGCTGCTGTACATAGGGTCACTATGAGTCGAAAGTGACTTGATGGTACATAACAACAAACAACAATATTCATAGCAGTGCATTAGCTAGATCATATGAACTTCAATGTTTAGCTTTTTGAGGAAACGACAAACGGCCTTCCAAAGTGGTTGTACCATTTTACAATCTTATCAGCATTAGAATTCCAATCTCTGTACACCCTTTCCAACATTTATTGTTTGCTGTCCTGTTAAACTTTGTCAATTTACTAGAGTGAAATGGTATCTCATTGTAGATTTGGTTTTGATTCGTATCCCTCTTATAGCCAATGATTTTGAGCATTTCTTCATGTGTCTATTGGCCATCCAAATGTCTTCCTCCGTGAAAAGTCTTTACATGTCTATTGCCTATCTTGTTATTGAGTCATCAGTCTTTTCCTTGTGGAGACCCTGTAGTATTCTGTAAACTTTCATTAGGAGACTTTTGCTTGAGAAGTCATTGTTTTTGTTGTTATGTGCCATCTAGTTGCCTGCAAATCACAGCAAAGCTGCACACTATAACTTAAAACCCTGACAAATCCTGAACCAGTTTCAATGTTTCTGACTACCTTAACCCCATTGTCCTAGTTCAATGCTTTTCTTCGGCACCATAGCTCAAAGGCATAGATTTTTCTTCCATTATCCTTATTCATTGTGTACCTTTCTGATGCATAGCAAGTAATTACAAAGACTACGGCCTTGATCAATTGCACTTTAGTCTTGAGCTTGACATCACTACTCTTTATCACTCTGGAAAGGTCTGTGACAGCAGATTTTTCCAATGTAATTTCCTGATGTCTGAGGCTAAGGGCATTGATTGTGGAACTGAATAAGCTGAAATTGTTAATACTCTTAATTTCTTATCCATCTATTATGGTTCTGCCGATGGGCTCAGTGACAAGAAGCTTTGCGTTCTTACTGTTGAGCTTCAATTCATGCTGAAAACTGCAGTCCTTAACACTAAGTGGCAAATATGTACTGTCCTTCACCGTTTTGGCAAGCAAGATTGTGGCATCTATCAAGCACAGGTTGTTGATGTGTCTTCCTCCAATCTTGATGCCACATTCCTTCTGATAATTTTTAGCATCCCTAGAGATCTATACTTTTTCCTATCCCAAAGAAAGGTGACCCAACAGAGTGTGGAAACTATAGAACAATCTCACTGATTTCACATGCAAGCAAGATTTTACTGAAGATTA
>NW_006399793.1:1295092-1295718 GCF_000299155.1 Elephantulus edwardii
AGAGCAGAGTTTAGGGCTGTTGTACATAGGGTCGTTATGAGTCGCAAGTAACTCGACGGCACATAACGACAACAACATCAAAGATCTGTTTAGATGTAGATTAAAATATATGGAGAAAGACCTATCCCTGATGTATAATAAATGATTTATTCCTTGCAAATACCTTCTACACATGAATAAAATTGATATATCTGTGGATAGAATCATTGGAGAAGCTAAATATCAACTGTGGAAACTAGACCAGCTGCTTGTTATGGAATAAACCATTAAGTACTCATTTGCAAGTTGAATCTAAAGCTTAAGAAAATTAGAACAAAACCACAAGAATAAAAATTTGACCTTGATTCTATCTCACTTGAATCTAAAAACCATTTTAGGAACAAGTTTGAGTTCTTGGACACTAATGAATTGATATTGGATGATTTGTGAAAGGATATAAAAAATTATCATCCATAAAGGATACAAAAGGTCATTGCAAAGACAGAGGAGAAAGAAAAGAGAGAGACAGATTTCAGAAAGGACTCTGAATATTGCACTTGAATGCCAAGAAACCAAACCAAAGGGAAGAAATAAAGAATTTTTTTTTTCCGTTTGAATTTTTTTTCTATAATTATATTTTATTAATT
>NW_006399793.1:1297819-1321887 GCF_000299155.1 Elephantulus edwardii
ATTCCACTACTGGGAATATACCCTGAAGAGACCATAGCTGACATCCAAGCAGATATATGCACACCCATGTTTATTGCAGCTTTGTTCACAATAGCAAGAAATAAATAATTTAAGAAGCTGAACAAGAGTTTAAAGAGTAGCTCTGCAATACAAAGCAAAGAATTATAATGACATGTGCAAAGAGCTTGAGTCAGAGAATCAAAACCCACTTGGCATTTCTTAAGCTGAAGGACCTGAAGAGCAATTTCAAACCTCTAGCTTTAATCCTTAAAGATGCTATGGGATGCATATTGAATGATCAAAGAAGCACCAAAAGAAGATGAAAGGTGTACACTGAGTTGTCATAGCAGAAAGACCTGGCTGACAGAAGAATTTCAAGAAACAACATATGATTAAGAGGCAACATGATGAAGAAGGAAGTTCAAGATGCTCTAAATGAATTAGCAATGAACAAGTTCCCAGGAATTAGTGAAATACCAATTGATGTTTTTCAACAAAACAGATGCATTTCTGGATGTACTCATTAGGCTGTTCCAAGAAATCTGGAGGACAACTACCTGGCCAACTGACTGTAAGTGATCCATATTTATTTCCTTTCCAAAAAAGTGATCCAAGAGAATTAAAATTACTTAATAATGTCACTAATATCACACTCAAGTAAAATCCAGCTGAAGATAATAAAAAAAGGATAACTGGATTAGTACATTGACAGAGAACTACTAGAAGTGTAGCCTGGGTTTAGAAGAAGTCATGACACTAGTGACACCATAGCCAATGTTAAGTGGATCTTGGCTGAAAGCAGAGAGTACTAGAGGAGCATCTATCTGTGCTCATCATCAGTCAATGATTAAAAGGTATTTGACATGGAGCTCTGGTGGCCTACTGGCAAGAAGCTGCACTATAATCTCAGAAGTCGGAGGTTCAAATCCACCAAATGCTCTGAGAGGAGAGGCAATCTTCTCTTGTACCGGCCAGATCTGATTTGATGGTACACACACATACAATAATAAAATAAAATAAAAATAAAAAGGCATTTGATTATGTGGATCACAAAAAAATTATAACTAGCTTAGAGAAGAAAAAGAATCCTAGAACACCTGATTGTGCTCATATGAAACCTATGCTTAGACCAAAAAGCAATTATCAGAATGAGATGTCATTGCCAAATGTTTTTTCTCAGTCTGTTAAATTTTCTTTCTCCCAATAGGGAAATTTTAAGAGCCACACAGGGTCTTAATTTTTAGAAAGTTATTGATGTTGTCTTCTCCAAATAGTGTATTTCTACCTGTATTTATAAGTCTATTTATACCATAAATTTGCAACTCTATCCAGAGCATTGTCTTCACAAGTTCTTGCATCAGAAAATTGGACAATGACTAAGGATGATAGAAGAATCTATGCTTTTAAGTGTGGTTCTGTATAAGAGTATTGACTATACCATTGATTAGCATGAGCTGCTAAGAGAACAGGTCTTACCTGGAAAGTATGAAACCAAGATTCTCCTTAAAGGCAAGGATTTTGAAGCTCCATCTCACATACTTTGGACATGTTGCCAAGAGGAACTTGTCTTTGGAGAAGAACATCATCATGCTTAGAAGAGTAGAGGGACAGCACAGGAGAGGAAGAGCCTAGATAAGATTTACTAGTGACTGGGGTAATAAGGGTAAGTTGTGTCAGAGACAGTGAGATTGGCTCAGAATAAGGCAGGATTCAGAGCTATTGTACATAGAGTCACTATAAGTCTCAGGCAACTCGAAGGCACATAAAAACAACAGTCAGCCAGATCAAGGGCTGAGCTTTTTAAATCCACAGTAGATCTTGTTGTCTTGTTAGTTTCTGCTGACCACTGTGAAAGGATATAAAATTATCATCCATAATATGTTATATGTTTATAACATGTAAGTATGATTTCAAAATAATTCATTCCATTTTTACAACTCTCCATATGGGTGCTGGGTACTGACTTGTGATGTTATCCTGGAAACTACATATATTTTCCATGGATTGGCCTTTGTGGAAACTATTCTTTATTTATCACCATCTTTCTCTGGATTAACTATTATTATCTCTCAACCCAGAGATAATGTTTGTTTCAAGAAATAAATGAATACTCAACCTCAAGCAAAATATTGCATGATTTATACTAGTTGACTGTAGGTAGATGGTTAATTTAGGAAGTCTGTTCCATTAGTCTATTTATTTGTCATTTTACCAGGACCCATGCTGTTTTAGTTATTGTGGCTGTGTAGTGGGCTTTGAGGGCAGGGAATACTATACTTCCTGCATTATTTTTGTTTTTCAGAAGATCTTTATCTATTCGGGGTCTCTTTCCTTGACAAATAAACTTGCCAATTGTCTTTTCCCTCTCTTTGAAAAATGAAATTTGATATCTGTATTGGTTGCATTAAACACATAAATTAGTTTGTTTGTTTGTTTGTTTTTTTGGTAGGATTTTAATTTTCACTATGTTGAGTCTTTCTATTAGCAAATAGGGAACTTTGTTTTTCATTATTTGGATCTCTTATTGCATGTATCTTGCAGTTGTGATTTGTAGTTTTTCTTATAAAGGTCTTTTGTGTCTCTAGTTAGTTTTATTCCCAAATATCTCAGTTTGTGGTTGGCTGTTGTAAATGGTATTGCTTTCTTAGTTTTCTTTTCCATATTTTCTTTGTTACTGTAGAGAAATTTCACTAATTTTTGTGTATTGATCTTATATCCTGACACTCCACTATATTGGTTTACTACAACTAATTTGGGTTTTTATGAGTCTTGGGGATTTTCTGGGTATACTTTCATATTATGTGCATATAATGACAGTTTTACTACCCTTTGCCAATTTGGAAGTCTCTTCTTTCTTTCTTTTGTTATTACTCTAGCAAGTGATTCTAATACAGTATTAAATAGGAGTGGTGAAAATGGGAATTCTTGTCCGTGTTCACAAAAGGAATGCCTTTAGTCTTTTTGCATTGAGAATGATGTTGGCTCTTGGTTTTGCCCACTTTTCACTATGTTGAAATATAAATGTCCTTATATTTCTGTTTTAATCAGCAAGGGGTATTGGATTTTTTCAAAGACATTTTCTTTATCAATTGACAGGATCATGTAGTTCTTGTTCTTTGCTGTGTTAATGTGCTTAATTACCTTGGTTGACTTCCTTATGTTAAGCATCCTTCCATACCTATTTTGAATCCTTCTAGATCATAATGAATTATTTTTTTATATCTCCTTGCTTAAATTGAGGAGTACCTGAAGCACTTGCTGTATAAGGTCAAGGACTGCAGCTTTCAATATGGATTGAAGCTCAACATCAAGAAAACAAAGATTCTCACCACTGGGCCAACTGGCCATATGAGCATGGATGGTGAAGAGACTGAGATAGTTAACAATTTTAGTTTGCTTGGTTCCACAGTCAACACTCTTGGTACCAGCAGCCAGAAAATCAAGAAACTAATTACATTGGGAAAGCCGGCTGTCAGAGACCTCTCCAGAGTACTAAAGGACAATGACATCAGGCTGGAGATTTAGGTGCACCTGATCTAGGCTATAGTCTTCACAATTGCGTGCTATGCTTTAGAGAGCTGGACAGTAACCAGGGATGATAGAAAGAGAATTGATGCTTTTGGGCTGTGGTGATGGAGAAGAGGGTTGAATATACCATGAACTGCTAAGAGAACAAACAGGTCTGTCCTGGAGAGGGTGAAGTCCGGCTGCTCCTTGGAGGCATGGATTCTGAAGTTTCATCTGACATACTTTGGGCATGTTGAAAGGAGGGACCATTCCTTGGAAAGGGACATCATGTTTGGGAGAGTGGAGGAATGGTACAGGAGAGGAAGACCCTCCATGAGATGGATCAATTCAATGATTGGAGTAGTGGGAGTAGGTGTGTCAGAGCCAACAAGGTTGGCGCAGGATAGAGCAGGGTTTAGGGCTCTTTTACATAGGGTTGCTATGTATTGCAAGTGACTCAATGGCACATAACAACAATCAACAACAATATTGATTAATTCTATTGGAGAGAATTTTGTTAAGGATTTTTGCATCTCCATTCTTGAGAGATATTAGTCTGTAGTTTTCTTTTTTGGTAATGACTTTGCTTCATATTGCTATCAAAATTATGACTGTTTCATAGAATGACTTTCTATTTTTAAAAGTAATTTTATTAGAATTATTGATAGTTCTTCTATCAGGAGAGAAAGACCCTTGATGAAATGGTTTGATTCAGTCACTGGGGTAATGGGCATAGGTGTGTTGGAGACAATAAGATTGGCAAAGAATAGAACAGGGTTTAGGGCTGTTGTACCTAGGATCGCTATGAATTGCAGGCAACTCGATGGCACATAACAACACAAACAACAATGCAAATGAATACATGCCTACTCATGTTTGTTGATATGTGTTATTGAGTCGCTTGTGACTCATAGGGTGTACAACAACAGCCCTAAACCCTTCACAAAAGCAAAGAGACGGAAAAAAATACAAGTTCCCATCAATGAACAAATGGATATTCATACTGTGGAGCACAATGGAATATTGAAAAGTAATGTTGAATTCATAAAACACTGTACAACATGGATGAGTCTGGAGGACATTATGCTGAGTGAAAGATGGCATTTGGCAATTGAAACACAGGATGTATTACATAGTGAATTGTGTGAGGGGGAGAGGAGAAAGGGGTGGATCAATGAATGAATGAAAACTCATCCTTTCTCTAACTGTCAACTAAAACCACAATTTAAAAATATCTAAAAATTGAACAAATACTGTATAAGACCATTGTTACAAAAAGCTGTTGTTGTGGTGGTTATGTGCCATCGAGTTGCTTGTGACTCATAGCGATCCACTCTTCCACACATGATGTCCTTCTCCAAGGACCAGTCCCTCCTTGCAAAATGCCCAAAGTATGTCAGATGAAGCTAGAGAATGCTTTATGTAAGGAAAGAATATATGGTAACTAGAGAAGGAAAGGAGAACAGAAAATAAACTGAAAGATGATGAGAATTTATTAAGATGTTACTGTTGTATGCAAAGAAAGACAATATGGAATGAATGATAACCAAACACTGTACAAATTATAATAATGCTGTGGAAAAAATAGAAACAAATTATTGCTTGGTAAAAATCAGTGTCCTTTTTAAATTTTAACTGTAATCACAATAAAAAATGTGAAGAACAATTTTTAACAAGGAATCAATAGAAATTAACCTCTATAACATTATAAAAGACATCTATAAAAACTACAATTAATATCAGACTATAGTGAAAGAATACATGCTTTCTCACTAAGATGAAAATTTGAACAAATATGTTCATTTTTTTGGTTGGATTTTGTATAAAGTCTCTAAGCACAGCAATCAGCAAGAAAAACCACATTTATTTTAGGTATCTAACACAACTGTAACAGACATACCACAAATGAGTGACTGTATCAAGCATAAATTCATTTTTTCACAATCTTGGAGAAAGTGTAGTTAGAGTGCTCCTTGGAGGCAAGGATAATAAAGCTTTCTCTTACATTGGACATGTTGCTAGTAGAGGTTATTCCTTGGAGGGGGACATACTCTTTGGGAAGGTGGAAGGTTGGTGAAAAAGACAAAGACCTTCAACCACATAAGTTGACACAGGGACTGTTGCAATGGTTCAGAAATTGGAACAGGATGGGAAAAGATTCAGATCTCTTGTTATTGGGGTCTCTATGTGTCCTACTCTACCTGATAATACCTAATGATAACAACACATCAAGCATAAATTTATTTTCTCACAGTTTGGGAGGGTAACATTTCAGATTCAGTAAACTCTTATTCTATTCAAACCACTGCCTCTTGTTCTATGAACAGGTTCCTCATGAACACACTTGTTTTCTGCAGTTCCCATTCTCTGTAATGTTATTATTGTTATGGGCATTGAATTTCCTGATACTTTTAGTGACCCTATGTAAAATAGCTCTGAACCCTCTCATAGCCTGAGCGAGTCTCACTACCTACACAATCTCACATACACACCTACTCACAATTATTTAACATTTTACACTCCACACAATTTAATGTCCTTGCATAGTCAATAAAACACAAATGAACGTTTTTTAAAAAAATTTCTGCTTTCAGCCAACATTACTCTGACTCTTTATTTCTACCACATGGAATATTAATTAAGAAAAGTTATCCGTAGAAGCATATAAAAACTCAGTCACTGAAAATCTTAAAGGACACAATTCTCCTCTGGCACATGTGATATCACCATGTGTCAAAGTCACCTAGATGGCAACCAGTAAGATTTTATAGTACATAACCTTTAGAGATCATCTTTGAAAATTTATACTAAGTATAGAGAACATAAAAAATCTTGGCTTAAGATGCCATTTTGAGTTTTGGAAAAAAACATGAGATTCTTTGGAGGAAGAAAAATTGGTCTTTGTCAATCCAATTTTCCTTGACTTTTATCAGTATATGAAAACCTCTCTTCCCTTAGTTTCTCTAACTTTACCTTATCTGAATCCTTCCATAGTGTCTCCCTTCTTTCATTTTTAGAATCTCATTGTTATTCTTTAGTTTTATACTAATAGAACTGAGCATTCTCCCTCTTTCAACTTCTTAGCTATGATCCCAGTTAATCTAACTGCTTCAATTGTTATATCTGAAAAAGCAGAACAGAAACAGAATCTGTCAGCTGTAAGTCAAGAAAGTCAGTATGAACATACTGAAAGAGAGAACAGACAAGTGATGGAAAGACAATTAAGAAAATATTAGAATCATGTGGTGATATCAAAAGGAAAAATGTATGCATTCTTGGAATCCCAGAACACAAGGGGCCCAGGTAAAGTACTGAGAAAATAGTGGACGAGGTACCAGAAGAAAACTTCCCATTATGAAGAACAAGAAAATCCATATTCAAGAAACTCAGTAAAGCCCAGACTAGACCTCAAAAGAAAAATATCAAGACATATTATAATCAAATTCTCCAGAATGAAATATAAGGGCAGGATACTAAAAGCAGCTCTCTCTCTCTCTCTCTCTCTCTCAAACACACACACACACACACACACAAATAAAAGAGTCACATACAAAAGAGAACCAATTAGCTTAAGTTCTGATTTCTCAGCAGAAACCATGTGAGCAAGAGGACAATGGGGTAGCATATGGAGAAGGTTGAAAGAAAACAATTGCCAGCCGAAAATCCTGTACCCAGTAAAGCTGGGCATCACATATAAAGCAGAAATCAGGACATTTGAAAAAAAAAAAGTTAAAGGAATTTGTGAACACAGCAAACTCCACAAGAAATTCTAATGGAAGTCTTTCACATGGACACCAAAGGATAGCGATGAACCATAGTAACCAGAAACAACAGAAAAATTAAACACAACAAAAATAGTGATGAAACCTGACATTCTAGGAACACCTAACTAGAGACACATAAAACCTTTAAAGGAAAACTACAATAAGAGATCTAACTAAATGGAAAATGTTCCCTGTTCATGGATAAGAATACAAAATATAGTGAAAATTGCAATCCTTCCAAAAGCAACCTACACATTTAATGAAATACCAATATAGACAGCAAATTAATTTTTCAAAGAGGTAGAAAAGGCATTTAGGAGGTTTATTTGGAAAGAGAAGAGACCCTAAATAAGTAAGCACTTCTGAAAAACCAGAATGAAACAGGAGACATACAACTCTCTTATCTCAAAACCTACTACACAGCTGTAATAAGTAAAATAACATAGTACTGGTACAATTACAGACACATAGACCAATAGAACAGAATTGAGAACTCGGGAATTAACCCATCTACCTACTCTCAGGTGGTGCTTGACAAGGAAACAAAACCTATCAAATGGGGAAAGGAAAATCTCTTCAACAAACGATGCTGATAAAACTAGACTTCTACCTGAAGAAATCTGAATCAGTATCCATATCCCATATCATACACAAAAATAAACTCAAGCTGGACCAAAGGCCTAGGGATAAAGCTCAAACTATAAAGATTATACAAGACAAAATGGTGTCAGAAATAGAAAGTCTAGCCTATGGTATAAAGAGACTGCAAATACAGCCAGAAATACACAATTGTGAAAGGATAATATTAATGAACGGGAGTTCCTAAAGATTAAATCTCTGTGTGCATCAAATTTTTTTACCAATAGAGTGAAAAAAAGAAAGGCTATGAGAACATTTGGTAATACCATCTCAGAGATCGATCTTATAATGAAAGTTCACAGAATTCTACAGGGTCTTCACAAGAAAAAAAAACAACACACACACACACAACAAACCTGATAATACAATTTAAAATGGACAAAATACTTGAAAGAACTTTTCACAGAGAAAGACATTCAGATGAGCAACATGAAGATATGTTCAAAATCACTGGAAATAAGAAAGATGCAAATCAAAACCACATTAAAGTATCATCCCATCCCAGTAAAAATGGCAAAGTTTAAAAGGACAGCAAGCAACAAATGTTGGAGACAATATGGAAAGATTGGAACTCTCATTGTTTATTGTTGTTGTTATGTGCCATCGAGTCACTTGCCACTCATAGTGACCCTATGTACAAGAGCCCTAAATGCTGTTCTATCCTGTGCCAACCATTGTTCATTAGATTGTAAAATTGTACAACCACTATGGAAGGCAACCTGGTGCTTTCTCAAAGAGTTGAAAATAGAAACACCATTTGACTCAGAAATTCTACTACTGAAAATGTACCCAAAAGAAACCAGAGCCACTACTGAAACAGATGTATTCACACTAGTGTTTATTGCTGTATTTATTCACAATAGCAAAGATATGGAAGCAACCCAGGTGCCCATCAACAAACAAATGGATAGGAAGACTATGGGAAGACTATGGTACATTCACACAATGTACTATTATGCAGCATTGAAAAACAATGAGCTTGTAAAACATTTAAACATGGGTTATCCTGGAAGGCATTATGCTGAGTGAAAAATCTCAGTCACAAAAGGAAAAATACTACGTAACATTGGTGTTATAAAATAGGACAGATATGGGGGGCTTATAAGGATACTAGATTAAGAGTGGATAGATAAAGAACACTGAATGGCTTAAAATTAAGAAAGGTGTAAAACAGGATTGTATCATTTATCAATAGCTATTCAATCCAACAAATTATTCCAGAAGCTGGATTCTATGAAGAATGTGGCATCAGTATTGGAAGATTCATCCGTAACCTTTGTTATACAGATGACAGAATCTTGCTTGTTCTAACTGAGGAGGGTGTGAATCATCTACTGTAGAAGAAAAAAGACTATAACTTTCAATATGGGTTTCATCTCATTGTCAAGAAAACAAAAATTATTATCACTGGACCAATAGACAACATCATAATAGATGAAGAAAAGAATGAAATTGTCAACGACAACATTTTATTTGTATCTGCAATCAGCACATTTGGTACCAGCAGTCAGGAGATCAGGAGATGTATTTCACTGGGAAAGACTACAGTCAGGGACCTCTTCAAATTACTTCGGAACAATGATGTTATTTTGAGGACAAAGATATGCCTTATTTAGGCCATAGTCTCTTTAATCACTTGCTCTTCTTTCACTTTCTGCAGCAAGTGCTTCTAGCCAGTACTATATTATTTTTGTCATTATTGTTGTTATGTGCCATCGAATCCACTACAATTCATGGTGGCCCTATGAACAGTGACTCTAAATCTTGCCCTTTCCTGAGTGAACCTCAGCATCTTTGAGACATCCATTGTCACTGTGTCAATCCATTTTATAAAGGGTCTTCCACTTCTGCCAGGGCCCTCGAACCTCCCAAACATGATGTCCTTCTCCAAAGACTAGTCCTTCCTGAAAACATGCTCTAAGCCTATGAGGCTGTTGTCGTTGTTATGTGCCACTGAGTCTCTTGTGACTCATAACGACCCTATGTACAACAGCCCTAAACTCTGCTCTGTCCTGTGCCAATTGCATTGTCTCAGATACACTCATCCCGATTACCCCCCACACTGAATCAATCCACCTCATAGAGGACCTTCTTCTCCTGCACTGTCTCTCCACCCTACCAAGCATGATGTCCCTCTCCAAGGACCGGTTCCCTCCTTA
This sequence comes from Elephantulus edwardii, assembly GCF_000299155.1. NCBI lineage: Eukaryota > Metazoa > Chordata > Mammalia > Macroscelidea > Macroscelididae > Elephantulus > Elephantulus edwardii. The sequence goes on from NW_006399793.1 coordinate 1,307,889, forward strand.
CAACATGTCCAAAGTATGTTAAACAAAACCTCAGAATCCTTGCCTCCAAGGAGCCACTCAGTTTAACCCTCTCCAGGATGAATCTGTTTGTTTTCCTAGGAGTCCTTGATACCCTCAATTCTCTTCTCCAGCACCACAACTTAAAGGCATCAATTCTCCTTCTATCCTACCTAGTGATTTTCCAACTCTCTGATGCATAACAAGTGATGGCAAAGACCATGGCCTGTATCAGACAAAGTGAAATATTAAAATGAAATGTGCAAGGAGCTGGAGTCAAAAAGCCAAAAGGGCTGAACTCGCCCAGCATTTCTTAAGCTCAAGGAACTGAAGAACAAATTCAGACCTTGAGTTGCTATAATCAAGAATGCTTTAGGCAGAATATTAAATGATCCAAGAAGTATTACAAGAAGATGGAAAGAATATACTGAGTTACTGTATCAAAAGGAATTGGCAGATACAGAAGAATTTCATGAAACAACATATAAGCAAGAGTCTATGGTGATGAAGGAAAAGTTCATGCTGCTTTTAAGAAAATAGCAAAAAAGAAAAAAAAATGCCCCAGGAATAGACGGTATATCAATTGACATATTTCAGCTAACAGATGTTGCCCTGGACGTGATCACCAAGTTGTGCCAAGAAATCTGGAGAACAACCACTTGACCAACTGACTGGAAGAAATCTATATTTGTTCCCATCCCAAAGAAGGGCGACCCAACAGAGTGTGGAAACTATAGAACAATCATTTATTTCACATGCAAGCAAGATTCTACTGAAGATTATCCAAAAACAACTGGAACAGTACATCAGCAGAGAACTGCCAGAAGTCCAGGCTAGGTTTAGAAGGGGTCATGGTACTAGGGATATTGTACCTAATGTTAGATGGATCTTAGCTGAAAGCTGGGAATACAAGAGGAATGTATATCTGTATTTTATTGATTATGCAAAGGCGTTTAACTGTGTGGATCATAACTAACTGTGGTTGACTTTTGGAAAAATGAGAATCCTAGAACACTTGATCATGCTAATGTGGAGCCTATGAGGTATAGCTTCAAAATGTCCTTGTTATTGTTGTTGTTATGTGCCATTGTGGCTGCAGACACGAGGCAAGGAAGACATGAGTGTGATTTTATCAAAGGGAGGTGGGCTAGTCCCACCACTAGGTCCCCCCTTTTCCCTGGGCTGACAGGGAGGTGTCCCATTCACAAACAAAGAAACAAACCTGGAGACAAAGGGGCCAAAATAGCAGATGTGAGGCAAGTAGTTTATATACATTGTTTTACACATTCCTATCTTCACATTGTGTTTCAAATGATTATTCTCATATATTGTGCTTTAGAAAATCAATCACCATTGATCCATGCTCACAACTACCCCACCATTTCAGGTCCCCATTGGGTCTTTCCTAATCCCTTCATCACCTTCCTCTGTCCACCAAACTTTGAGATATGATTTCCCCCATTCCCTTCACCCTCTGGCATCAGGATCAGAGGGAGACTCATCAATAACCTATGTTATGCAGGTGACACAAACTTGCTTGCTGAAGGTGAGGAGGACTTAATGTACTTGTTGCAGAGGATCAAGGAATGCAACCTTCAATTTTTATTGCACCTAAATGTAAAACAAAACAAAATGAAACAAAACAAAACGAAAAACCAATAAACCAAAATCCAAAAACACAACCCAAAGATTCTTACCACTGGATCAATAGACAACATTATAATGAGTGGAGAAGCAATTGAAACTGTCAACAAATTCATCTTACTTAGATACACAATGCACACTGTTGGTATCAGCAGTAAGGAAATCAAGAGATGTATTGCGTTGGGAAAGTCTATGGTTATTGAGGAGTGGTAATGTCAGTGTGAGGACTAAGGCTGTGTCTTATTCAGGCCATAGTCTTTCCAATCACTCGCTATGCGTCTGAGAGCTAGACAATGAATAGGGATGACAGAAGAAGAATTGATGCCTTTGCCTTATGGTGCTGGAAAAGAGCACTGAACATCCACGAATTCCCCCAAAGAGCGAATACGTATATCTTAGAGATGATGCAGCCAGAGTGCTCTTCGGAGGCAAGGATGACTAGGCTTCACCTCACACACTTTGGGTATGTTGCTAGGAGGGGCTATTCCTTAGAAAAGGAATGATGATTAGAAGGCTGAAGGGATGGCAAAGGAGAAGATACTCAACAAGGTGGATTGACATGATTTTGCCACAATGGGCTCTAGTGTGTCAGGAAGTGTGAAGATGACACAGGTTAGAATAAGGTTTAGATCTTGTGTTCATAGTCTCTATGAGACATACCCAACTTAATGGCACCTTACAATAAGAACAAGCACCCCCAGATACCCTCCTCCCATTTTTTTCTCATTTAAACTTTTGTACACATCTTATTTGTAATCTTTCTGTTTTCACAGTAATGGTTTTATGAAGTATTTGTCCCTAGGAGACTGAATTAGTTCACTCGATATAATTATCTCTACACTCTCCCATGTTCTATAGCATTTTTTTGACAGGGCCGAACTTGCTTAGCATACCTTAAACTCAATGAACTGGAAAACAAATTCAAACCTCGAGTTGCGATAATCAAGAATGCTTTGGACAGAATATTAAATGATCCAGGAATCGTTAAAAGAAGATGGAAAGAATATACTGAGTCACTGTATCAGAAGGAATTGGCAGACAAAGAAGAATTTCATGAAACCACATATGAGCAAGAGCCTATGGTTATTAAGGATGAAGTTCAAGCTGCTTTGAAAGAAATAGCAAAAACTAACGCCCCAGGAATAGATGGTATTGCAATTGTGATATTTCAGCTAACAGATGCTGCCCTGCATGTGCTCACCAGGTTGTGCCAAGAAATCTGAAGAACAATCACTTGGCCATCTGACTGGAAGAGATCTATATTTGTTCCCATCCCAAAGAAGGGTGACCCAGCAGAGTGTGGAAACTATAGAACAATCATTTATTTAACATGCAAGCAAGATTCTACAGGAACAGCACATCAGCAGAGAACTGCCAGAAGTTCAGACTGGGTTTAGAAGGGGTGATGGTAGTAGGGATATTATAGCTAATATTAGATGGATCTTAGCTGAAAGCAGGGAATAGCAGAGGAATGTATATCTGTGTTTCACTGACTATGCAAAGGCATCTGACTGTGTGGATCATAACAAACTTGGTCGACTCTGAGAAGAATAGGAATCCCAGAACACTTGATAGTGCTAATAAGAAACATATGCTTGGACCAAGAGGCAGTCATCAGAAGAGAGCAAGGAAACACTGCATAGTTCAAAATTGGAAAGCGTGTATGCCAGGGATGTGTCCTGTCTCCATACCTTTTCAACCTGTATGCAGAACAGATTATCCAGGAGTCTGGACTCTATGAGGAGATATGTGGGGTCAAGACTGATGGAAGATCTATCAACAATCTGCATTATGCAGATGAAACAACCCTACTTGCTGAAACTGAGGAGGACTTGGAGCACCTGCTGCAGAGGGTCAAGGACTGCAGCCTCCAATATGGATTGAGGCTCAATGTCAAGAAGACAAAGATTCTCACCACTGGGCCAATTGACAGCATCAGGATGGGTGGTGAAGAGATTGAGATTGTTCACAGCTTTAGTTTGCTTGGCACTACAGTCAACACTCTTGGTACCAGTATCCAGGAAATTAAAAGGCGCATTGCCATGGGAAAGTCTGCTCTTGGGGACCTCTCCAAAGTACTTAAGAACAATGGTGTCTCTCTGGAGACTAAGCTGTGTCTGATACAGGCCATGGTCTTTACTATCACTTGTTATGCATCAGAGAGTTGGTCAATGACTAAGGAGGATAGAATGAGAATTGATGCCTTTGAGCTTTGGTGCTGGAGAAGAGTATTGAGAATACCATGGACTGCTAGGAAAACAAACAGATTCATCCTGGGAAGGATTAAACCGGGTGGCTCCTTGGAGGCAAGGATTCAAAGGCTCTGTCTAACATATTTTGGACATGTTGTAAGGATAGACTGGTCCTTGGAGAGGGACATCATTCTCGGTAGGGCAAAGGGACAGCGCAGGAGAAGAAGATACTCTATGAGGTGGATTGATTCAGTGACTGGGGTAATCGGGATGGGTGTATCAGAGACGATGCGATTGGCACAGGACAGAGCAGAGTTTAGGACAGTTGTACATAGCGTCGCTATGAGTCACAAGCGACTCAACGGCACATAACAACAACAACCACCCCAAAGCACTGCTTTGTATTTTATCATGTGATCGCACTACAATTTCTCAATTCATTCATTTGTTTTTAGACACTTGGATTTTTTCCATTTTTTCTTTATTGTGGGTGCGCTGAGATTTGTACAACAATATACAAATATCCATTTGTGTCTCAGTTCTATATTCATTGGAGTATATTTCTACCAGTGGAATAACCCTCCCGCCATTCTAACATACTTTTAATATACTTTGTTTTTAAAAATACTTAATTTTTTTAATTCCTTCATTGCTGCACATTTTCTTTCTTCCCTCTCCCTACATTTCCCCCAGTCCACTTTGTAATGTTTTTGGTGCAGATTGTTGTCATGTATATAATACCTAATCAAATATTCCTTTTGGGCCATTCTTCCCTTCACCTGTTCCAATGCAGTGTTCATTATCTATCTACTCTTTTCTAATCTCCCTACAAGCTCACATGTCAGTACTGTTTTATAGCAGTGGTGTTATGTAGTATTTTATTTTTTTTACTGATATTTTCACTCAACATATTGTCTTCCAAGCTCACCCATGTTGAGAATGTTTTACAAACTCACTGTTTTTCAATGCAGCATAATATTCCATTGTGTAAATGTACCATAGTTTTTCTACCCATTTGTTTGTTACTTTATTTTTTTGTTAATGCCATTGGTGTAGAGTGAACTTCTTTTAGTTTTGGACCCTTCTCATTTCTGGACATCTTACAGTGACAAGAAGACTTCTCAAGCACAAGGTACACAGACAAGTTTCCACTCTTTCTGTTTTGAGCCCTCAGGTCTTGGGCCAACCAACAGCACTAAGAATCTAACTATGCCTACCTCTGTGCCATAATACTGCCATCTAGAACACTATCCTGCTACTCCATCAAAGGCGTTAGCTGAGGTCAGAAAAGGCTAAGCTTCACCATGATGTTTGATGATATCTGATTGTCTTTACAATTGATTTTTTTTGTTAAAGTTGCAAAAAATGTTGTTGTGTAAGCAGAATGATTTAAATATGAATAATTCATTGTTTGGGCATTTTTATTATTGCTTGTTTTTCTGTTAATTTGTTTTATTGGGAGTATTATCTGCATATTGTTAATTACTTTGTAGTGATATTTATAATCAGTGCAGCACTTTTTTGTCAGTTTGCTCTACTGAAGAATCTTTCAGGTGGTGTGAAAACTGCCACTGGTGTACCAAATGCCAGAGAGGTCACTCATGGTAGACAGGTTTAGTAGATCTCCCAGATTAAGACAGACTAGAAAGCAAGATTGATCATCCATTTCTAAAATGGCAGGCCTCTGAAAACTCTGTGAATATAGAAAAGCACAAATAGCTACAGACTTAGTTACCTAGTATAGTAACAGAGATAAAACACAGACAGATTTTAACAAATAGAAATTTATTCTCTTAAAGATTAGGAGGCTTGAAGTCCAAATTTGTGATTGTAATTCTAGATAAAGGACTACTCTTTCCCTTTATTGGTGGTATTTATTGTTTCCTTCAATATTCATAGGCTAGAAGTTCCTTGGATATGCCCATGTGGCTTTTTCTGGTTTCAAGGAGCTTCCTTAAGTAGGACCCCCAGGTCCAAAAAGATGCACTCCACTTCTTGTTAATACCGAGATCTCCTTATCCTCAACTCAGTTTCCTTAAGTAGTTGGAAAACATGGACTTGGTGACAAAAACGATGCTGTAAATAGAATGATAGAGTTTTGTACAATCAAGGATTTTATCACTATTTTTCGCAAATACTTTTAAAAATATTTTTATTTGTTTATTTCCAATATCCTTTATAAAAAAACATAAATGGTGACTATTTAAATAGAATTCACCTGATTTTATGCAAAGGAATCAGACTGATTACATCTGTGGAAAGAATCACTGGAGAAGCTCAATATCAGTTGTGAAAACTAGGCCAAATGTAGACTTTGAAACAGATCATCAACTACTCATATGCAACTTCAAACTGAAGCTAAAGAAGGTTAAGTCAATATCCCACCTAAATTTAAAAACCATCTCAGGAATAGATTTAAGGCCTTGAACATTAATGAATGAAGACCAGATGAGATTTAGGAGGATATCAAGAATATCATCCACAAAGAATGCAAAAGGTCATTACAAAGACAGAGGAGGAAGAAAAGAAGGAGGTGGATGTCAGAAGAGTCTCAGAATATTTCACTAGAGCACAGAAAAGCCAAAGTAAAAGGAAGAAATCAGGAAGTTCAGGAGCTGAAGAATTCAAAGGGAAGCTCAGGAAGACAAAGCAAATTATTGTAATGAAATGGGCAAAGAGCTGAAGTAAGAAATCAAGAGCCGCACTCATTAGACATTTCTTAAGCTTAAGGAACGAAAGAGCAAATTCAAGCCTCGAATTGCAATAATCAAGGATGCTATGGGCAGTATATTGAATTAGCCAGGAAGTATTAAAAGAAGATGAAAGGAGAACACAGATCCACTGTACCAAAAAGAAATGACTGATACAGAAGGACGTTTTGAAACAACATATGATCAAAAAGCAATGGCGATAAAGGAGGAAGTTCAAGTTGCACTGAAGGAATTGGCAAAATACAAAGCACCAGGAATTGATGATGGAATAGCAATTGACATATTCCAACAAAGAGACACTGCCCTGGACATGCTCAGTAGGTTCTTTCAAGAAACATGGAAGACAACTATCTGGCCAACTGACTGGAAGTGTTCCATATTTATTTCCACTCCAAAAAAAGGTGATCCGGCAGAGTGCGGAATTTGTCAAACAATATCATTAATATTGCATGCAATAAAAATCCTGCTAAAGATTATCCAGAAATGACTGTAACTGTATATTGACTGAATATTCAGAAATATAAGTTGGGTTTAGAATAGGCCATGGCACTAGAGACATTATCACCAATGTCTGATGGGTCTTGACTAAAATAAAAGAGTATCAGAGGAATATCTATCTGTGCTTTATTGACTATGCAAAGGCATTTGACTGTATAGATCACAAGTTGTGGCTAATCTTGAGAAGAATGAGAATCTCAGAATACTTGATTGTGTTCATGCAAAACCTATACTTGCACCAGGAAGCAATCCTCCAAAAACAGCAAGGAAACACTGCAGGGTTCAAAATCAGGAAGGGAGTGCAACAGGTGTTTATCCTGTACTCATACTTTTTCAGTCTGTATAGAGAACAGATCATTCAGAAGGCTGAACTTTATGAGGAGGAATGTGACATCAGCATTGAAGGAAGATTAATCAACAATCCATGCTATGCAAATGACACAACCTTGTTTGTTGAATCTAAGGAGAATCTGATGTATTTGCTGCAGAAGACTGTAGTCTGCTATATGGATTGAAGTTCAATGTCCAGAAAGATTCTCATCAATGGGTCAATTGGCAGCATCACGATACATGGAGAAGAGTTTGAGGTTTTTAACAATTTCAGCTTGATTGGCTTCACAATCAACATTCTTAGAACCAGCAGTCAGGAAATCAAAAGAAGAATTGTATAGAGGAAGGCTGCTGTAGAGACAGCTCCGAAGTGCTAGCAATGATATCAGTCTAGAGACTAAAGTGTACCTCGTCCAGCCACAGGCTTTGCAATTAGATGCTATGCATCAGAGAGCTGGACAATGACTAATGATGAGAGAAGATGAATCAATGCCTTTGAACTGCGGTGCTGAAAGAGAGTATTGAACATACCATAGACTGCAAAGAGAACAAATATGCTGCCTTAGAGAGGGTGAAACTAAGTTTCTTTATGGAAGCAAGGATTTTGAAGCCCTGTCTCACTTTAGGTATGTAGTCAGAAGGGACCAGTCCTTGGAGAAAGACATCATGCTTGGAGGGGTAGAAGGACAGCGTAGGAAAGGAAGAACCCTGGATGAGGTGGATTAATATAGTAACTGGGGTAATGGAGATAAATGTGTTGGAGTCATTGAGAGGACATGATTCAGATTTATTGTACATAGGGTCGATATGAGTGGAGACTGTATGACATATAACATCAACAATTATATCTGGTGAGATAAAAGGTATTATAGGCCACACCCAAGGGAAGTTTCCCTTTCCTTGGATGAGGGCCTTGATGAATTTAAGGGAAGTTGTCTTCTGTCATTAACTTTACAACAATTCGACTCTCAGACCTTCAAGATCATTACATAGTTTCCATGTTATAACACTGTTGTTAATATGAGTCATTGAGTCAACTACAATTCAAGGCTATATGGTGAACAGTGGTGCTGAACTTTGCCTTATTTTGTGTCCACCTCATTGCCTCAACAAATTGTGGCTAACTTTGGGGAGAATGGTTTCTAGACACTTGATTGTGGTCATGTAAAACCTATACTCAGACCAGGAAATAATCCTCAGAACAAAGAAGGGAATTACTGCATAGTTCAAAATCAGGAAAGGAGTGAATGAGGGATGCATTCTGTCCCCATAACTTTTCAATATATATGCAGAACAGATCATTCAGGAGGCTTGGCTTTATTAGGAGAACTGTAGTATCAGGATTGGAGGAAGATTCATCAACTACTTGCATTGTACAGATAGCACAACCTTGTTTGCTGAAACTGAGGAGGACCTGAAATGCTTGCTGCAGAAAGTCAGGGATGGTAGTCTTCATATGGATTGAAGCTCAACAACAAGAAAACAAAGATTTTCACCACTGGGCCAATTGGCAACACCATAATATATAGAGAAGATTTTAAGATTGTTAATAATTTCAGCTTGCTAGGGTCTACAATCAACACTCTTGGCACTAGTAGTCAGGAAAGAAAAAGACAATTTGTACTGGGGAAATGGGCTGCCAAGGACCTCTCCAGAGTACTGAGAAGCAATGATGTCAGTCTAGAGTCTAGAGACTAAGTTGTGCCTAATCAAGGACATGGTCTTTGCAATTACTTGCTATGCATCAGACACCTGGACAAAGACTAAGGATGAGAGAAGAATTGATGCCTTTAAGTTGTGGTGCTCAAGAGTCTTGACCACCAAGAAAGCAAATCTGTCTTGGAGAGGGTGAAACCATGTTTTGCCTTGGAGGCTAGGATTTTGAAGCTCTTCTCATATGTTTTGGGCACTTGGCCAGGAGGGATAGGTCCTTGAAAAAGAACATCATGCGTGGTGGGACAGCACGAGCGAGTAAGACCTTGGATGAGATAGATTGTTACAGTAACAGTAGCAATGGGGGTAGACGTGTCAGAGTCAGTGAGACTGGCTTAGGACAGGGCAGGCTTCAGAGACGTTATCATAACAAAAAATAACAACAAAAACATTGTCTCTGTGATACCTGACCCATGTCACAGTCACTGAGTTAATTCATCTCATCTAGGGTCTTCCTCTCCTAAGCTGACCTTCTACCCTTCCAAGCAACATGCCCAAAATATATTAGACAGAGTTTCAAAATCTTTTTCTCCAGGGGAGAACTTGGTGTCACTTTCTCCAGGACAGATATGTCTGTTACATGCATGTATTTTTAATGGGACAGAATCCAATCCATGACATGGAGTTTTGAGAAGATCCTTCTAGAAAGACAACCTCATCTTTTACTCAGTGATTTTATGGTAGTAAACTCTGAGGGTTTTGGTTATCTACCTTTCTTACCCCGCAAAGAAATTTAATTGAGTGGTAATTCATAGGGAGAGAGAAAAAAGAAAAGTAGTCTAGCTTCCTATGCTACCAAGCTGAAGGTGGGTGATTTTCATCTGTGGCCCTTGGCCAGGTTCAAATTGTTTTCCTGTCAAACTTTCTTCTAGGTGGTATATCCCTGATCTGTGCGTTGCTGTGCAGAGGTAACTTGTGGTTGCTGTGATGCTGAAGACTGTGACAGTGATGTGCCAATTGTGGTAATGGGTACCCATGGTTGGGCACAGTGTTGGCTGGAGCTTCCCGACTAAATCAAGCCTGGAAGCAGGAGCGGCATCCACTTCCGAAATGGCTTGCCTCCGGAAACTATGTATGAACAATGCTCAGGCCGTTCCTTCATAGGGTCGCTATGAGTCGTCTACAACTCGACGGCATCAAACAACAAACAACAGTATAGCTTCCACTGTAGTATAGAGAGAAATCCTTTCTAGGGTTTTGTTGTTCAATGTCATCAAGTCAACTATGACTGTGAACAACAGTTCTTAACCCTGTTCTATTCTGTGCAATTTCCCCCAATTCTGATATGCATGAGCCCACTGTTACAGTTACTCTATCAATCCATCTTATTAGAAGTGTTCTCTTTTTCTGACCCTCCACCTTTTCCCAGCATGATGCCTTTCTCCATGGACAGGACCTTCCTAACAAAAGGCCCAAAGTATGTGAGGTAAAGTTGCACCATCCTTGCCTCTACAGATCACCCTGGTACACTTCCTCTAAGACACACTTGTTTATTCTTTGTCAGTACAGAAGATTGCAGACTTTTCTAATAGCACCAAACCAACTCACTGCTATAGAGTCAATTCCAATTCTTGTAGATTCCCATTGAGTTTCCAAGGCTGTTAATCTTTACGAGGAGATAATTTCTCTTCTTTCTCCCGTCAACTTGCTGGTGGTTTTCTTAGCAAGCTGCAGGTCAACAGGCAAAGCACTATGTTGCAGAGTTCTTCAGTATTATTCATAACACATGTACATAATGGTGTTAGGGTAACAAATTAACTTCTTTTCATAATAATCACAGGATGAAGTCACAATTTTAAATCTCCATTTATAGATGAGAAAACAGAAGTGCCTGAATTAATTTGTTCAATGTGACAGATTGGTAAGTGAGAGAGCTATAATTTGAACCTAAAGTTTCTAGCCACAGAATTCTGACAAGATTGGATTTATAGGGTAGGGGCAAACTAGAGTTCTTTGAAACACCTGGTGTTTGATTCTAAGGGCAGAGAGATTTCTCTCGTAAGTTTTGACATTTGAATAATAGGATAAAAATCAGCCTGACACTGGTGTGTAGAATTAACTGGATCGAGAAAGATGCCATGGTTTTTTTTTTCCCTCAATACAATTTCAATGCTATGTAGCTGACAGATTTGAATCCTATCTTTGATTCTGGATAAGCTGAGATACTCTAACTTTTAAATGACTCTTGTCTTCTTGTTTCAATATTTAAACATCAAACCCTGGAAACATAGCACAAGTGCAAAGCAGTCATTAATTTATTTGTTTTTGTATGACTGAAAGCAGCCACACTCGAGCTGAGTGTAGGGAAACTACTGCCAGCCTTCTTGCCTGCCTGCCCTCTTCTTGGCTTACACAAAGGAGTCTTTTCCCCCAGATGCCATTGCCTTTTCAGGCTGAGTATGCACGCCACACTCCATGAGGCAATGTGGGCAATCTATCAAGAAAGGCTCTGGTGCTTCCAATTAAAAAATGTCCAATAAATATAAAAATTCAGGCACTCTAAGACTAAAATAAAATCTCTGGTGGGGCGTTGATAGACTTGTTATTAAAGGTTTGCAGAGCTTTGATAAGACTAATAACAAGAAACTGCAAACCTCTTCAAACTAGTCTATAAACATTTGGATTGGACTGAAATGAAGAATCTGAAGTACATGCATTTAACTGATCTGTTCTTTTTAGTTGGCTTTCATGTTACAAAATCAGCGACATACGTCGGCAGATCCAATTGACCTTCAAGCCATAGTTTGAATATCTTAGGTGTGTGTCACCTCATCCCTGGCTTTGATCTGCCATAAGGAAAAGAAATACAATTATTAACACATTGTTCTGTGCAGCTGACAGAGCATCTGGTATTTTAGAAATGCTTTTGAGATGTCTAAATGGATTTGAAAGTCAGTTGTAAGGGAGCTAGGAAAATGCAACATCTTTATGGCCTTAGTAATTAAAGGAAATCAGACCAAGTTTGATCAGTACAAAGTTATAACTTAAAACAAACTACCAAACAGTAATTAATCAAATAATTAAGAGTGAGAGCACATCAGGCTGTCTGTGAATTATTAGTCAGCTCTTTCTGATACAGACAATTTAATTACATTTTCTTGTTGCAGCATCACCATTCACCTGACTACGGTGACCAGGATTTCCATCATGGACTATTATGTCTGAGTTGCTATTATAAATAGTTATTTTTGAAGCTTAAAATCTGAACCACTTCAAATTGTTTCCGATTTTAACTTGGCATATGGGCTGTTAGTCCAGCTGCCATTATGTAGAAGGGGATGGGGGAGGAGGATTTGAAGCCTTTCAAGACAGTCCTGAATAAAAAATAAAAGTGTTCAATTTTTATGCTTCTTTCCTCAATCTCTAGACTCAAAGAAATGTGAAAAGAGTTAGTCTGAAAATTTTTCAATACTGGGTTTGATCCAAATGAATGAAAAATACCTCTATTCACTTGAATAGGGATTACTGTCATAACAAATATTTGAAAGAGTAGAGGAAGTGAAATGTTCTTTAAAGAAAGAAGACAAAATACCTGTAAAATGTCTAGTTAGAAATGATGGTTAAGATTCATCTGGCAATGTAAGAATGAGGTACCAGTCTGTTTCTAATATTACTGTTCATTTCTTTTGGCAACTTTGTATTCATTTATAGAAATATGGAAGTAAATATCTTAATTTCCCCCTAGATTTAGAATACTGGAAATACTGGAATCTCATATATGGTTAGTTTCTTACATAAATTTTTCATTGAAAATATAGTTATGAACAAATTAAGATACTTTTTTTAAACTTGGTTATTTTAAGGGCCATTTCTCTTCTATGTTGGAAAAAAAATGCGGACATCATAGTACTGTTGGCCTTGCTTTATAAAATACTTGTTGAGAAGGCACCATACAGTTGTTCAACTGTTATTTGTCTATCAATGTATTATTTACATTAGGATAGGTAGGAAGTAATACTTCTTCTCTGGTCCTTGTCTACATACAAGCTTTTGCCCAGGTATGAAAGATATGCATTGGGATAAGGAAATTAATAGTGAAACTGATTCTTATCTTTCAAGAAAACATCAACAATGAAACTGGGCTTGTTAACATAACTTTATATTTTATGCAGAAAATATAAATATGCTCCTTTAACGTCAGGATATATTATTAGTGATATGAAGATAAACACTAATATACTAGCAAACCCTGAATTATAACATTATAATTTTAGGGGCTGGGGGCAGGCAAAAATATAAAACCAAAAAATAAATTCAGGTTTCACGTAGAACTTTAAATAAATAAAACCTATCTAAAATGTAAAGTTGTGTTTTTATGGAATTTAGAGGAGGAAAGCAAGATAATACAAAAACATTGTTGTTTCTATGTGCCATCAAGTCTACTTCAACTCTTAGTGACCCTGTATCATTATATCTAATGAACTGGTGCATTATTTATCAGCAAGGTTTGCCAAATTTTACTAAAGACCAGTCCCTTATCTTTACAGAAAGAAATTTCTTAGGGTAAGTTTACTTACCCTGCTTTACCTCCTACATCCTGCCTATTAGGTATGGTGGCAAAAGACCAAATAAACATTTTGCAAAGTATCCCATAAGAATCAGTTATCCACTATAGCTCAAACCTTGTAAAGACGATGTTTCAAAAAGTGAGAAGTGATGGGCTTCACTTTCAAAAAAAAAATCACAATTTTTAAAATATCTGGAAGTTCTGAATAATATATGACAGGCATAATTAAAGATGGCATTCTATGATATATTTGACAGTGCATGTAGCCTCTATGATTTTCATATGCTATGTCTATATTTTCCTTTAACCACATTAGAACAGCACATCAGCAGAGAACTGCCGGAAGTCCAGGCTGGGTTTAGAAGGGGTCGTGGTACTAGGGATATCGTTGCTGATGTTAGATGGAT
>NW_006399793.1:1322637-1340669 GCF_000299155.1 Elephantulus edwardii
GTACCCTGGACTACCAGGAAAACAAACAGATTCATCTTGGAGAGGATTAAACCAAGCTACTCCTTGGAGGCAAGGATTCTGGGGCTTGGTCTGACATATTTTGGACATGTTGCCAGGAGGGACGGGTCCTTGGAGAGGGACATCATGCTTGGGAGCGTGGAGGGACAGCGAAGGAGGGGAAGACCCTCTATGAGATGGATTGATTCGGTGACTGGGGTAATCGGGATGAGTGTGTCAGAGGCGGTGCGGTTTGCGCAGGATAGAGCAGGGTTTAGAGCTGTTGTGCATAGCGTCGCTATGAGTTGGAAACGACTCGATGGCACATAACAACAATGTCTATATTTTCCTTTAACCACATTTATGTAAAAATTTTTGTTTTATAAAAGCATTCTTCTGGGTTGTGTAAACCTGGTATGTCCACTTGTTATACAGAGGTAACTTGTGGTTGTTGTGAAGCCAAACAGTGTGACACTGATGAGTCAAATGTGAGAACGGTTACCCCTGGTGGACAGTGTTCGGTGGAGCTCCTCGATTAAACAAGCTTGGAAGCAGGAGTGGCATCCACTTCCATAATAGCTTGCCTCTGGGAACCCTACGAACATGGAAAGAGGAGAAAAGTTGTACAGATGTCCGGGACTTTCGTTCATAGGGTCGCTATGAGTAGCCTACGACTTGATGGCACTTAACAACAACAACAACAAAGGCCAGATATAAATGGATGTATAAAATTGTGTATGTACCTTCAACAGACTCTCAACTCAAAAATCAACCATGGTGAATTGTTGGGGAACAATTTTCCAATGAATAAAAATTGCTCTAACACTTGGGATAGAGATCCTCTAATATGATCACTATAAATTTAAACGTTTATCTGTTTGATTTCATTAATTTCTCCAAAGAGCAAAATTAAACACAAATAAAAAGAACAGGTTTTTGAAATCTGCTAATATTTTGACAATATTAAATTTGTCATCATCCCTGAATGATCTGATACAAAGGTGGAAATCAGGTTTGTCTAAATGAGGTGGAGAGAATGAGACAGTTAAGAAGAGAAATTTTAAGCTAAAATGAGTTACACTGCCAGGCCAAAAGCACATGTTTAAATCCAACAGCTGTTCTGAGAGAGAATGATGGGTTATCTCTTCATTGCCTCTGAAAACCCACTGGAGAGTCAGTTCTAACCTCACTGCACATAACAACATTCTCAAACCAATTGTAAATTATTTCTTTACTGCTTTTGGTTAAATTTCTCACTTATCATGAATAACCAAATAATAGAAACAAGATTTTGGATTAAGTTTCTTAATTGCTGCTGCTGTTATGTGCCCTCAAGTAAAAACTGACTCATACCTAACCCCCACCTTCACCCCTCCAAACTCCATCCCCATAGGTTTCTCAAGGCTGTGAATTGCTCAGAAGACAGCACATCTTTCTTCCCTGGAGAGGCTACTAGATTTGAGTTGCCAGAGTGGCATGGACTTTAAACTAGTAATGTCACCACAGTTCCATTACTAGAAACTTGATTCATAAATTTCATTTAAATTTAGAAATACAAATGATATCTTACAATTTTAATTTTTTAACAAAGTATATATAAGACCTAATTTTAAAAATGCTAAGTCTTCTATCATGCAAGCATTTATTATGGTCAGAGACTCAAAATTAACTTGGAAGACAGTCTAGTGAATTTAAGACTATTTGGCTATGTACACAACCTCAATTCAACATAAATTTCCTAAGTGACTCAGCATACACACAAAGTTAATATCATTCTTACGTAATCATTATTTGCCAAATTTGTTTCCTTGAGTTGTTTTTTTTTTTAAAATAAGTGTGTTTGTATATTATTATGAAAATAAAAATCTACTACATATCTTGGCACAAATTTGGAAAAAATATTTTGCTACTCAATGGTTCAGCCCCCTCCCTCACTTCCCCACCCCACCCTCACACATCCTCACCCTTCAGTTCCCCCTTTCCCCTCCGTGGATCCTTATACTTGCCCTACAGTTATGATCCTCAATTTCTTTCTGATACTGGTTGTGAGCTCTAGTGGTGGAGGGAGTTGGCCTACTAATCCGAAGGCTGAGCTTCTCTAGCAGAAGAAATCCTGATATCAGAGGCTCCAGGAGAGAAAGATGGGCAGTCCCCTGCAGGGAAATTTACAGCCGACAAAAACCCAGTGGAGGACCACCTGTAAGTCAGTTACAATTCGATGGTAATGGGTTTGAGTTTTTCCAATTCAGTTCATAAACAGAATGACTATTTTTCTAACTTCAGTATTTGCACAAATTCATCCCTTCCCAAGTCACTTCAGGCTCACAATACACAGCAATAACAACAACTTCTTTTCACATTCATCACTATTTCAATATAAAAATTCATTTATTTGTTAAAAGACAGAGCCATTAAATATCAGAAGCCATTTTGAAACAATTGACCTCATACTCCATTGTTGGTGTGTTCTGTTGAGTTGGTACTCACCCAAAGGTGACCCTCCAGCTGGTTTTCACAGACAATAAATCACAGGGGAGGAAAGTATCCATCCTTCTCTTGTGGTAATATTATTGTTGATGTCATCTGGATGTTGGTTCAAATTAGAGGATACTGGAAAGATGTTTACTTGTGTTTTGCTGATTCTATAAAGGTACTCAACTGTGTGGACTCTAAGAAATATGGATAACTTTGAGAAGAATGAGAATTCCAAAACACTTTATTGTACTCATACAAAATCTATATGTAGATCAAGAAGCAGTCATTAGAACAGAAGGGAATATTGCATGTTTCAAAATCAGGAAAAGTGTGTTTCAGAGT
The DNA here is from genome assembly GCF_000299155.1 of Elephantulus edwardii. NCBI lineage: Eukaryota > Metazoa > Chordata > Mammalia > Macroscelidea > Macroscelididae > Elephantulus > Elephantulus edwardii. Next base: position 1,325,452 of record NW_006399793.1, read on the forward strand.
TGTATCCTTTCTCCATGGCTATTAAGCATGTATGCTGGTGAATTATTTAAAAGTTATACTACATAGAAAAGAATATGACAGCCAACTTAGCGGAAGACTCATTAATAACCTCTATAACATAAAACAATCTTCCTCGCTGCAAAGGAAGAGGACTTGAAGCACTTAATGAAGATCAGAGTCTAACATTTCCAGAATGAATTACACCTAACATCAGAAAGCAGAAGTCCTCAAAACTAGACCAATGCACAACACTATGATAGATGAAGGAAAGATTAAAGTTGTCAAGAATTTAATTCTTCCTGACTCTGAAAAAGAAATTCTTGGTAGCAACAGTTAAGAAATCAAAAGACATGTTGTAATGGAAAATCTGCTGTCAAGGTCCTTTCAAAGTGCTAAAGAACAATAATTTCAGTTTAAAGACTATGGTGTACCTGATCCAAGCCATGATAGTTTCAATTGCTTCTTATGCATCTGAAAATTGGACAATGAATAAGGAAGTCCAAAGAATTGATACCTTTGAATTGTGGTGTTGAAAAAAGGACTGAATATCTCATGGACTGCCAATGAACAAATATATCTTGGAGAGAGTGCAACTAGGATTGTTCTTAAAGGCAAGGATGATGAAAATTCATCTGACATACTTTAGGCATGTTGTCAGAAAGGACCAGTCCTTGGGGAGAAAAAAATAGATCATTCTGGGGAAAGTAGAGGGTCAGTAAAAGAGGAGAATGACTTCAATTGACAAAATGCCCTCACCAATAGGCTTGAGAATGACTAGATGTTGAAGATGGCTTAGAATACGGCAAACTTGTGATCTTTTATTTATAGGAATGCTATGAGCCATTATAACCTCAATTGCAACTAATAATAACAGCAACTATAGGATGACATCGACTTCCTAAACAACATGCCTCTGGAAACTCTATGAACTTTGATAAATGTTAATAATTATAGAAAGGCTTCAGGTCTTGTTCATAGAGTTGCTATGAGTCGTGCTCAACTCGACAGCAATCAACAACAACAACAACATATGTGGTGTTACAGTATGCAATATTTCTGTTATATTCTAATGCAAATCTAAATGACAAATATCAATTGGATTTACAAATATACTGATAACAAAATGCAATAATGAAGAAAACTATTTAAAAAATTCTCTCTATAAGTCGAAACTAGCTTATGACAGATTTACACTGCAAAAGAACCCCATTGGTAGTGAGAAACCGCTTTTGTATTTGAAGTCAGTTGTTGTGTGCCACTGAGTCAGAATGAACTCATAGCTGGCCCTCTGGCAAGCTTTCAGAGACTGTAAATCTCATAGGAGAATATTGACCAACTTTCTCTTTCGGAGCATCAACTGGATTCAAACAACCTGCCTTTGGGTTAGTAGAACAACTACATACCCTCAAGTCCTCCAGGGGACCCCTTACTTCCTCCATTTCTTTCTGTATGTGCCACAATCAACAAGGGAAGACTATTAATTTATTAGAAAATTCTGTAGAAATGAAGGTTGCTGTTGAGTACCATTGAGTCAGAACCAAAACACAGATAACCCTTTAGTGGGTTTTCAGGAGCTGTACATAACATGGAAGGAGATTGCCTGCCTTTCTTCTATGGAGAAGCTGGTAAATCCAAACAGTGTACCTTTAGGTTGGCAGGACAGCTCCTCACCACTAAGCCCCCATGGTCCTGTAATTATTTGTTGTCTTATATTATGGTAAATAAAGTCTATAACCACAAAATATAAATGACAGGTCTAAATTGTGATCAAGTTAGAATTCACTTGTGTAGCTTGGAAGCCCTCAGTTTTAATAAAAGAAAACATTTAAAGATCGTAAGAGACAATTGAGACCTCGCTTTTATATACAGCTAGAAATGCACAGCCAGAAGAGGATAAATCTGCTGAATGAGATCTTCTAAAGATTACACCCCATGTATATAAAAACCTTTCTTTTTTCAATACTAAAAACGTATTGCGATGGGAAAGTCTGCGGTTAGGGACCTCTCCAAAATACTCAAGAGCAACAGTGTCTCTCTGGAGACTAAGGTCCGCCTGATACAGGCCATGGTTTTTGCAACCACTTGTTATGCATCAGAGAGTTGGACAATGACTAGGGAGAATAGAAGGAGAATTAATGCCTTTGAGCTGTGGTGCTGGAGAAGAGTGTTGAGTGTACCATGGACTGCCAAGAAAACAAACAGATTCATCATAGAGAGGATTAAACCAGGCTGCTCCTTGGAGGCAAGGATTCTGGGGCTTCGCCTGACATACTTTGGACATGTTGTAAGGAGAGACAGGTCTTTAGAGAGGGACATCATGCTGGGTAGAGTAGAGGGACAGCGCAGGAGGGGAAGACCCTCTACGAGGTGGATTGATTCAGTGACTGGGGTAATCGGGATGGGTGTCTCAGAGGCAATGAGATTGGCACAGGATAGAGCAGGGTTTAGGGCTGTTGTCCATAGGGTCGCTATGAGTCGCAAACGACTCGATGGCACATAACAACAACAACATGAAATTCATAGAACCTACCAACTGGTAAAAAAAAAAAAATAATGGAAATACTATCTCAGACGAGGATCTCACAACAAAAATATACAGAGTACTACAGGGCTTCCACAAGAAAAAGATTGAAAACCCAATTTCAAAATGGGCAAAAGATATGGGAAGTCTTCACAGAGAAAGACATTAGTATGGCCAACAGATACATACAGAAATGTTCAAAATCACTGGCAATAAGAGGGATGTAAAACAAAACCACAATGCGATACCATCTCATCCTCATAGCAGTGGCAAAGTTTATCAGGATAGCAAGCAATAAAATGTAGGAGAGGATATGGTGAGATTGGAATTCTTATACACTGTTATTGGGATTGTAAAATGGTACAACCACTCTGGAAGGCAGTGTTGCATTTCCCCAGAAAGCTGAACATAGAAACTCCATATGATTCAGCTATTCCACTGCTATCCCATGGAAATTTGAACTGAGACACAAATAGAGATTTGCACACCAATGTTCATGTCAGCGTTGTTCACCACTACAAGAATATGGAAATAGCCCAAATGTCCAAGCACAACTGAATGGACTGAGAAATGATAGTACATTCATATAATGGAATACTATGCCGTATTCAAGAGCAATCATTAAAAAAAAATAACTGCATAACTTGGGAGAGGCTGGAGAACATTTTGCTGAGCAAACTCAGTCTCATAAGAACAAATACTAAATGAGACCATTCTTGTAAAAACTAGAAGGATAACAAGTAAAACATGTATGAGGTCTCAAGGGGGAAACGGGTAGAAGCAAAGGAGTGAGAATGGACGTGTAAGAAATGACAGGACTGAAAAATTTGGTTGGTGGAGGGAGGAAGGAAATGGGAAAGATCTGATGGAGGCCTGCAAAGACTAATAGTAGTCTACGACTACTATTAGAGTAATGGTGAATAATTTTTTAAAAATACAATGTATGGGAATGATTGCATGAAACATAATGTTGATGAAGGAAGGCATGAAACACAATGTCCACAAATTTTGGAAAAAAAAGAAATTTGAAAAATATAAATCACACAAAAAAGAAAACATTAATGTTTCTTTCACCAGAGAAGATGGATTTATTTTAAGTATCATTCAGGAATATTTGGGAAAAATAATTCTCTTTCCATGGATTGACAGAAGAATTAACAAATACGCCTTGACACAAGTACAGGAAGAATCATCCTTAGAAGACAAGATGGTAAGACTTTATCTTAAATGTTTTATCAGGAGGAATCAGATCGCTTACTAAAATAATGCTGTTTTTGTTTTGGATGTTAAGTTGACTACATAGCAACCCTGTGAGGAATGAGCATAGGTTCAGCAAGAGTTACTAAAACTATCAACAAGTTGGATTGACACAGTAACTGCAACAATGGGATTAAATAAAGCAACTACTGTGAGAATGACATAGCACTGGGCAGTTTTATTCTGTTGTGCATAGGATTGTTGTTAGAATCAACTCAATGGCACCAAACAACAATATCATAATGCAATAATTGTATGTATGTCATTTAAATGACAAATGGTTTAATCTAGCAACAAATTATTAGCACGATAAAATTTTTTGATCTCCTATAAATAGCTGATGATAATATAGAGTTGCAAATAACAATATCATGTAGTTCTTTGGTTCATGTGGACTCTTCTGAAACTAGAAAAATCCTATTTATTAACTCAAGATTAATCTCATTCTTTCTACTCAGTGCTTGTTGAAATGCCCACTGAGAAGTGTCATAGCTGCCATCTTAGATAAAATTCTCCTCCTGAACAATGCCCAAATATGCCTAAAATTGCAGACGACAGTTGTGAGCTTTTTTGCCTTCTTATCTGTCTGCCTTCCATGTGACCCTAAATTAGGCCTCAGAAGGTATAGTGTTTAATACAGATTCCGGGCACAATATACCTTCTCACAATTAGTCGAAAGTGCTGTTTTGTAATTAAAGGGTGAAGTGGGGCATGATGAACATATGGAAAAGGAGACCCTTAATAAGTGATGGAGCCTTCAAAAGAAATTGCTAATTAGTATGCATTTGATGTGCACTATACCAATTTTAAGACTTTGCCTTGAATAAATTGCTATGTTGGGTGTTCGAAGGAGTGGTGAGATTAGCATTTACAAAGGGGGCAATTTTCTGTCTTCTTGACTCTGTTAAATGGAGGAAATAACTTCCAAGACTGGAGCAGTAGTTAGCCCATCAATCACTCTCACAGCTGGAAACTGGGGATCCCAAATGTGGAGATCAGTTAATCCGTCAGCTAATAAGTTCATAGTGGCACCATATGGCGCAGGGCCACTCCACACTGGGACAAGGACAGAACTGTTTACACAGGCATGCTGCTTTCTCAGGTAGCTCCCTGCTGACAAAACCCTTTGTTCTGAAGGATCAATTTACTTTGCACAGTAAATTGACTGAATTGATCAGTTCAGAGCATATAATTGTTGGCTAATCCTGTGGAATCATGTCCCATCCATGTGAGAGGGACAAAGGGGTGCTGCCCACAGACTGCTCTAGAGCTTCATTCTGAGACAATTCTCATCAGACAGAGTGGACACTGATTAAAGGACTAGTGGATGGTGGATACGCAGTGAGCATTGACTTGCAATGTCAAAGGGACGAGAAACCTTGCAAGGCCCTGAAGGATCATTCTGGGTGTTTTTACACAACCCATGACTTAACTTGAAATAAAAACAGTTAGTCCAAACAATTTCCTTACAGAGATGTTTTCAAATACTTGCCTGGAAGAATAAAAAGGTACTACTCCATCTCCAAATTTTATGCTACTTCACTGAAACTCAGTTTTAAAAGAGGAACACTTTCTTTTAAAAAAAAGAAAAGAAAAAAATTTGGAAGAGAAGTTCAAGAGATATATCCAGAAAAGCATCAGAACGTCATGTTAAATGATCATCACAGTTCTTAGGCATCATGCAAAAGTAACTGAGCATCAACTGTTCTGCTTGTGTATGGGAAAACGCATCAGGTTTCTCAGATCAAATTAAAGCAGAATATTCCCATCTCTGTACATGGGTGTGAACCCTTTTGCTTTGTTATAGAGTTCTGTTTGATCTGACTTTGTGTTTTTTTTCCTTCTCACATAAAAGATAAAAGAAGAATAAATAAAATGGAAAAAAATTCCACCAATAGAGATAAATGTTGGACATAGTTCCCTCCAACTAAAGATTTTCTACAATAGCCAGTGTCAATAGAATCATTTCACATCAGTGGTTTAAAAAGAAAATTGTGTTCAATAGGAACTGTGAAGCCATTTGGAGTTGCTGAGACATTTGCTTATTAAACATCTGAAAAGTAATGAACTTTATACAACTACACCAAGAGTTTCCACCAATTAGGGAAGTATTGATTTCTCTACTTGTTTTATTGAGATTAAATGTTTGAGATGAGAGTAATAGGGAGAAATGGGAGTAAGACTGTGGGTTGACAATATGTGGATTCAAGAAGGTTAGCTCTCTTTTTCTATCTTTTATAAACCAATCTATAGCTGATGATATTTTAACTGAAACTGACACAAGATTATTTATGTATATGACGCTGTTTATCAGAAAAGTTTAAAGAAAACAGTCCACAATAATCATCAGTATATCTCCCCATTTTCATAGACTAGCCACAATTTTTTTTAACCCCAAGGAGTTATTAATTCTGGTCTAGTAGTATATCTACAGTACCCAATATTCTGAAGCTTTTTTTTTCTGTAAAGCACAAAGCATTTATACAGTTTACTTGAGGAATAGTAAGCTGAGAATATAATAAAATAGATACAATTCTGTAAATAAATAAGCTTTCTTTTCAATTAAACTTGCAAAATGAAAAGCATAATTATGAAATATAATGAAAGCATTATATGCATGAATTTAATTTGAAAACAGACTCTGCCAAAAGAGTTTTAAAAGAAGAGATAAATATGATTTATGGGTAAAATTTCTTTTTCTGAATGCTGTTTTCAAACTAGATTCTTCTATATAGATTTCATGTGAGGTGAGCTTTAAACTTTTCCTCATTTAGTCATGTGCCAATTTTAGTTAGATGAAAGTTAGACAAGTACACACCTTAAAGTCTATTTGAATGCCTGGACTCTAACACATCAAGATCAAATCCACTCCTTTGACCCATTGTGAGTCTCACCAAATCTCCAGATACTCAGCATTTACCACACTGCAGAGATCATATCAAAGACCTTGCATTCAAAATTAAGAAAATAGAACTCACAGGCTTGAAATATATAGCTGATTTTGTTTATTAATGGCATTGTATAAACTGGAATGGGATAAACACCTCATAAATTTTAAAACGTTTAATGACTTTATACATAAAGAATAAATTTTAAGGGGCTATAAAATCATATTTTTAAAAAAATGAAGGGGAGCTTATAATCATCCCTTAGTTTAATATATGCTTATATAATTTTTCAGCTCTCTAGACTATTCCTAGTAGTTCCACTGAAAATCTCTTAAATTCCTTAATTATTCAGAAAATGATCACAGTTTGTTCCAACATATCCTAATTTTCAAGAATGATTTTTTTAATTAATTATCTTAAATCTATGTTAAACTACTCGACGGCACATAACAACAACAATAAATCTATGTTTGAGCTTCCACATGTTTAATCCTTTTACTTAGTAAAAAACAAGAAATCAAGGAAAATGTATGCTTTCTTCTCCCCTTTGTTACTGCTGACCTTCTCCTCTCTAGGCCCTTCTCGGTGAAGACAAAGAAACTTCTCTCCCATCTCATTGCAGAATATCCCTTTGCATGCTCTATTTCTTAAATGCATCATTAGATTTGTTTTCTTTCTTCTGTAGTCTCAGATTGAAGAAATGGCTATTCAAGGGCTACTTTTTAGAACTAGCTCTGGATGTGTAAGTTGGTCAATAGAGTTCTTCATAGACTAAGACAAGGCAAAGGTCAAGACTTAGGGTCATTTCTCTTTACTGTTCCTGCCATTTTCCTAACTACTCACTTAAAAAAAATATATAATCTCTAAATCTTATTCTTACCCTTCTGTATTTTATCTCCTTAGTATTGCTCACTAGCATTAGATATTTCACCAATTTATCTTTCTGCTAGCCACCCCTCTCTCCAGGAAAGGGTAGAGATATTTTTTTGTTGTTGTTGCTTTGCTCACTTTCGTGTCCCAGTATCTTGAACGGTGCTTTATCATGTAGAAGGTCATCAGAAAATATTTTTAAATGAATTCATTTTCATTTGAGATCCTTATATGGATTATAATGTGCAAAAGTAGAATAAATGCACTAATTTATACCAGTGAAGGTATTTTTAGGTTATACCAAGTCTTTTTTAGATTTAATGAGATACTGATTCTATAAATGTTGATTTCTTACACCACGGGTTATCTATGACTATTATACATTATTGTAGACAACCATAGGAAAGGGAAAAAAAGTTGGGGAAGTTAAACATAATTTTGTTGTTTACTTGATATTTTAATTAAATATTAGACATAATACTAAAATTAAAGGTCAAACAATAAGGCTTAGGACTGTCCATGCCCTTATATTTTTGATATCCTGATTCTTTCACACACACATTGCAAAAGGATTAATGTTTTGTGTTGTGTTCAAAGTTTAAGATTTTTAATGCCTAGGACATTGGAGAGGGACATCATACTTGGTAGGGTGGAGGGACAGTGCAGGAGGGGAAGACCCTGTATGAAGTGGATTGATTCAGTGACTGGGGTAATTGTGATGGGAGTGTCAGAGACAGTGTGATTGGCACAAGACAGAGCAGAGTTTAGGTCTGTTTGTTGTACATAGGGTCGCTATGAGTCACAAGCCACTCGATGGCACATAGCAACAACAACTTTTAATAAGGACTCTATACCTAATTTCTTATAGTTACGTGTAATAGGTCACACAAAAATCCTTTTCCTCACAGTTTGCATTCTACTCACCTATTTTCTGGAGTTAATTAATTTAGGGAATTTATTTCAAGATCCATCTACAAGTGATGCAGATTTCATACCTTGAAATTGCCATTGGTTGGGAGTAGAGAAATCAGTACTTATTATAAATCAAACCCATGCCCCTCTGGAAGCTATTTGTTGATCAGGTATCAAGACATCACAAGTTCCTGATCATAAGAGAGTACAAGTTCCCAGTATGAAATGGTTTCAACTGATGCTGAACTAGGAAAATTTTCTCTTTTCCCATTTTCTCACTCATCTCTTTCCTGTTTTCCTATCAAATCATGAAGAATACATTTATCTGTAACTTTTTGCTTGAAGACATAGCAACTATTTTTCTAGGTGTTGAATGAATAATTATAATATGGTGAATGATAATGGTAACCAGGTAATAAATCAATGGAACAGGAAAAAGTTGTTATACTACCCCCTTTGAAATGCAGGATGTCAGTGTTATAGGGTTCTTTGTGCCCCTCTCTTCCTGGTACTTCTGTACAGAGTTATTTAGAAATGTACAGAGAAACAGGAAGTTCTTACTGATTCATTTACAACAGTGTTCTGAGTAATATATTTGTGTGAAATGTATGAGAGGAAACCGTAAGAGTCAGTTGGATCTTTTTAATCTTTGGCCAGACAAACAAGGCTAGAATATATAAAAATAGCAAAAGAAACCAAGAGAGTCCAAATTTTGGTGCTTCAGTTGGCGTGGTATGTTTAAGCAAATTGCATCATGTATCTTTCTTTCAATAAGAGATTTTGTTTTTGTTGTTGTTGTTCTTGTTCTTGTTATGTCTTGTGGAGTCACTTGTGACCAATAGCGACCCCATGTACAACAGCTCTGAATCCTGCTTTATCTATCCTGTGCCAACCTTATTGTCTCTGACACATCAACCTCTATTACCCGAGTCACTGAATCAATCCCTCTCACACAGATTGATTATTTATGTGTGTTTCAATCTTGTAATGTTTTTGTTTATCTAAAATATTATTATGGGTTCATGGGTACCTGTTTGGAAAATACAAATTATTTTGTTTTGTGTTTTGATCAACATTAAGAAAACTCACATATTCAGAAATGTCTAACTTACCTCTTTTACAAAGAATTTCAGGACCATCTAATCAACCTATTGGCCATTTGTCAAAAATTTAATAAGCTGAGCTGAAAGATTTCCTATTATCTGATCCTACTATTAAAATGAGATCTATAGATTCAGTTTTAATACTTAAGGTATAAAGATGTTATTTATATTTTTTTTAAAGTGTAAATATGGTAGTCTATCTGGATTCTTAGCATTACCTGCTCCCTTCACTCTTTCAACTGAACACTTCAGCAGCCAAAAAATAGATCCGAGAGAGACCGAAATGAATACATGTCCCTGGACATGTTCATCAGTTTATGACAGGAAATTTGGAATATAGCTACCGGGTCAACTGATTAAAAGAAATTAATATTTGTCCTCATTCTCAAGAAAGGTGATCCAAAAGAATGTAGAAATTATCTAACAATATCATTACTATCTCATATAAGCAAAACATTGTTGAAAATAATTAAAACATGTTTAGAATAGTACATTGGCAGGGAACTATCAGAGTTCAGGCTGAATCTAGATGAAGCCACAGAACAGGGATGTCATTACTGATGTCAGATGGGTCGTGGCTGGAAGCAGAGAGTACTAGAAGAATGTGTTCTTGTGCTTTAACTATGCAAACGCATTTGTCTGTGTGGATCATACCAAATCATAGCTAACACTGAGAAGAATAGGAATCCCAGGACACTTAATTGTGCTCATATAGAATCTATACTGAAACCCAAGAAGCTGGTGTCCAAATGAAGCAAGGGAATAAATACTGCATGTTTTAAAACCAGAAAGGGTGTGCATTAGGGTTGTATCGCTTCTCTATACCTATTCAATTGTATGCTGAGCAAATTATTTACAAAGTCAGAGTCTATGAAGAAGAATGTGGCATCAAGATTGGAGGAAGACACATCAAAAATCTGTGTTATGTATGTAGATCACACAGCTTTGCTTGTTGAAAATGAAGAAGATATGAAATGCTTCCTACAGAAGATCAAGACCTACAGCCTTCAATACAGATTATATCTCAACATTAAGAAAACTAAAGTCTTCATTACAAGACTAGCAGTTAAAACATTATGTTAGATGGAAAAGGATTTCATTCTTACTTAGATCAACAATCAACACCCTTGGTACAATCAGTCAGGAAATCAGGAGATATACTGTATTGGACAAGACCACTGTCAGGAACTCCACCAATATGTTTCAAGACCAATGTCAGTTTGAAGATTAAGGAACACAAGATTCAGATCATGGTCTTCTCAATCTTCTGCTATGTATGGATCAGGAAGCTGGACAATGATTAAAGATGACAGAAGAATTGATGCCTTTGAGTTGAGGTGCTGGAGAAAAGTACTCACTATTGCCTGAACTGCCAAAAGAACAACTATATATGTCTTGGAAAAAGAGCAGCCTAGTTGTTCTATGGAAGCAAAGATGGCAAAGCTTCATCTTTTGTATTTTGTACATATAGCTAAGCAAGCCTTTTCCTTGGAAAAAAGCATGGTGCTTGAGAAGATGGAGGTTCAGCGAAAGAGAGGAAAACCTGAAGATAGACTGAAACAATGACTTCAGCAATAGGCTTTAGCGTGTCAAAGATGATAAGGATGGCACAGTTCCAGTCAGTTGTTTATAAAGTCACTAGAAGTCATGCTTGACTCAACATCTAACAACAACAACAACAACAACAACAATTTTATAGGGAGCTTTGGTGGCCTAATTTTAAGAAGCTATTTTTCAACCTCAAAGGCACGTGGTTTGAATTCATGAGATGCTATATGGGAGAAGGATAGACAATCTCCTCCTGTGTGATTTACTACCTCTGAAAACCCATTAGACAGTCGGCTATGGGTCAGTTTTGACACAACACCATCACTACAATAATGTTAAAATGGTGGCTAATCCTGGTTAGAGATTATAAATTATTTAATGTTAACTGTTAAAAACTGAATAGAATATGAACTCATCACAGAAATTCCATTAGCTGAATTTCCTAAGAAATATAATCCAGCCAAATAGAGCATACTCTTGTCCCTATTTTCAAAACAAATGATAGGACAATCTCCAACTGGAAAGTGAGGTGAAGGGAAAGATATGAATAAACAGTTAAACAACAGTAATTAAAGAATGAAAAATAATCTGAAAATAAAATTTAGTAAAGAGTGGATTTGAATAAAGAGAAAATGTTTGATAAATTGTAAAAGTTATCTCTAGCGATGAAATTTGAAGAAAAACTGAAAAGACTGCATCCTTCAGTATGAATTACACCTCAAAATTAAGAAAATAAAATATTCAAGCAAGACCAACAGGTAAAATTCTGATAAAGAAAAGAACAAAGATTTCATTCTACTTAGAAACATAATTACCACCCAGGGAAGCAACAGTCAAAAATAAAGCATGCATTGCATTAGGAAACTCTCTGTCTGGGACCTCTTTGGGATCTTAAAGACCAAGGTTGTCACTGTAAAGAATAAGTTTCCATTGACCAAAGTCATGGTATTTTCAAATGCTTTAAATGCATGTGAAAGTTAGACAATGAATAAGGAAGACCAATTGCTGCACTTGAATTGTGTTTTGACAAAGAGTATTGACTATACCACATTGTTTTTGTGTAAAAGTAGCATAGTTTGCACAATAGTACAGTGGACCATGCTTTATATATTGTAGTTATGTGCCATCTAATTGACTACGGCTCATAGCAATCCTGTTAATACTAGCTCTGAATCTTGCCCTATCCTAAGTCAACCTCCCTTGTCTCTGACACACGTGATTCCATTGCCACAATCACTGTGTCAACTCATCTTATCCAGGAGCTTCCCCTCCTGTGCTGACAGTCGACCCTCCCAAGCATGATGTCCATCCAAGGTCTGATTCCTCCTGGCAACATGAGAAAGAATGTCAGATGGAATTTCAAAATCCTTGCCTCCAAGGAGCAACCTGGTTTCACCCTTTCTAGGACGGACCTGTTTGTTGTTATTAAGTGCAAACTGAAACTGACTATGACTCATAATGACCCTATGAACAACATATAGAAAGCTTGCCCTATCTTGTGCTCAAATCTGTTGAGGCAGTCACGGTATCAATCTGTTTTGCAGAGGATTTTCTACTTTTTTGCTAACCCTCTACTTTTTCTAGCATGGGAACTCTTTTTTCAAGGATTATCTTATTCCGACATGTCCAAAGTATGTAAGATGAAATTTTACTATCTTTACATCTAAGAAGCACTTTACTTTCAAAGCAGATTTAGTTGTTTGCTTGTTTTTTGTTTTTGTTTTTCAGTTCATGGGATATTTAACACTCTTTCCCCAACATTACAATTGAAGGAATTTATTGTTTTTTCTCTTCTTATTTATAATCCAACTTTCACACAAATATGAAGCAATTGAAAGCCTCATAGTTTGAATCCGTTTTATCTTAGTCTTTAAACTACATATACCCATGTAGTGTAGTGTTTTACAAGTTCATTGTTTTTCAATGCTGTAATGGCCATTGTGTGTATGTGCCACAGTTTTCTATCTATTTGGTTGTTGATAAGCAGTAGGGCTCCTTCCTTCTCTTTGCTTTTGTGAACAATACATCAATAAACATGGGAGTAAATAGGTTTGCATCATGGCTTTGGTTTCCTTAGCACACATTCCAAGTAGCAGGATAGCTGGATCAAATATTTCTATTTCCAACTCTTTGAGAAAGGTACAGACCACCTTCCACAGTGGCTATTCAATTTTACATTCCCACAGCAGTGAGTGAGAGTTCAAATCTCTCTGCATCCTCACCAGTATTTTTTATTTCCTGTCCTATTGAACTGTGGTATTCTTGCTGGTGTGAGAAGGTACCTCACAACAAATCAACAGCTTTGATTTTGATCAGGGACCTAGGAATAAAGCTAAAAACTTTAAAATTTTATTAGAGACAAAGTAAGAAAAACTCTAGAAGCTCTAATCTACAGCATGAACATACTTCCAAATACAACAAAATGAAAATACCTATGCACATAAAAAAATTTCTTCAACAAAATGAAAAAGAAACTCACAGACTGAAAAAATGTTTATCAATGACACATCAGATAAGGGACTCATGTCTACAATTTAAAGGGTCATCCAGCACTTTAACAAGAAAAAGACAAACAACTCAATATCTAAATGGGCACAAGATATTAACAGGCATTTCACCAAAGAAGAAATTCAAGTGGCCAAGAAACACATGAAGAACTATTCCAAATTCCTAGCTATCTTTTACATCTTTTTATCTTCATTTTTAGCACCTGGGAATTTGTGAACCAAATAAGGAAAGAAAATTAAAAGTAATGTGAGAAAGAGTACCTGTGGCCTTTTCTCACACATATATTTAGAATCTGAACTACTTAATATGTTTTATTGTAGAATATTAGCCACTCTAAAATCAAAGACACAGAAACTTTTCCTTAAAAACCAAAATAAAAAACTTTAGATAACACAATATACAATTCAGGAAAAGTTGGCAGTGTAAAAATTGAGAATATAATATACACAGACTTTAGCATAAAGAAATAATCTTAAGAGGACCATATCAGTATGTTTAAAACATTAAATAGAAAGTAACAGGACAACAACCATAAAGAAAGGAAAATGCAAAAAGAAAATTATAAAGACTCAAACTAGAAGTGGAAAATCCATTTTGTCACCATTGTTGTTTTTGTACACTGTAGAGTCAGAACTGACCCACAGTTGACCCTCTGGTGGGTTTTCAGGGGCAGTTAACCACAGGAGAAAGGATCGCCCTTTGTTCTCCTGCATTGCGCCTGGTGGATTCAAGCATGCACCTTCAGGATTGCAGCACAGCTACTTGCCACTAGGCCACCAGAGCTAAAAATTTAATAGACAAGTTAAAAGCTTACTAGGAACAATCAAAGCGAGTACTAGTGGCACAGTTCATAGGGAGTTGTGCTGCTAACACAAAGGCTTCATCTCTGTCAGTTCAAATACACCAGTGATTCTGTTAGAAAGATTCATTTCTACCCATGTGATTTAAAGTCTCTGAAAACTTACTCAAGGGTTAGCCATGAACTGATTCTGACTTTACAGCAATGAAGATTTTAGTTAAAGCAAAAGTTAATGAATCAAATATGAATGAAAAGAAATCATTCAATGTGAGGGAAATGCAAAGGATACAGCAGCAACCTAAAAAGACAGGGTAGTGATGGGCAAGCTCCAATAGTGATTAATTTTACAAAGCACAATGCATGGGAATGACTGTGTGAAGTACCATGTGAATGAAGAATAGTGTAAAACACAATGCATATAAACTTTGCAAGCAAATAAATGTTTTTGAAAAAAGGGAAAAAATAAATCGTCTAAAATATAGCATAGAGAACAAAAAAGAAAGAAAATGTGAAAAAGAATTTAAGAGACATTGAGGATAGACTGAAGATTTCTGAATCTATCTCAAGAGATAATGAGAGAGAAAAGAAGAAAGGTAATATACAAAGATTATGTATGAAGATTTCTAAAATATATAAAAATCAGTAAGTGCAAAATATCACATGTACTGAATAAAAATAAATTTACATATATTGTTGTTTGTTGTTATGTGCCATCGAGTCATTTGCGAATCATAGCGACCCTATGTACAACAGCCCTAAACCCTGCTCTATCCTGTGCCAATCGCACTGCCTCTGACACACCCATCCCGATT
>NW_006399793.1:1341709-1345450 GCF_000299155.1 Elephantulus edwardii
CCAGTCGTTTTTGGATAATCTTCAGTAGAATCTTGCTTGCATGTGAAATCAATGATATTGTTCTGTAGTTTCCACCCTCAGTTGGGTCACCCTTCCTTGGAATGGGAACAAATATAGATCTCTTCTAGTCATTTGGCCAAGTGGTTGTTCTCCAGATTTCTTGGCACAACTTGGTGGGGACATCCGATATTTAAAACACCAATGACAAGAGAAAAAGTAAAATCAACTAGAAGAAAAAAATTAATTAAGGAGTATAAAAATGACATAGTGGTAAATGACTACCTCTAAATTCCTGATGCGAGAGATCATCACCTTTCAACATCATTTCAAAAACGATTCTTATAAACTGCAGATAGACTCTTAAACATCTTCTTATTTCTTCAACATTTTTACCAACCTATACCAGCCCAGCTGTTTCTCTTAAGGCACTTAATACTTCCTGGTTGAGTTAAAGAATTTTGTGAATATAGCCACACAAGACTCGAAAACCATACTCACAGCTGCAGGTTTTTTTCCAAAGGAATAGGCTTATTTATTCCCAGTCAAAAAAAGGTGATCAGACAACATGTGGAAATTACTCAACAGTATCACACTGAAGTAAAATCTTGTTGAAGTTCAACCAAATACAACTGGAGCAGTATATTGACAAAGAGTTTGGTTTACCCGAGGCCTTTGCACAAACTACATTATCACCAATATCTGATGGATATTGGCTTAAAACAGAGAGGCCCAGAGGAATGTCTATCTGTGTTTCATTGACTATAAAAAAAAAAAAGCCAAAAAAAAAAAAAACAACGAACAAACAAAAACCAGTCAACTGTGTGGATCACAACAAACTGTGACTAACCTTGAGAAAATGGAAAAACCAACACTTTATCGTGTTCATGTGAAACCTATTCTTGGGCAAAGAAACAGTCATCAGAGGAAGGTAACTTACTGATTCAAAATCAGGAAAGGTGTGAATCAGGGATGCATCCTATGTCCATACATTTCCAACCTATATGTGGAACAGATCATTCAGAAGGCTGGACTGTATGAGAAGGAATGTGGCATCAGAAATGGAACAACTCGTTTTACACAGATGACACAATCTTGTTTGCTGTGGAGTGCTTGAAGTATTTGCTTCATAAAGTCAAGGACTGTAGTCTGCAGTATGGATTGAATCACAACATCAAGAAACATTGATAGAAAAAAATTGAAGTTGTCAATTATTTCATCTTACTTGAATCTACAATCACCATTCTTGGTACCAGCAATCAGGAAATCAGGAGACATATTTCACTGGGAAAATCTGCAGTCAAGGAGCTCTCCAAATTATTGAGGAGAAATGATGTCAATATGATGACTAAGGTATGTCTTATTCAGGCCATACTCTTTCTGATCACTTGTTAGGCATCTGAAAGCTGGACAATTAATAAGAATGACAGAAGAATTTATGTCTATGAGCTGTAGTGTCTTCGGAGGACAGTTATTTGACTGACTGACTGACTGACTGAGAGAGATCCATATTTTTTCCCATTCCAAAGAAAAGTTATCCAACATAATGTGGAAATTATTGAACAATAGCATCAATATCCTATGCAAGCAAAATATTGCTGAAGATTATCCAAAATTAATGGAACCATACATTGAGAGAGAACTACCAAAAGTTCAAGCTAGGTTTAGAAGAGGTTGTGACACCAGGGATATCATTGTTGATGTCAGATGGATAGAGGCTAAAAGCAAAGAACACCAGAGGAATGTCTGCTTGTGCTTTATTGACTAGGAAAAGGCTTTTGACCATGTGGCATGTGACAAATTTTAGCTAACATTGAGAAGAATGGCAATCTCAGAACTCTTAATTGAGCTTATGTGAAATCTCTACTTAGAACAAAGAACAAGATGCTGTTGTGCAAAGAAATAAGGGAACAATGCATGGTTTAAAATAACGAAAGTTGTGCATCAGAGTTGTATCCTTTCTTCATATCTATTCAATCTGTATGCTGAGAAAATTATTTAGGAATCTGGACATTATGAGGAAGAATGTAGTATCAGGATCAGAGGAAAACTAATCAACAACCTAGTTTATACAGATGACTCAGCCTTGCTTGCAGAACGTGAGGAGGACTTAAAGTGCTTGCTTCAGAAAATCAAAGGTTATAGCTTTCAATATTAATTATATCTCAATGTCAAGAAAACTAATATCCTCCCCACTGGACCGAGAGGCAATTTTATTATAGATGGAGAAAAGAACGAAATTGCCAGTGACTTCATATTTCTTGGCTCCATAATCAACATTTTTGGTAACAGCCGTCAGTAGATGAGGAAATGTCTTGGGAAAGTCTGCTGTCAGGGATCTCTCCAAGTTAACAAGAAGCAATGGTATCAGTTTAAAGACTAGAATGTGCCTGATTCACAACATGGTCTTTTTCAATCTCTTTCTATGCATTTGAGAGCTAGACAATAACTAAGGATGACAGAAGAATTGATGTCTCTGAACTGAGATGTTGGAGAAGTGTACAGAACATCTCATGCACTGCCAAAACAACAAACAGATACATCTTGGAGAAGGTGCAACTGAAGTGCTGCATGGGAATCAAGCCTAATCTCACATAATTCAGGCATGTAGGTAGGAGAGGGACATCATGCTTGGAAAAGTGGAGGATTGGAGAAAGAGAAGAAGACCTTCACCCAGATGGATTGACACAGTGACTGCAGCAATGACCCCAAGTATGTCAGAAATTATAAGGATGGAACATGATAGAACAGTTTTAAGATCTGTTGTTCATAGGATTGTTATGAGTGATACTGGAATACTGGTTTCAGTGGCCTAACAACACTATGCCTTAAAATCTAGTTCTACAGATTGCATTATTTGGGGTTTATTCTCTCTACAACTCAAGTTTCCACAACACAGCTGAGTAAACAGATTCCAAGAAACTAATCTGTTCAGAGGAGTCAAGGGTGATGCCTTCACATGACTATTGGAAAAAGAAAAAGAAATAAAATTATACCAGGACACATCTTTTATATAAGTTCACAGTAAAAAATGTAAGACACTATTCTTCTAAATATCTAATCAAACAACTTTTTTATATGCAATATACCGGAGAAAATTATACTTTTTGTTCAAGTAATTATAATTCTGTGCTACATACACCATTGGAGAATTGTTACATGGAGCAAAGTCAGGCCCTTTTAGTTTCTTGTTGTTATGTGCCACTGAGTCACCTGTGACTGTATGTACAATAGCTCTGAACCCTGTTCTATTCTGAATCAATCTCACTGTCCCCAAAACACCTAATCTTATTACCCCAGTTAATGTGTCACTCCATCTCCTCCTGGGTCTTCCTCACTCGCACTGTCCCTCCACCCTTCCAAGTATGATGACCTTCTCCAGGGACTGGTCCTTCCTGGCAACATACCCAAATAATGTGAGACAGAGCTTCAAAATTCTTGCCTCAAAGAAGCAACCTGGTTGCACTCTTTCCTGAAAAAATCTGCTTGTTCTCTTGTCAGTTCATGGAATATTCAACACTCTTCTCACCACAACTCAAAGACATGTCTTCTTCTGTCATCCTTCTTCACTGTCCAGCTCTCTGATGCACAGCAAGTAACTGCAAAGACCATGGCCTGGATTAAGTGCACCTTAGTCTCCAGACTAATATGTTGTTGTTGTTGTTGTTGTTATGTGCCCGTCGAGTCGCCTGCGACTCATAGCGACCCTATGTACAACAGCCCTAAACTCCGCTCTGTCCTGTG
>NW_006399793.1:1346485-1358403 GCF_000299155.1 Elephantulus edwardii
TTCCCTGCTTTCAGCCAAGATCCATCTAACATCAGCTACAATATCTCTAGTACCACGACCCCTTCTGAAACCAGCCTAATATAGTTGTTCTTTATCACTCTGGAGAGATTCCTGACAGCAGTTTTCCCAATTCCATTTGTCTTATTTTCCTGGCTGCTGATACCACAAGTATTGACTGTGAAACTGAGCATGTCAAAATTGTTAATCATCTGAATGTCTTCTGTAAAATGAGATGGATTGGCATGAAATATATCAAATCAGATATTCATATGATCTACTGAGCCAATGATGAATAAGTGAAGAAAAATGGGTCACATTCATGGTTGAAAAGATCACTCATAATGCCATACATCCATATTGAAAAACAACATCATGAGCAACAAGATAAAAATCGTACATGGTCAAGAAAGGCTTGTTAATACCTCTATCATTTAAATATATGCACCAACAAACAGAACCAAAGAGGAGGAAATAGAAGACTTTTTCCAACCTTTCCAGTCAGAAATTGATCAAACATGCAATCAGCATGTATTAATAAAAATGGAAACCAGAATGCAGAATTTGGGAACAAAGATGAAGGGTCTGTCTGTATTTGGACAACATAGACTTGGTGATAGAAATGTGACTGGAGTTAATGTTGCACAATCAATTGTTTATTCTTTGCAAAAACTTTTTATAAGGAACACTAATGACAGTTATACACATAGACCTCACCTAATGGTCTACACAACATCAGGTAGATTACATCTGTGGAAAGACTGGTTGGGGAAGCTCAACATCAGCTATAAAACTTGGCCAGGTGTGGATTGTGGAACAGACCATCATCTACTCAGATGCAAATATCTGAAGCTAAATAAAATTCAAACAAATTCATATGAACCAAAATTCAACATTGAATCTATCCCATCATTTTTTAGCTTCTTATTGCAGTAAGTATGTGCTATCAAGTCAGCTCCAACAAATAGTGACCCAATGCACAATAGCTCTTAATCCTGTTCTATTCTGGGTCAATCTCATTTCCTATGACACATCTACCCTCAGTACCCCAGTCACTGTGTCAATATGTCTCATCCAGGGTATTTTTCTCTTGCACTGTCCGCCTACCCTTTCAAGTGTCATGTCCTTCTCTAAGGACTAGTATATTTCCTAGTAACATGCCCAAAGTCTGTGAGAAAGAACTTCAAAATCCTTACCTCCATGGAGCAGCTTGAGTTCACCCTCTTGACAGATCTGTTCTCTTGCAGTCCAAGATATATTTAATACTTTTCTCCAAGACCACAAATCGAAGGAGTTAATTCTTCTTCAATAATCCTAAGTCATTTCCAGCACTCTGACACAAAGCAAGTAATTGCAAAGACCATGGCCTATATCTGACACATCTTTATTTCTAGACTTGATATCATTGTTTTTCAGCACTCTTGACAGGTCTCTGATGGCGTATTTTCCTAATGCAATTCATCTTTTGATTTCGTAACTGCTGATATAAAAAATGTTGACTGTGTAACTGAGCTAGTGGAAATTGTTAACAATCGCAATCTCTTCTCCATCTGCCATAGTGCTGTCAATTAACCCAGAGGTGAGAATCTTTGTCTTCTTGATGTTGAGCTTCAATGCATTTTGAAGACTGCAGTCCTTGACTTCCAGCAAATGCTTCAGGCTCTCCTCAATCTCAACAAGCAAGGTTGTAGCATCTGCATAACACAGGTTATTTATAAATCTTCCTCCAATTCTGATACCACATTCCTCCTCATAAAGTTCAGCCTCCTCAATTAACTATTCCACATATATATTGAAAAGGTATGGAGACAAGACACCTTCCTGATATACACTTTTTCTGATATTGAACCAAGCAGTGTTTCCTTGCTCTATTCTGATGAGTGCCTCTTGGTCCAAGTATAGGTTGTACATGAACACAATCAGGTGTTCTGGGATTCCCATTTTTCTCAAGAATAGCCATAGTTTGTTTTGGTCCACAAAGTCAAATGCCTTTGCACAGTAAATGAAACACAGGTAGACATTCCTCTCTGCTTTTCTCCAGGATTCATCTGACATTCTAGTTTAGGTGTGCTTAAATTATCTCAAGTAATGAATCAACGTAGCGTACACTGAACAATAAAATCTCTCTACTAAGCTCTAGATGTCATGGCAGCTGAAACATGGAATTTCATCTTCTTGCTGAGTATTAGATAACATAGTTCTATTTTGTCTTTGATTATTTTTCTTCTTTCTCCTCTTTATCTTGATTTACTCTGTGTCTTTTATCTGCCTCCTTCATTTTATCTCCAGTTTATGCAACACTATGGCTTTTTTATATTTTGTATGATCCTTATCACACTCTGTTGGATCAATTTTCTTGAGAATGGGAACAAATATGGACCTCTTCCAACCCATGGGCCAAATAGCTGTCTGAATTGTTTTTGGTTCAGCTGTATTGAAGAATAAAGACTTCAGTATGGATTGCATCTCAATGTTAATTAAAAAAAAAGATTCTTGCCACTGGGCTTATAGAAACATCATGATAGATGGTAAAAAGATTGAAACTGTTAACAAATTCATCTTGCTTGTATTCACAATTGACAACCTTGGTACCTGCAGTCAGAAAATCAGGATATATATTGCACTGGGAAAGTCTGCAGGTAAGGACCTCTCCAAATTATTGAGGAGTAATGATGACTGTTTGAAGGCCTAAGGTGTGTCTGATTCAGCCATGGTCTTTCTGATCACTTGTTATGCATCTGAGAGCTGGACAATGAATAAGGATGACCGAAGAAGATTGATACCTTTGAACTGTGGTGTAGAGAAGAGCACTGAACATCCATCCTGTAGACCACCAAAGAACAAACAATTGTGTCTTGGAGAGGGTGCAACTGGAGTGCTTTCGAAGGTAAAGATGATGAGGTTTTTGTCTCACGTAATTGGGACATGTTGCTAGGAGGTGCTATTCCTTGAAGAAGGATATAATGCTCAGAAAGGTAGAGGGTTGACAAGAGAGGAAGACACTCAACTAGGTGGATTGACACAGTGACCGGCGCAATTGGTTCTAATGTGTCAAGAAGTGTGAGGAAGGCACAGGATAGAACAAGGTTCAGATCTGTTGTTCATAGGGTCACTATGTACCTTATTCAACTCAACAATACTTAACAACATAACATGGTCCTTACAATAAACTGTCAAATACAGGGACAAACTTCTCACTGACTCTACAGGGAAGTTTTGGAGGCTGTAAATATTGTGGGAAGAGACTGTCCATCACTTTTCCAACAGAGCTGCTCGCAGTTGTGAATTGTTTCCCTTTGGGTTGGCAGTACTAAGTTACCTCCTCAAATATACATACATGAAGAAATGTCCTTAGGAAGGTGACTTTTCACTGAAGAACATTGTGCTTTGCAGATTTATCCACACTCAAAAATACGATTAACTATTTTGCTTTAATACAGAAATTTTGTTCATATTTTCTGTTGGTTGATTTTATTTAAGCCTCTTGTTTAGAGTCAGCAAGACCTCCTGGAGGGGCTTTGCATTTAAAAGTCAGTTGTTATTTTATTTTTTTATTTGTTATTCTGTCAATTTGCTGCACTGAGGTAACCTGAGGCTGCTATGATGCTGAACCTTGTGCCTTTGGGCTGTCAAATGCCATAATGGGTAACCGTGGTGGATAGTGTTTGGTGGAGCTACCAGTTTAAGACAAATGTGGAAGCAGGAGGGGCATCCACTTCCTAAACAACATGCCTCTGGAAACCCTATCAACTTTGAGAAACAACGATAGTTAGAGAAAGGCTTTGGGTCTTTTGTTCATAGGGTCGCTATGAGTAGTGCTTGACTCGATGCCAATCAACAATATCAGCAATAATCGTTGCTATAACAAAGAGCCCTGGCTGCTAACTGAAAGGCCTGTGGTTTGAACTTATCTTCCATTCCTCAGGAAAAGACTTTCTGCTCATATAAAGATTTCAACCTCAGAAATTTAGCAGTTCTATTCTCTCCTATTGCATGATTATGAGTTATAAATTGACACAGTGGCACTCAACAATAGCATTACTATGGCAGGGCAAATGGAAAAACTTTTTTTCCTCTCCTATACAAACATTTCTCAAGTAAAAATTTACATTAGCCCATTTTAAACTTTAATAGAAGTTTATTTGAAGCTGCTTGGTATGAAAAAGAAGTTCCCTAAATTTCAAAGTAGTTTTGAAGTTATCAGAAGAGACCAGTTCCTTGAGCAAGGTATCATGCTTGATAAAGTAGAGGACCAGGGAAAGAGAGGTAACCTTTCAACATGATGAATTGATGCAGTGACTTCAATAATGGGCTTAATCACAGAGAAGATTGTGAGGGCACAGGATCAGGTAGATTTTGTTCTGTCGTACATAGGGGTCACTGTGAGTAAGTCTACCCAACAGCAACTAATAACAATATAGAATGAATTACAAAATTATCAAGACTACCAGATTCTAATACTTGTCATTACTTCTAAAGTTTGCGAAAATAATTGAATTGATTTTTTTTAATTAATTTTGCTCACAGTACAGAAATCCTAAATAAAAGTTTGTTGGAATAAAAACCCAGGGATTAATTTAGAATAAATATGCTGGGAGAGTAGAGAGCCCAACAGAATAATGAACTTGTGGCAAACAGTCATATCATATGTTTCTTTTCATGTTCAAGTCTCTAGAGGGCAACAGATACACAGAAAATGGGACTTTTCTGAAGTTACACAAATGCCTCACCGTCTTGAGGTTATGTCTAGAACAGAAGAGTTATGAGTTCAAAAGGATTCTAAGTATCTAGACGTTTCCAAAATTTCAATTTTAGCATTTTGTGAGAATACAAACTTTTTTAAAAAAGTTTTTTTTTAAAAGGGAACATTCTAAAGTAACATAAAGTTAAACAGAGTGGAAATTGGTTCCATTTTCTTTTAGAGTTCTAGGTAAGTAGGAACATATACATATGGTAAAAATTCCCTCAAATATACCGTTGGTATCTAGAAGGGGGGGAAGTATCTGTTTTATGCATTCTTTTCTGGATTTTCTGTCCCCCCATTTTTTTCAAGCCCTATCTCCAAAGACTAGTTCCTTTTCTAAACAAAGAAGGCCTTTGGCTGGTACAGAGGAGCTGGACTGTCAGGCTCTGAAAGACTGAAAAGCTACAAATCTACAAAGCACCAACAATAGAACTCCATGACCTTTAACACCTCCCCAAGTTGTTTGACCTCATTCTTTTGTTACTCTTACTTTTAGTTTTGAACATGTTATCTAGAATTCCCTTCAAAGACCTGGTGTCATCTTAATAGGTTTCTGCAGAAGTTAATTTCTCATTAATTTCACATCCTTCCAATGAAAGCTAAATTAATTCCTAACCTATTATTTTACCCTTATGAGGACATACATATGCAGGCATTTAAAGTGTACTTTATATCTGATAATGTATATCTCCAACTAGATAGTCTCAATTTCTTTCAGCTGAAATATTTTTTAAAAAATTGTGTGTAGTATTGCTAAGCTGCTCTGACAGCCTCACTCAAAATTTTTCAATTTGCATTTTTCAGTTTGTACATAGCAACAAGTGACCTGTTAAATGATGACAAATCCTTTCGATTATGGCTTTAGACCTTTAACCTTTTGACTTTAGGTTGTATCCAGGGAGCAGTTTGAGAGGAAGAATGCAATAAACTGCTTGTAATCTAGTGGTCTCAAAAGAAATTACATCAAAACCAGCTGTTACACCACTAGTCATTAAAGACTGACAACATGTTAAGTAAAATACGGCCATTATACTGAAAAAGACTTCTCCTCACCCTGCTGCCAAAATGCTAAAGGTCTCTTGCCTCACTTAACAATGCCAGAAAATGTGGATGCAACAAAGCAAGCATAGCATTTAAACGCAGGCCAGCAAGATATAAGTTGCATTAGATTTAGAATGACCTCTCTCTTTTTTTAAAATGTATATATTTGAAAAGTCTGGCCAATTTTACACATTGATATCTCACAGAATACTATCAGATACTTGAGATTTTACATGTCCTGGCAGGTAAAATAACTTTTCTTCACATTGGTTTTTCTTTATTTAGGAAAAAAAAAAGGATGTGTGTGTAATATTGTACCTGTATTTCTTCTACCACTTTTTGATATGAAGAAAGTTGATGTGTGTGGAGATTTTAATCATAAAGTCCAATTCCCCAGGTACCATTTTCCCACTTACATCCACGTGAAACATTGAAGGACTTTGAGTTGGAAGATACATCTGTCTATGTCTGACAACCCAATGGCATGTCAATGCAGCGGCATAAAAGCTGGAAATGTAGTTCACATCTTCCTGGGGATTGTCAGGCAGCCACAGCAGTATTTAAAATACAGCAAACTGTAAGGATAGGCTTCAAAGATGAAAGTCAAAACTAGTGTAGGAAGCACACAGCGGTGGCTGAAAAATACACAGTGGAAAACATGTTGCTAAGTGCCTAGTACAAACACAACTGTATAAAAGGGAGAGTGCCAAGGGTATCCAGAGAAGAGAAGATGCCTTTCCCCACCTGGGAGACAAGAGCATTTGCACAAGACAGAAAAGCCAGTGTGACGTAGCCAGAGTAGAAATTCAGCAAGTAGAGGCATTCTTGGAGCCACTTGTGTGATTCCTCTCTCTCATTCACTAGTGAGGATGTAAATCTCATATTTAAAAACACTCCTTTTTGAAATCTATTCAAGAATTTCAAGCCCTATCCTATACTCTTGCTCTAAATTTGACAACAAATTTTATTTTCTTTTAAAATTATAAATTGCAGAGCAGATATGATCAAAATTACTCATTTTTGAGAAACAGAAAAAAACATATGATCCTCTTTACTGTTGTTAAGTAATGTCAAGTCGACTGTAATCCACAGTGAATCTTAGAACATATTAGAATCTTGCCTTATGCTGAGCCTTGTCTTCATCTCTGATGTACTTGAGATGATTGTTACAGTCATTGTGTCACTCAGTCTCATTGAGGGTCTTCTTCTCCTTCACTGATTTTTTTTTTCTTTTGCAATGTGTTGTTGCTTTCCAAGACCCCTTTTCACATATGCCCAACGTGTGTGAGTGTGCCTTTTAGGAGCACTCTGGTTGTACTTTCCCCAAGACAGATTTTTTGCTGTTGTTAAGTGTCATCGAGTCTAGTACAACTCATAGCAATCCTGTAAACAACAGATCTGAACCCTGCCTGATCCTGTGCCACCGTCACAATCTCTGACACACTCAAGCTTATTGCTGCGGGTACTAAGTCAATTCCTCTCCTTTACTGCCCTCCCACCTTTCCACGTATGATGTTATTCTCAAAGGAATAGCCTCTTCTAGCACCTGCCCAAAGTAAGTCAGATGAGGCTTCACCTTCCTTGCCGTAAGAAACTGTCTTGCTGTACTTTCTCCCAAACATAGTTGTTTGTTTTTCTGGCAGTTCAAGGGATATTCAATACTCTATTCTAGCATCACAATTTGAATGCATTAATTTTTCTCGTCAACTTTATGCATTGTCAAATTCTCAGCAGTATAGTAAGTGATTGAAAAGTCCATGGTTTGAATCAGACACACTGTAGTCCTCAAACTAACATAATTACTTCTCAGTAATATGGAGAGGTCCTTGACTGCAGACTTAGAATATCCAATACTGTTCTCCAATACCACAACTCAATGATATAAATTATTCCTTAGTTCTTCTATTTTTCTTTGCAACTATTAGATACAAAGGGAAATATCATTTCATGGATCAGGTGCAACTTGGTCTTTAAACTGACGTTCTTGCTTTTCATCTCTTTAAAGATGACAGCAGATTTGCTCAATGCAGCATATATTTGAATTTTTCTTTTGCTACTGTTCCTATGGGTGTTGATTGTGAACCAAAGTAAAATGAAATATTTTACAACTTCAATCTTTTCTCCATCTATCATGATGCTGCATATTGGCCCACTGGTATAAATGCTTGTTTTCTTGATATCAATATGCAATATCTTTGGTCTTATATAGTAAGTCCTTAAAGTCTTCTTCACATTTCATAAATGAGGTGTATCCTCTACATAACACAGATTGTTGATGAGTCTTCCTACAATGTTGATGACACATTCTTCTTCATATAGTCCATTTTCTCTAATTATTTGCTCAGTATACAGATTGAGAAGATACAGAACATGACTTGGAATTTCTCAGTCTGAAAGAACTAAAGAACCAATTTAATCCTTGAGTTTCAATACTAAATCAGTCTATGAGCAAAATCTTAAATTTAGCAGGAAGCATGAAAAGAAGATGCAAAAAATATAGTCACTGTATCAAAAAGAATTGACCAACTAAAATGTTTCAGAAAGTAGTATATGAAAAAGAACCAATAGTACTGAAGGGAAAAGTTCCAATTGCACTGCAAGCATTAGTAAAAGTGGGGCCTCCAAAAATATAGTGCTCCAGGAATTTATGGAATACAAATTGAAATATTTCAACAACGTATGCAGTTTAGGACATGTTTACTAGCCTATTCTGAAAAATTTGAAAGAAAACTACCTGGTCAATGGACTGGAATAGATTGATATTTGTCACTATTTCCAAAAAGGTAATAAAATATTAAAATTAATAAGCAAAACCATTAATATCACATGCAAGCAAAAAATTTCCTAGTTTTTCTTGTTGTTGTTATGTGCCATTGAATCGCTGTGACACATAGCGACCCTATGTACAACATCTCTAAGCTCTGCTCTGTCCTGTGCCAATTGCACTGTCTCCGATACACCCATACTGATTACCCCAGTCACTGAATCAATCCACCTCATAGAGGACCTTCCCCTTCTGTGCTGACCCTTCACCCTACCAAGCATGATGTACTCCTCAAAGGACCAGTCCCTCCTTACAACATTTCCAGAGTAATGCAGAAGAAGCCTCAGAATCTTTGCCTCCAAGGAGCAGCCCACTTTAACCCTCTCCAGGATGAAGCTGTTTGATTTTTAGCAGTCCATAGTACCCTCAATACTCTTCTCCAGTACACCTCAAATGCATCAATTCTCCTTTTATCCTCCCTAGTCATTGTCCAACTCTCCGCTGCATAACAAGTGATTGCAAAGACCACGGCCTGTATCAGATGCAAATTATTCTCCAGAGAGACACAATTGCTCTTCCGTACTTTGAAGAGGTCCCTAACAGCACACTTTCCCATGGCTTTTAATTTCCTGACTACTGATGCCAAGAGTGTTGACTGTGGAGCCAAGCAAATTAAAGCTGTGAACAATCTCAATATCTTCACCATCCATCCTGATGCTGCCAATTAGTCCAGTGGTGAGAATCTTTGTCTTCTTGATATTGAGCTTTAATCAATATTGAAGGCTGCAGTCTTTGACCCTCTGCAGCAAGAGATTCAGGTCCTCCTGAGTTTCAGCAATCAAGGTTGTGTAATCTGCATAACGCAGATTATTGATGGATCTTCCACCAATCCTGAGATTTTCCTAGAGATTATTTAAAAAATGGTTGCAACAGTATTGTCAACAAGGAGCTTCCAGAAATACAAGATGGATTCAGAAGAGACTGTGGGAAAATACATATCATTTCAGACACCAGATGTATGTTGGTTAAAAGGACAGATTATCAGAAAGATATTTATTAATGGTTTATTAACTATTCCAAGGAATTTGAGTATATGAATCATAACAAATTATAGCTAACACTGAGGGGAATGCAAATCCCAGGACAAGGTACTAAGGTACATACACCAAGAAACAATTGTCTGAAAAGAACAAGGGAATATTGCAGAATTTAGAATCAGGAAAGGTGCATGTCAGGGTTGTATCCTTTCTCCAAGATCTTATTGTTGTTCTTGTCGTTTTTAGGTGCCATTGAGTTGAGTATGACCCATATCAACAGATCTGAACCTTGTCTTATCCCATGCCATTTCCTGACACACTCAAGTTGTTGCAGCAGTCACTGAGTCAATTCGCCTGGTGGAGGATATTTCTCTCCTTTACCAACCCTTTGGCTTTACAAGCACCATGTCACTCTTCAAGGAATAGTCCCACCTATTAACATGCCTAAAATATGTGACGTGAAGCTTTATCATCTTTGCCTCCAAAGAACATTCTGGCTGCACTTAATCAAGACATATTTGTTTGTTCTTTTGGCAGTACACGGGATGTTCAGTACTCTTCAACACCACAGCCCATAAGCATGAATTCTTCTTCTGTCATCCATATTCATTTCCCAGCTCTCAAATGTGTGGCAAATGATCATGCAAAATGATGGCTTGAATCAAACACACCTTAGTTTTCAAACTGACACCATTACTTCTCAAATGATCTTAAGGTAGCACAATTTCTTTTTAAATCATGTATGAAGTTTTCCTTTTATTCAGGCATCTTAGAAAAAGTACATCCACACTGCATTTTGGAGACGAAGATGACAAAGCTTCATCTCACGTATTTTGAGCATGTTGTTAAAAGAAATTATCCCTTGGAGAGGGACATCAGTGAAAGAGAGGAAGACGCTCAACCAGATGGTTTGACACAGTGATTGCTACAGTGGACTCAACTATGTCTGAAATTATGAGGCTGGAACAGGAAAGGACAGTGTTCAGATCTGTTGTTCATAGGGTCACATTTAGTTGTACTCAACTCGATACTACCTAACAACAACATACACTTATCTGTTCATCTCCAAGTGCTGCATAATTGTCAGCCAGCAAGTCACCTTAAAACCAGCCCAAAGCAAACACAAAAGTCAGTATTTAAGCACATCCTGTTTCTTTTAGTGAATTTGGATATTAACTAAGGGCAGTGGAATCAGGGACTCACATTTGAATCAATTATTTTTTAACTACCTCTTCTGTGATGTTAGAGTAACTTTCTCAGAATTCACATCTGTAAATTTGGTGTTCCTAAAGGCCAACGTTCTCAAATATCACCAATGTTTTTAGAGTTGTAGTTCAAGAAAAAAATATTTGAGAGTGCTCTGTGCAACTGAAAGGATAATAGTCTGGCGTGAGTTACACTGCTACCTCAAAGGCAATTCAAATACATCAGTGATGCACAGTATCCTCCCTCTGCAATTTATAGCCTCAGAAACCTGAAGTAGAGTCACTATGAGCCAGAACTAACCTCATGACAGTGAGTACACACACACACACAGAGAGAGAGAAAGAGAGAGACACACACACACACTCCTGGTGCTTAATTCTCTGATGCAGTGTATATTCTTCTTGGGACATTCTGCTTTTATCATATTCAAGATCAAAGCAACATAAATCCTCTGATTATTAGAAACTCTCATAGTGATGAGTCAATTCTCTGAAAGATTATAGTTGGTGTTGTGTCCAGTCAAATAAAAACTTGAGAAGCAGCTGGTAGACTCTGAGTGCCTTTGGGCTGTCAATGCAACTTCTTACCACTAAGGCACAAGAGATCACTAATAAGTAGCATATTAGTGGTACACACACATCAATGCTTTCTAGTAGGAATAATAAAACATATAGAAGGCAAATTTTACTCATTCACAAAAAAATGAGTGGAGAAAAAAACTAAAATCTCACTGTCTCTCTAACTTGATGTCTCACTCTTAATCTATATTTCAAAAGATATTCTAATCTCTTGCTGACCACACTTCTTTGTTATTTTTAAGCAAACTCTGAGCTCTGGTGGCCTAGTTAGTAGGCGCTTCCAACCCCAAGGTGAGCAGTTCAAATCTGCCAGCTACTCCACCAAAGGAAGATGAACAATCTCCTTTCTTGAAATTTACAACCTCTTAAAACCTGTTGGGGAGGGTGAGTTATAAGTCAATTCCCACTCTACCCTGATGAGATTAAGTGAATTGTTATTTTAAAGAATTTCTGTGCCACAAGTAAGCACTGGGCTGCTAACTAAGATGTCAGAGGTCTACTCTGACCATCCCCTTGTTGTTATTTGCCATCAAGTTGATTGCAACTCATAG
>NW_006399793.1:1359598-1382286 GCF_000299155.1 Elephantulus edwardii
TTCCTCTCCTGCTCTGATCCTCCATCCTTTCAAATATGATTCCCTTCTCCAAGCATAGGGTGCCTCCTGGCTGCCTGCCTAAAGTACGTGAAATGGAGCTTCAAAATCCTAGCCTCCAAGGAGAAACTTGGATACACCATTTCCAATACAGACTGGCTTGTTATCTCAATGGCTATGATATGTTTAAGACTATTCTTTAGCACCACAGATGAAAGGCATAAATTCTTCTTCTATTATCCATAGTGATTGTCCAGCTAGCACTCTTATGCATAGCAAGTAATTGTGAAGACCATGGACTGGATCAAGATTTAGTCTCTAGACTGACATTGTTGTTTTTCAGTACTCTGGAAAGGTCCCTGACAGTAGATTAACATAATGCAATTCGTATTTTCATTTTCTGACTGTTGGTGCCAAAAGTGTTGATTGTGGAGCTGAGCTAGCTGTAACTACTAAGAAGTTCAATTTCTTCTCCAGCTATCATGGTGCTGCCAATTGGCTTTGTTTTCTCAATGGTGAGATTCAATCCATATTGAAGACTACAGTCCTTGACCTCCTACAGCCAGTGCTTCATGTCCTCCTCAATTTCAGCAAGCAAGGTTGGGCCAGCTGTGTAACGTAAGTTGATGATGAGTCTTCTTCCTTCAATTCTGATGCCACATTCCACCTCATAAAGTCCAGTTGCCTGAATGATCTATTTTGCATATAGATTGCAAAGGTATGGAGACAGGACATATCCTTGACACACTCCCTACCTGATTTTGGACTATGCAGTGCTTGCCTGCTCTGTTTTGAGAACTGTTTCCTGGTCCAAGTATAGCCATGTTGTTGTCGTCAAGTGTCATCAAGTCATAGACAACTCATAGCGACCTTATGAACAAAAGACCTGAACACTGTTCATAGAGTTTCCAGAGGCAAGCCATTTCAGAAGTGGATGCCACTTTTGCTTCCAAGCTTGCTATAATCAGGAAGCTCCACCAAATATGGTCCACTGTGGGTAACCATTATCGCATTTGACACATCAGTGTCACAGTGTTTAGCATCACAACAACCACAGGTTACCTCTGTACAGCAATGCACAAACCAGTGTAATACCAAGTAGAATAATGTTTGATAAAAAACAAAGCATAGAGACTATCAATTACATTATCTTCACTATCGTCTCCCATGTGATTAACTACCTCTGTAAATTCATTGGAGGGTCAGCTATGTGTCAGTTCTGACTCAATGATATACAACAACAACAACAAAAACTTGTAAAAGCTGTAAGTTATAAAATTAGGAATTGTGAAGGGTATACATGGAGATGGTAAAAAAATATTATCGGACTTCAAGAGGAGAAAAATGATGCTCACACTCATACAGAAGACAAATGAGAGAATAGTAACAGTTCCTAAATCATAATCTTTCTTATTGCTTGAGTATAACCTTGCCTTATTGTCTTATACTACATCCCTATATCTTTAGAACAAATTCTATTCTTTTTATTGTTGTTTTAACCTAAACCAAATGGATTTATATTAGGTAAAAATCTCTAAAATATATGGTGAATTTGGAAATAATGAAGAATTAGTGGCAGTTTAAAAGCATAAACTTGGTGACATAAATGAGGCTGATGAGCAAATGATTGAATTTTGTACATTCAATAATTTATTCATAGCAAATGCCTTTTTTTAAGAAACACAAAAAGAAGCTTTACACATGGCTCTAACCTGACAGACTGCACAGGAATCAGAAAATAAAAATTCTCACCAGTGCACCAATAGGCAATACCATGATATATAGAGAAAATATTTAAATGGTCAACAACTTCACTTTACTTGAATCTAGAGTAAATACACTTGATCCAACAGAAAGTAGATCAGGGTAACATTACATTGAGAAAAGTCTGCAGTCAGGGACTTTTCCAAATTACTGAGAAGTAATGATGTCAATTTGAGGACTAAGGTGAGCCTGACTGAGGCTATGGTCCTTTCAATCACTTTCTATTCATCTCATAGTTGGACAATGAATAAAGATGACAGAAGATTAATTTATGCCTTTGAGTTGTGAAGCGTACAGAATATCCCATGAGCTGAAAAAAGAACATACATATATGTATTGGAGAAAGTACATCCAGAATGTTCCTTGGAAGCAAAGTTGATGAAGCTTTGTCTTGCATACTTTGGCATGTTATTAGGAAAAGTTATTCATTGGAGCAGGACATCATGCTTGGAAATGTGGAGGGTCAGTGAAAGAGAAGAAGACCCTCAACCAAATGGATTCATGTAATGGCTACTGAAAAAGGCTCAGGAATGTCAGAAATAATAAGAATGGCACAGTTCTGTTGTTCACAATGGTGCTACAAATTATCTTTGCCTCCAAGGAGTGCTCTGTTTTTCATTAAGTCACTATGAGTCACACTCAACTCAATGGCACCTAACAACAACATTACCACTCTTGTATCCTTGAGTTGATTTCAGATTAGTAATATATGGTTATGCCATAATGTTCAGACAGTTAAAACATCCTTTCACAGAAACAACAAATAATGAAACCATGAAAAGCAATAAGAATAACTATTGTGTTTTGGTATCTTATGCCAGTGTGCTTAAAAGAAATCATTCATTTCAGGGGCAATAGAATTTATTTACAAAATTAGCCTAGAATATTTGAATATGCCAGAAAAGGTAGGGGAAAATTTCAAAATATATTAAAAATAATAGAGAAATCTTCTTAAAGGTAGGTATCACATGTCAAATATAGAACACTTTATTGATTTAAGTGATGAATAATAATAATGAAGATAATAGATTTATTAAATATGTACTAACTCATACTAGTGATAAAACAATCAATTCATAGATAAGAAGGAAACACTCTTATTCAATGTTGAATATAAATGGCAAACTGACAAATATACTGAAGCTGAAAAATAAGCACTTTTTAATCATTGCTACAATAAATGTTGGTGTTGATGTTGTTAGTTGCTATCAGGTTGACTCATTGAACAATCCTATGAACAAATCAGAACCTTGGATGAATCTGGTTCAGAGCCAGAATATATCAGAACTCTGTGGACCAGAACCTGGCCCTGTTGTAAGCCATAAGCATGATCTTCACCATGCTCAAGACCGTTGTTGCAGTCCCTATGTCACTCCATCTCATTTGGAAGTTCTTTCATTGACCAACACAATGCCCAAGGGCTGATCCTTCCTGAAGACATACCCAAGCTATATGAGATGAAGTTTCACCATCCTTGTCTCTAAGGAGCACCCTGATTGCAGTTGCTCCAAGTTAGATGTGTTTGTTGTTTTGACAGTTCTTGAGATATTCAATACTGTTTACCAACATCACAATTCAAAGGCATGAATTCTTCTCTGGTCTTGCTTATTCATTATCCAACTGTCATGTACATACAAAGCAGTATGAAAAATCATGATTTGACACATCTTAGTCTTTAAACTGACATTATTTCTCTTTGGCACTTTACAGAGATCCTTGACAGCAGATTTGCCCAATGAAATATGTCTTTTGATTTCTTGACTGCTACTACCATGGATGTTGATTATGAATTCAATTAAACCTAAA
This sequence comes from Elephantulus edwardii, assembly GCF_000299155.1. Classification (NCBI taxonomy): domain Eukaryota; kingdom Metazoa; phylum Chordata; class Mammalia; order Macroscelidea; family Macroscelididae; genus Elephantulus; species Elephantulus edwardii. Next base: position 1,363,166 of record NW_006399793.1, read on the forward strand.
TTCTTGTCAATGAAAATGATTTCTCTATTATGATGTTGCCTGTTAGTCCAGTGGTGAGCATTTTTGTTTTGCTAGTGCTGAGATTTAGTAAGCATTGAGTGAGGTAAAATCCACCAATAGATGCTAAAAGAGAAATTTCATAAGAAACCATATATATAAGGGAGCTCTGGTGGCCTAGTGGCAAGAGGCTGCACTGCAATCCCAGAGATATATGGTTCGAATCTACCAAATGCTCTGCTGGAGAAGGAGGGGCCATCTCCTCCTCTACTAGGCAGATCCAATTTGACGGTACATGCACAAAATAATAAAATTTAAAAAAAAGAAACCATATAGGTTCATGACTTTACATGAGCTCTGTTTATCACTTGCAAAGAAGAAAAAATAATAGTCATATAGTGGATAAATCCTTTTGACATGGTGACCAGAATAAGGAACAGAAGAACATCATGTATTTCCACATATGATATGTTAAGAAGGACCTAGTATAATCTATTTAGTGTCAGGCCAGAAATTAATAAACTGAATTGAATGTTTTGTTAGAAAAATCACAGGAAAACCCCAAATTGAAGAATGTTCTATTTAAAAGAGAGGAAAAAGGATTGTATTTTACCAAAATAACAGTGGTATTAAAAACATGTTGTTCTTGTTAATTGTCTTCAAGTCAAGCACAACTCATAGTGAACCTATGAACAAAAGGCCTGAAGCCCCTCTACAACTATCCACATTTATCAAAGTTCATAGGGTTTCCAGAGGCATATTATTTAGGAAGTGGATGCCACTCCTGCTTCAATAAAAACATAGACTAGGAAAAGTGTTTCAAAGTAAAGGATACTAAATAGTCATGACAGTTAAATGTAATACTGACCTGTATTAAAATAAAAAACACTCTATAAAATGGAAACATGGTGTAATTATGGGACCAATTAATAAAATTAAAATTTAATGATAAATTACGTTATCATCACTAAATAAATTACTAAATGTTAAATTTACTGAAGTGGATAATTTCACCATAGTTATGTGAGAGGATATTCTTATGAGCAAATATACTGAATTATTTGTGGATGAAGATCCACGATATATTTACTTTAACTTCAAATGGTTCAGAAAACAATTTTTGTATGCATGGTTAGATCAATATTTATGAATAATGATAGCGGCATTGGGGCAAAATTTTGACATAAGTGAATAGGGACCAAAAAAAATATTGAGCGTTTATCATACTATTTTTATTCTTGCATTTTCAGTGAAGTTTTAAATATTTAAAAAGAAAAAGCTTGAAGAATTTGAAAGATCTGTTAATAGACATATCATAGCTATATCTAATCATGTCTTTCCCTAACTGTTCTAACTGATGTTCACAGATGTTTTAAAAAAATCTATTTCATGTTTAAACAAATTTTAAAATATTAAGTTAAAAAAAGGCTCAGTTCTTTCAGAACTTCTCAGAGTCTTCTGATGTTGAAGAGGAGTGTAATCCTTCAAAAGACTCTAGCTTGAAGTTGTTACTAAGTAGATTTGGTCATTGAGCTCTTCTCAGTGGTTTTCTTCTATACTTCTCTCTACAGTTTTGTAGGTTTATAATAAATTATTTTGGTTTGACTAAACATTGTTGGGCATGGTTTTCATTGTTGTCAAGTGGGACCCGACTTAGAGCTGACCCTTAAGCTTGTTTTCAGAGATTATAAATTGCATAGGAGGAGACTGCACATTTTCTTCCCATGGAGCAAGTGATGGATACAAATCACTTTCTTCTGGTTTTTCTCCTTGCCATAGTTATTCTCAGGCTTATTCTCAGGTTATTCTAGTTTTAGTTCTACCTCAAGATCTCTTATCTCTGTGCAACTTTGTTCCAACTGTTTGATCAAAAGTTCTAGGAATTCAGCCAGACTTCTGAGTGATTCATGAAAAACTAGAATGCCAATGTATTAATTATAATCATGAATTTAACTGTCAAGTTGCTGTTGTTTTTGTTGTAGTTATGCCTTCGAGGCTAGTATAACTGACTTATAGCAACTATGTAAACAAAATATCTGAACTCTGTTCTATCCTGTGCCATCCACACACTTCCTAATAACAAACAACAGCCCATTGCAGCAGTCACCATGTCAGTCCACCTGGTTGAGGGCCTTTCTTTCCCTCGCCTATCCTCCACCCTTCTCAATATCCGGTCCTTCTCCAAGGAATAGCGCCTCCTAGCAACCTTTACAAATTATGTGAGGCAAAGCCTCATCATTCTTGCCTCTAAGGATCACTCTGACTGCACCATCTCCAAGACATACCTGTTCATTCTCTTGACCATCCATGGGATATTCAGTGTTCTTCTCCAACATCACAGCTCAAGGACATCATTCTTTTTCTGTCGCCCTTACTCATGGTCTAGGCCTCAGGTGCACAGCTAGTATTTGGAAAGACTGTGGCCTAAATCAGATGCACCTTAGTCCTGAAACTGACATCACTACTTCTCAATAATTTAGAAAGTTCCCTAACTGCAGATTTTCCCAGTGCAATGTGTCTCCTTATCCTGACTGCTCATACCAATGTTGTTAATTGTGGATCCAAATAAGATGAAGCTGTTGACAGTTTCAATCCGCTCTCCATCATCATAACATTGCCTGCTGGTCCAGTGGTAAGATTATGTTTTCTTGATATTGAGACATAATCTATACTCAAGGCTGCACTCCTTGAACATCTGTAAGAAGTGATATAAGTTCTCCTCACTTTCAGCAAGTAAGGTTGTGTCATCTGCATAATGTAGGTTGTCATGAGTCTCTCTCAGTTCTTGATGCTACACACCTCTTCGTAGATTTCAGCTCCTCAGATAATTTTCTCAGCATTTAGATTGAATAGGTATGGAGAGAGAATACAAGCCTGACATGTAGAAAACTGAAATTATTGTATAACAAAAATATTATCAGTGAGACTGGATACATATGAAGAAGGTTTTGATGATTTAGATGCTAATTTCTGGCATTGTGCAGCCAATTCTACCACATTTATTCCTGCCAACTAGGCTAGTAATTTTCTAATCTAGTTCAACAGAATGCAGGATTTTGAAAGCAAGATTTTTTTTTTATGATCACCATTAAGTTTAGTATTGGATACAGATTTGGATATTCCAGGATTTCCTGTCTCTGTAGTGCTTAATGAGTACAACAAGAATTGTTCTCTTTCCTCTTTGAGCCTTAGATATTATAAGAACTTTTCCTTTCAACCTAAAGGCAGATGATTTGAATCCACTAGCTTCTCTGTGAGAGAAAGATGGGAAATCCACTCCTGTGTCATTTATAGTGTCTGAAAACATGATGGAGGGTCAGTTAGGAGTAATTTCTGATTTGATAGCAATAAGATTGGATCAAGGGGATGTAATGTATAAATAAAAATTAGTATTTCTAAAATACTTCTTTTATGGCAGTGTTTATGTCTTCATCAGTTCAACTCTATAAAGTGGCAATTATTAGAATATCCATTTAATATACACAGCTCAAAGAGGACATGCAACATACCCAAGGCCACAAATTTAGTAAGCCAGAAACATGGCCTGAACTGGGTTGCTTGGCTCTGAAGCTATGCATTTGACCTCCACACTATCCTGCTAGAATAAGTCAAGAGGAAAACCAAGAAAGAATCTTTATTGCAAATATAGAGCCCTCTCTCAATGGGATCACTAAATAAATGGAACTAATTTATTTCCTATTTAAATATTAAGAGTCAATAAAAGTGTTGAACAATTTTTTAAATTATTGTGTTCTACTTATATACCTGCTATGCACTGAGTTGTTTTTTTGTTTTTTTTTTTTACCCCTCAAACGTGTATTAAAGTCCTCAACCTAGATAATTGTGAATGTGACCTTATTGGGGAAAAGGGTCTTCATGAGGTCTTACTTATTGGAGTAAAATGGATTTTAATCCAATACGATGATATGCTTGTAAAAGGTGACAAAACACAGAGAGACAGACAAAAGACAGCACTGTGACAACAGAGGTAGAGATGGCATTATGCTGAATCTGCAAACTAAAAAGCACCTGGGGCAACCAGACTAGGAGACATAAGATTTGACCGTCCTAGATTTGAACTTCCAGCCTTCAAAACTGTGAGATAACAAACATCAATTCTTATTAGCCACCCAATTTATTTTACTTTGTTAAAACCTCTCACTGCCATCAAGTGTACTCTATCTTATGACCCTCCATCAGGTTTCCCAGGCTGTACATCTTAATGGAAGGAGAATCTCATCTTTTTATAGTCGGTGAACTCAAACCATGGAAATTTGAATTCTTTTACTTAGCAACACAACACATTCAGACTGCACCGCAGTTGTTGTGTTGTTACATGCCGTTGAGTCCCCTGTGACTCATAGTGACCCTATGTACAAGCTGTGGAAACATTACTGTCCCTGACACTCCTACCTTCATTGCCCCAGTAACTGAATCAATCCTTCCCATCAAGGATCATCCTCTCCTGGTCTTGTCCCTCCATCCTCCCAAGCATGATGTCCCTCTCTAAAGGCTGGTCTCTCCTTGAAATATGCCCAAAGTAGGTTAGACAGAGCTTCAGAATCCTTGCCTCCAAGAAGCAGCCTGATTTCACCCTCTCCAGGATGAACCTGTTTATTCTTCTGATAGACCAAAATATATCCAATACTCTACTCCAGCACCACAGCTCAAAGGCATCAGATCTCCTTCTATCATCCCTAGTCATTGTCCAGCTTTCTGACACATAACACACAATTGCAAAGACCAGGGCCTTGAACAGGTGCACTTTAGTCTCCAGACTGACATCGTTGCTCTTCAGCACTCTAGAGAGGTCCCTGATGGCCAGTTTTCCCAATGCAATTCATCTTTTGATTTTCTGGCTATTCATACCAAAAGTGATGATTGTGGAGCCAAGCAAACTAACTCCATTAACAATCTCAATTCCTTCATTGTCTATCATGATACTGCCAATCAAATAAGTAGCTATAATCTTTGTTTTCTTGATGTTGAGCTTCAATCAGTATTGAAAGCTACAGTCTTTAACCTTCTGCAGCAAATACTTCAGATTCTCCTCAGTTTCAGCAAGCAAATTTTGTCACCTGCATAATGCAGGTTGTTGATGGGTCTTCTTCCAATCTTGATGCCACATTCTTCCCCATTGAACCCATCCTCTTGGGTATTCTGTTCTGCATATAGATTGAAAAGGTATGAAAATAGGACACATTCCTGGCGTTCACCCTTCCCAATTTTCAACTGTGCAGGGTTTCCTTATCTGTTCTGATGATCGCCTTCTGGTCCAAGTAGAGGTTTTGCATAAGCACAATAAAGTGTTCTAGGATTCCCATTTTTCTGAGTAAGTCAAAGTTTTTTGTGATTAACACAGTACAATGCCTTTGCATAGTCAACAAAACAGAGATAGACATTCCTCTTGTGCTTTCTGTTTTCAGAAAAGAGCCATATAACACTAGGTATAAGATCCTTAGTACCATGACCTCTTCTAAACCCAGACTGCTCATCTGGCAGGTCTCTGCTGATAGGCTGTTCCAATAATTTTTTTATAATTTTCAGCAGAATCTTGATTGCATGTGATAGTAATGATATTGACAACAGCACTAAAGATCATTTAAGACATCCATAACAAAGAAATATTCTATAAATTACTAACAATTATCAATATTATAACACATTAACATTATAAATGAATTTTCATATTTTAAAGTGAAAAACTACTCGTATTTCTTGATGTATATGACAAATATCTTAAATATACAGCTTACCATAAATTCCACTTAATTACTGCATTATGCATTGTTTCAAATTCTCAGTATATATTATTATCCTCCCAATTACAGATTGCTGAGTACTACATGTTGCATTTACATATAGCACTTTATGTTGTCAATTGTTTTCTGATAAGTTCTGTAAGTTGTTCACCTCAACATCCTCCCAATGTAGGACAGAAGCCGACTAAATCCTCTGAATAGATCCTAAATGAAAAGGCTTTTCAAATGTGAGATGTAAATTTAGTGAAACTGCCAAATGTTGTAATTATAAATTTTTGATCAGGGCTCATCCCTAGAAACACAGCCAGCGTAACCCTCATCATCTCAAAAATATTGATAAAGTTAGAGAAGAAAGCTGCTGAATCAGATCTATGAGCAGAGGAAAAACTTTGTCTAAATGAATTTTCCCAGTAATGATTCCTCTCTGATGTTAGGTGCACAGCAGCATGGTTGGGTTTTTTTTTCCTTGCAGTTCATAATCCTCTAACTTTAGGCTAGCCTTCTCCTTCTTTTCTGAATCAAAGTTCTAGGCAGCTCCTTGCTTTGATATGCATTGTAATAGCATGGAGCCAGAAGAACAAAATCTGTTACTTAATAATGAAAAATTATGGTGCAGACGGCAGTGCTTGTCTCAGTGACCACTGATGTAGAAATTGACAGCCTTCAGGCTGCAGTCTCCTCCGCCCGATTTGGCTGGTAACTGCTGCAAGTAAATGACAGTTCACCAGCATGGAAAGCCACTAGACAGGCACAGCCAACTGAGTGTCTACAACAATAGCTTTGTGCATCCCGTTCATGTTCATTTTACATGCTTGTTTATAAATCAAAATCTAACAGAATCAGAATCACTGAAGAAAACAGTTCAACTAGTGAATTCTGACATTAGCCATCTCTGCTAAAGAACAAAATAAAGTGTGGACGGCCTCATAACATCTAAATGATCAAGAGCTAATTTAATTAATTAAAATAACAATTGTGTCCAACTTTTAAGAAAGCACCAAAACCATAATCTAGTCCTGGGACGCATGTTTGGAAGTTAGTGTATTTCTCTTTATTCTTGTCTCTCACTTCTGTGGTTTTCTTCAAAATCCCATGCTCTCCCCTTTTGTTCTCCCTTCTCTTCCCTCTCTTATCCTACAAGTCTTCTAATCTTTCTAGTAAATTTCTAATCTTCTTTTTAAACTTTGCTCAACCATTATTTACCTTGGTCAAGTTCTCCCACACCTCTAATACCCACCCACCAGTTCTCTCCTATAGACTTTCTGTTCTATGAAATTGTAATTATTTCTTTACATGTCTCATTTAAGGAGCCCTGATGGCCTAGTGCCTGAAAGGTTATCAGAACTTATCAGCCACTCTGCGGGAGAAGAATGTGGTGATCTGCTTCTTCAAATATTATTTATTTGGAGATTCTGTTGAGTGTCATCCACTTCCTAAATAACAAGCCTTTGGAAACTCTATGATCTTTGATAAATATCAATAGTTGTAGAGGAGCTTCAGGCCTTTTGTTTATAGGATCGTGCTCAACTCAAAGGCACTAAACAACAACAAACTTATTTGTAGTTATTGTTGTTGCTGTTGTTGTTATTATGTGCCATTGAGTTGCCTGTGACTCATAGTGACCCTATGTACAATAGTTCTGAAGCCTGCCCTATCCTGAGCCAGTCTTACTGACTCCGACACACCTACCCAAATTGCCTTACTGTATTAATCCATTTCATCTGTAGTCTTCCACTTCTGTGCTGCCCCTCCACCCTTCTGATCGTGACGTCCTTCTCCAAGGATCAGTCCCTCCTAGACATGCCCAGAGTATGTGAGACAGAGCTTCAAATAACTAACCTCCAAGGAGAAAATTGGTTTCATCCTCTCCAAGATAGACCTGTTTATTTTCTTGGTGGTCCATGGTATGTTCAAGACTCTTCTTCAGCACCACAAGTCCCAAGGCATTAATTCTTCGTCTATCATCCTTAGTCATTATCCAGCTATCTAATGCATAACAAGTAACTGTGAAGACCATGGCCTGAATCAGGTGTACCTTGGTCTCTAAACTGACATCATTGCTTTCTGCACTATGGAGAGGTCCCTGACAACAGTTTTCTCTAACGTGATTCATCTTTTTATTTCCTGACGGCTGGTGCCAAAAGTGTTGATTTTGGAGCAAAGCAAGCTATAACTGTTAACAACCTCAATCTCTTCTCCATTCACCATGGTGCTGCCAACTGGCCTAGTGGTGAGAATCTTTGTTTTCTTTATGTTGAGCTTCAATAGATATTGAAGACTACAGTCCTTGACCTTCTACAGCAAGAGCTTCGGATCTACTTTAATTTCATTAAGGAAGGTTGTGTTATCTACATAACATAGATTGTTGATGAGTCTTTGTCCAATCCTGATGCCACATCCCTCCTCATAAAGCTTGGCCTCCTGAATTATCTGTTCTGCATATAGATAAAAAAGGTATGGAGATAGGACACATCCCTGATGCATTCCCTTACTGAATTTGAGCCATGCCATGTTTCCCAGCTCTGTTCTGAGAGCTGCTTCCTGGTCCAAGTAAAGGTTTTGCATAAGCATAACCAAGTGTTCTGGGATTCCCATTCTCCTCAAGATTAAGCACAATTTGTTGTGATTCACACAGCCAAAGATAGGCATTCCCCTGGTACTCTTTATTCATTACTATTTTGTCCTACTGGGCCACTATGAGTTGGAACCAACTCAATGGCAATGGATTTGCTTTGGATAAAGTATATCTCATTAGATCATGGATTTTTGGAATCATATCTTAGTCTTTCTTTTACCCAAGTGTCATCCTGGTAGGTCATCACTAAATGCATAATTGATCTGTGGAACATTAGCCAGGTCCTTCTAGGGATAACATCTTATTGATTTAAGACATTTGCAAATTGCATACATAATTTTATAATGTTGTTATTGTTAAGTGCCATTGAGTCATAGACGACTCATAGCAACCCTATGAACGAAAGACCTGAACACTTGTGAAACTTTCATCATTCCTCCAAGTTTATCGCTTTTAAAAAAAGTGAACTAGAGAATTTTTTTTAAATTAATAAAATTAAATTTTAAACCAAAAAATGCATAAAAATCCCACAAGGGAAAGTGGTAAATCACCAATCAGGATGATGTGTTATTCAGAGATCACTAGGCCCACATACATATGTAGGTATGGTATTGTGTTTTTGTAGGTGCCGCTGAGTGAACTATGACTAATAGGACTCCTATGAACAACAGATCTGAGACTTGCTTTAGCTGACAACATCCTCATAATCTCTGATATGCTCAAACCCATTGATATAGTTAGTCACTGAGTCATAGATATAAACACATAGTTTTACAGAAATGATAATATCATCTCACACAGCTATGACACAATTTTTTTTCTCCACTATATGTAATATACAAAGAAAATACACATCGAAAATGACCCCCAAAAAATAACTACCCCAACAACAACATATGCAATACATTCTTTTATCTGTCAATAAATATAAATCTTAAGTCTCATTCCAGTGGTGACAGAGAAATGGTCATAATATGAACGTAGCATACATATTCTGTTGATTGACTTTTAAGGTAATTTTCAATTTTTCATAATTTGTTATATATTTATTTTCATATTTATATTTAGTAGTATTGGTCGTTTTGTGTTTTCCCTTTTGTAATTTATAGCTGCTCTGGCAGCCTGTTTCCCTAGTGTTCTTGCAAGAGATAATTCACACTTTAGCACAAAGAAGTGATCAGTTATGGAGCTTCAGGGATAGAATAAAGAGTGCAAGAAAGATTTACTTTTTTTTTTATCTGCCCTTATGTCCATCAGATCACAGACACTTATGGGCGCTTTCATGAAATAGCAATTATACTGTGTCTGAAGTACAGTTCATAGAAATGTGAGCAAAACAGTATCTTCTCCTTAGATTGTATTTTCTAGCACAATTATCTTCAATTGTGAGATAAAGAGCTTGGAAAATCTGGAAATTTGCCACATTAAATTTTTTGCCTTTGCTTCAAAGTAATCTCTACTAATATTCACTGACAAATCTTTATGGCTAATTTATTGACCGCAAATATTTTATTTATGCCACAGATGTCACTATGTTAGCTATTTCCCACAGGGATTTTAAATATACATGTTAAAATAGAATTTAAATATTTAAAAGCTATAATTTAAAAGTTAGTTTATTTTCTCAAGTTTTCTTACAGTCTTTACTTGACTGTAATATTAGGTACAATTTATTTTTAAAAATTATGTCCTGCATTTCTAAATTTTTTAATCCTACATGATAAAATAAGAGAGTTTCAAACAGTGATCTAAATACACACCTGTATACCCCTTTTATGTGACAATTCACAGTGGCTTTGTTCATCTCATTGTACTAAAAATGAATTTTATTTTCGTGATATAGACACTATTACTCCAAGATACTGAAAGATTAGTAGGTGAGAGTTTAGATAGAGTTGTTTCTAAGAAAATAATAATAAAAAAATAGAAAAGCAAAGTTTCAGGATCAATTTTTGTCAGATATGTGCACACCCGTTCTATAGAATTCAGTTCCTGTTTTGACAGCTTATTGAATACTCTTCAACTTTTCCTGCCTAGTAATGTCTCCCATTAATCAAGATCCATTCTCTGTTCACAGTTTTGATAGAACAGCAGCACAGGTAGTCCCTGGGTTATGCATGTCTGACTTTCATGCAACCCATAGTTATGGACCAGTCTCTTGTGAATCCCTGTAAATTCTATCAAATCTTTACAAAAATGACAGTAAAATTCAAGGCACATGTAGTACTTTGAATAAGTGGGCATGACTTTCCAATGTATATCAAACATTATTATTGTTGTTAGTGTATTATTATTATTTTTTAAATGCTTCAACGTATCTGTTTCTGTTCTTATGTCTAACTCATGGTTGATCCTCCACTGAGTTTCCAGAAGCAGTGAATTTAACAGGAAGTAATTGTCCATCTTTCTCCTTTGTAGCAGCTGATGGCTTTGGATTACGTCTTTGGGATGGCCACAGAACGCCTGATTGCTAGACAACCAGAGGTCTCTTCAGTGTATCCAGTGTATTTAAGTGGGATTTTTTTTAATGCATATAAGAATATAATGTACTTTTGAAGTAATTTAAGTAAAATTGATGATAATTATTCTCTGAATGTTTGGTAGAATTCAGCCATGAGGCCATCTGAACCACGATTTTTTTGCAGGGGAGTCTTTTTATGACCTGCTCAATTTCTTCTTTTTCAACGCATCTTTTCAAGTGTTCTATATTGGTCTGCGTCAATCTAAGTAGTGCATGGGTTCCTAGGAATTTATCAGTTTTTTCTATGTTTTTAAATTTATCAGAGTATCAGTTTTCATAATTTTTTTATTAACAATTAATTTTCAGCTGGCCCTGTTTGATGTCACCTCTTTCGTTTCTTATTTGAGGTATTTGTGTTTTCTTTTTTTTTTCCCTTTGAAGTTTCACAGTGGTTTGTCTATTTTATTGATAGGTTTGAAGTCTAACTCCTGGTCTTGCTGATGATTTCAGTTGTATTTGTTTTCTATCCCATTGGTTTCTGCTTTTGTCGTTACAATTTCCTTTCTTCTAAAAGCGGTGAGATTAGATTGTTCTTTTTTATTTAATAAGGGTGTTAAACCATTAATTTTCTTCTGTCTCTTTCTTCTTCCTCTCCTCCTCCTCCTCTTTATCCTCCTCTTCCTCCTCTTCCTCCGATTGCTTCCATCTCTTTGATATTGTAAATAACACAGCAATAAACGTGGGTACGCATATATCTGTTTGGTACCTCTTTATTTGTAGTTTCTATCGGTCTGGTAGCAAGAAGCTGAACTGTAACCCTAAAGGCACACGGTTCAAAGCCACCAGCTGCTCTGCTAGAGGAGGACGGGCAACTTCTTGTGTAATTAACTGACTCTGAGAATCTACTGGAGTATCAGCTATGTGCCAGTTCTGACTCGATGGTACTCAACAACATTGTTTCTTCCACGTTTTACAGTTTCTATAGTTCATGTTATTCCATGTGATATATTTCGTTTAGCTGCTTGTCTCTGAGGTACTCATTGGATCTGCAATACAGTCTGCATTTTTTTATTTTATACTGATTTATTTACAAACTTTGAATAAATTGCTTTTCAAAAAGATCCTTCCCATTTCCTTCACCCCTCCACCCCTCGAATTGTGCAACCCTATGATTAACACCTCACCGCCAGGCCCATCCTCACGCCCCTTTTTTTCCTCTTCCCCCTTCTTTGGATCTTCATGCTCATTCAATAATATGGTTTGTACAATATTGTCCTTGTGGGACTGAGTTGGCTCACTCAGCAAAATGCTTTCCAGTCTCTCCCAAGTTAGGTAAAAATTTACAAAGTCATTGCTCCTGTGTGCTGCATAGTATTCTATTGTACTTTTCAATCCATTCATTTGTGGTTGACATCTGGGCTTTTTTCATATTCTTGTGATGGTGAATAATGCTGCTATGAAATTTGGTGTGCAAGTTTCCATTTGAGCCTCAGATCTCATTTTTCTTGAGGTATATTCCAAGTAATGGAATACCTAGGTCATATGAAATTTCTATGTTCAGATTTTTGAGAAAGCACCAAACTGCCTTCCAATCCCACCAACAATGTGTAAGAGTTTCTATCTTGTCACATCCTTTCTAACACTTATTACTTGCTGTCCTGTTAAAGTTTGTCACTGTTCTGGAGTGAGATGCTATCTCAATGTGGTTGTAATTTGTATCTCTCTTATTGCCAGGGTATTGGAACATTTCTTCATGTGTCTGTTGGACATTTGGATATCTTCCTCTGTAAAAATTGTTTCCATGTCTTTTGCCCATTTTATAACTGAGTTATCAGTCTTTTTCTTGAGGAGGCCCAGGAGTATTCTATAACTTGTCATTATAAGACTCTTGTCTGAGATGGTATTGCTAAAAGTTTGTCTCCAGTCGTTAGGTTTCCTTTCACTATGCTGGAAAAAAGTTTTGGATGAGCACAGAAATTTAATCTTCAGAAGGTCTCATTCATCAATTTTGTCCTCTTCAGATTGTGCATTTCTGGCTGTATTTGGAAGTCTCTTTATAGAGTAGACTAGGCCTTCTAATCTTGATCTCAATTTATCTCTTATGAACTTTATGGTTTTGGGCTTTACTCCCAAATCTCTGATCCACCTTGAGGTGATTTTTGTGTAGGGTCTGAGATGTCGATCCCGTTTAAGCTTTCTGTAGGTAACAGTCTAGTTTCCCAGCACCATTTGTTGAAGAGGTTGTAATATCTTCATTTGATAGGTTTTATTTGCTTATAGAAGAATATCAGTTGACCATTGATAACTGGGCCTTTTTCTGGATTCTCAATCCTATTACACTGGTCTATGTTCCTGTCATTGTACCAGTACCACGCTGTTTTTGTTACTGCCATTGTATTGTAGGTTTTGCGGCCAGAGAGTGCTATGCTTCCCACTTCGTTTTCCTTATTTGGGGCCTCTTTCATCTGCAAATAAACTTGATATTTTCCCTTTCAATCTCCTTAAAGAATCAATTTGGCATCTATATTGGAGTTTCATTGATATTTAGATTGCTTTGGGTAGAATTATTTTCACAGCATTGAGTCTTTCTATCCATGAACAGGGCACATTTTCCATTTCTTTAGGATTATTATTGTGTTTTGCCAAAATGTTCTGTAGATTTTTTTGGTATAGGTCTTTTGTATCTCTAATTAGCTTCACTCTTAAGTATCTCAATTTTTGGCTGGCATTGTAAATGGTATTGCTTTTTTTGGTTACTTTCTCTGAGTTCTCTTTTTTACCTATAGAAGAATCCCTCTGATTTTTGGATATTGATCTTATATCCTGCCACTCTACTAAACTGGCCTACTAGCTCTAATAGTTTGTTGTTGTTGTTGTTGTTGAGTCTTTAGGGTTTTCTGTGTATACAACCATATCATCTACATATAGCAATAGCTTAACCATCTCTTTGCAGATCTGGATGACTTTTCTTTCATTCTCTTGTCATATTGCTCTAGCAAGCACTTCTAATAAAATATTGAATAGATGTGGTGACAGTGGCCATCCTTGTCTGGTCACTATTCTCTAGGAAAATGCTTTTAGTCTTTCTCCATTGATATTGATGGTGGCTTTTGGTTTTGCATATACACTTTTCACTATGTTGAGGAAATTATCTTCTATTCCAATTATGCTGAGAGTCTTAATCAGGAAGGGGTATTGTTTTGTCAAATGCTTTTTCTGAATTAATTGATAAGATCATATGTTTCTTATTATTTACTTTGTTAATATGATTAATTATATTGATTGTTTTTCTTATGTTGAACCATCCTTGCATACCAGTTATAAATCCTACTTGATCAATGTGAAATATTTTTTTGTGAGCTTTTGGACTCTATTGGCTAGAATTTTGTTAAGGATTTTTGCATCTATATTCATAAGAAATATTGGCCTGTAGTTTTCTTTCTTGGTAATATAATCACCTGGTTTTGGTATTAGGGTTATGCTTGCTTCATAGAATGACTCTAGGAGTATTCCTTCTTTTTAAATTTTTTTGAAATAGTTTAAGTAGACTTCTTGATAAATCCTATCTGAATATTTGGTAGAATTCAGCTGTGAAGCCATCTGCTCAAGGACTTTTCTTATGGGGAAATATTTTTATGATCTTTTTAATTTCTTCTTTTGTAATGAGTCTATTCAAGTGTTCTATATCTGTCATTGTCAGTCTGGGTAGGGCATGAGTTTCAAGGAATTTGCCCATTTCCTCTAGGCTCTCAAATTTATCATAATACAGCTTTTCATAGTATTCCAGTATTATTGATTTAATTTCATCTGGTTCTACTGTGATGTCACCTCTATAATTTCTTAAACCAGTTTTCTGTATCTTCTCACTCTTTTTTTTTTCTCTTTCTTTTGTTAAATTTGCCAGTGGTTTTCCAATATTATTGACTCTTTCGTAAAACCAGCTCCTGGTCTTATTCTTATTGATGGTTTCAATTGTTTTTCTGTCTTATTGATTTCAGCTCATGTTCAGATAATTTATTTTCTTTTAGATGCTGTAGTATTAGACTGTTGTTCTTTTTCTATTTGATGAGTTAGATGTTAGATAAGGAGTTGAGTTAGATGTTTGATTTTTTTTCTTCTTTCTTCCTTGTTTTATGCATGTGCCTACTGCTACTGCTATGTACTGGCCACTGAGGATTTTCTCTGTTGCATCACAGAGGTTTTGGAATGTTGTATTTTCATTTTCATTTGTTTCAAGGAACTTTTTTATTTCATTTTTTGTTTCTTTTGTAATATTCTGACAGAGAATTATTTAGCTTCCATATGGATGATTTTGTAAACTTTACCCTCCTGCTGTTAATATCTACTTTTATGGCATTGTGATCTGAAAAGATACTCTATTTTTTCAATATTTTTTAATTTGTTGTGGCTTTCTTTGTGTCTTAATATGTTAATATGTGATTGATTCATGTGCACTTGAGAAGAAGACAAATTGAGTTTAGTTGGGTGCAGTTGCCTGACTACATCCACAAGGTCAACTTGGCTGATTGTATAGTTTAGGTCTTCTGCATCTTTGTTGAGTTTCTTTTGGATTGACCTATCCTCTGATGATAGTGGTGTATTGAAATGTCCTACCACTATTGTGGTACTGTTTCTTTCTTTCTTTGATTCTGTTAATCATCATTTTATATATTTTGCTCATCTGTCATTTAGTGCATAAGTGTTGACCAAGGTTATGTTTTCATGACCTATTGTGCCTTTCTTTATCTTTTATGGTGGTTTTCATTCTGAGGTCTATTTTTTCAGAGATTAGTTTTACCACTCTTGCTTTTCTTTGAAGTTGCCATTTGCTTGGCATATTTTTTCCCAGCCTTTGATTTTGAGTCTTTTTCTTCTTTTTTAAGATGTGTCTCTTGTAGGCAACATATTGATGGGCTTTTTTTTATCCATTCTCTTATTCTTTTTCTCTTAATTAGTGCGTTTAGTCCATTTACATTAAATGTGATTATTGTTGGGCCAGGTTTTACTTTTGCTGTGTTTCTTTTTGTTTTATTTCTGGATACTATGGTCCATGCACTTTCCTTTGGCATCTTCATGACTTCACTTAAAATTTCCTGTAGTTTTTGTCTTGTTTTCACAAATTCCTTAAGTTCCATATTTTGAACAAAAGACCAAATTTCTCCATCATATTGATAAAGAGCTTTGCCAGGTATAAGATCGTTGGTTGGCAATTGTTTTCTTTCAACTTTCTGTATATGTTATCCCGTTGTCTTCTAGCTCACATGGTTTCTGCTGAGAAATCAGAACTTAAGAAAATTGTTTTCCCTTTGTAAGTAACTCTTTGTTTTTCTCATCCTGCTTTTAGAATTCTATTCTTATCTTTTAATTTGGAGGATTTGACTATGATCTATCTTTCCAAACCCCCTTTTTGGGTCTAGTATATTTGGTGTTTGCTGGACTTCTTGAATGTAGATTTTCCATTCTTCAAAATACCTGGGAAGTTTTCTTCTAGTACTTCTTCATGACTTCCTCAGTGATTTCCCTGTCACTTGCCTTTTCTGGAATTATTCCAATCATATGTATGTTATTCCATTTAATATCATCTCACATGATTCTAATATTTTCTTCATATTATTTAAGTCTTATCTCTGATTTTTTTAAGTTTGTTTTCAGTGAGGTTATTGTCTTCCAACTCACTAACTCTCTGTACCAACTCTTTAGTTCTACTTTTTTATGTTACACATGTTGGACACTTTCAGTCTTAAAATTCTGGATTGCATTTTCACGCTTTTCTGTTATTAATAGTACTCTGTTGGCTGCACCTTTTCTGTCTTGTGATGATTTTTAAAAATTCTTGTGCCCTTTTATCTATGCTATCAATTTTTTTTCTTTAATCTTTTGCATATTCTTTCATAGCTATTCAAATTGCTCTTCATCAATATATTTCTTCTGGACTTCTCTCTGGTGTATTTGCTTTCTTAATTGTTTCTGCCATCTTTTGTGTTTTCTTCCATTTCTGTTCAAGTTGCTCCTCATCAATTTATTTTTTCTGGACTATTATATAAGGAGTATTTGCTTTCTCATTTGCTTCTGCCATCATTTGCATCTTCTTCTGTAGCTGTTTGAATAACTCCACATCAACTTATTTCTTCTGGTTCTCTCTATCTGGAATATTGTTTGGGTCTGCTTTTTTTGGAGATGAGTTGTGTGGGTTTTTTTTAGATCTTTTTAAATAATTTTTCTTTAATCATTTTAATGAATGTTTACAGAGACTTAGAGTTTCCAGTAATTCATTGTTGTGCTTTTCTCCCTCCCCCCCCCCCAATTCATTCTTCTCCTTGAAAAGAAAAAGAAAAACTCTTCATTGTCATGCTATCCCTCCCCTCAAGTCCACTCCACTGTGTAGTCTTCACTCTGGACTTCTGTAATGATGTGAATATCCACTCATATATCTCTTTAAACAGTTCTCTCCCTCATCTGTTTCAATGCAATCATTCCTCCCCTCCTTTTTTTGTCTTCTGCAAACCCTGATGTCAGTCCCATTTTACAATAGTTGCCCTGTGCAATATTTGTCCTTTTGTGACTGAGATATTTCACACACCATAATGTCCTCCAAGGGACTTATATATTAGAATTTATAAAGTACTCAAGTACCACCAACAAGGTAAAAGTAAATAACCCAACTGAAAAATGGGCACAGGATATGATCAGACACTTCACCAAAGAAGAAATTCAGATGGCAAACACACACATGAAGAAATGTTCAAAATCCCTAGCTCTAAGAGAGATACAAATCAGAGCAACCATGAGATATCATCTCACCCCAGTAAGAATAGCAAAACTTAACAGAACATCAAACATTAAATAATAGCAAGATTGTGGGGAAACTGGAACCCTTATTCACTGTTGGTAGGAGTGTAAAATGGTGCAACCACTATAGAAGGCTGTGTGGCAAAAGTTGCAAATAGAAATACCGTTTGACCCAGTAATTTCACTAATGAGAATTTACCTTAAAGAAACCATAACTTCCACCCAAGCAGATATATGCACACTCATGTTTATTGTGTCTTTGTTCGCAATAGCAAAGAGCTTGAAACAACCCCAGTGCCCATCAACAAACGAATGGATAGAAAAGCTTGGTATATTCACACAATGGAGTTCACACAATGGAGAACTATGTTGCATTGAAAAACAAGGAACTCATGAAATATTATGCAAAATGGTTTGGTTTTGTTTTAATTATAACTGAGCCAGACTACTGCTTTATCGACATTTCGTGAATCTTTTCTTATTAGATGTTATGTCATTGCAACTATACAGTGATCAAGAGTATGGCAATCTTTTATGAAAGCCCTGTATATTTGCTCCAGCTATCTTGCTCCCTTCTGCTTGAACTTGAGGGGCCCCACGTTGTCGAGTGAAATAACAGTGATGCCCCCAAAGTACCTGAATGAGAACCCAATAAGCCTTGATGTTTTCCCTTCCAGAATTGGCTTCTCTGCCTCACTCGGGCTGCTCCAGCTGTCCTGCTCCCTTCTGCTTGAGCTTGAGGGGTCACATGTGGTCTAGCAAAACAGCAGTGATCTCTGTCAAGTACTTAGTTAATTGACTGGAACAGATCCATGTTCATGATGATGTAGTGGCTGCTGATGACCTGTTCTACTTTTTTAGGAGAAAGTTTGCTTCTTTTTTCGCAATATTTGAGACTACCTGCTGCTTTCTTGACATTATGTGAAGGTTTTCTTGGGTATATGTTAGGCTGTTCTGCTGTGTCTGTTGTTAATAGTTCTTTCTTTATGACAGTTATTGATTAGTTGCAAGTTGAAGTGTCCTCTTTATTGGGGAGGGTCAGTCTCTCAACTGGAAGTCCTTTCTGGTTCTGTGTAGTGAGAAAATTCACTTATCCTGAAGTCTTTCGAGCTTTCTCTGGTCTGTAGTGCACATGGTCTGGTTTTTAACTGCTGATGTGGAGCTTCTCTAGCGATTCTTTCCACAGATGTAAATCTTTGGTACAGTCCACCTGGTGAAAAATTCATGTGTATAGATACTATCTGTGTTTCATTAAAAAAGTGTCTGCTGTGAATATATCACTGAGTCTGCCTTATTTTCTCTTCCCAATTCCATATTTTCTAACTACATATACTTTTACTTTGTGTTGAATTTTTATAATCCAATCACCAATTGCTGTAATCAAGGATGCTTTGGGCAGAATATTAAATGATCCAGGAAGTATTAAAAGAAGATGGAAGGAATATACGGAGTCATTATATAGAAAGGAATTGGCAGATACAGAGGAATTTAAAGAAATAACATATGAGCAAGAGCCTAGGGTGATGAAGGAAGAAGT
>NW_006399793.1:1383601-1403118 GCF_000299155.1 Elephantulus edwardii
GGTCCTTGGAGAGGGACATCATGCTTGGGAGGGTGGAGGGACAGCGCAGGAGGGGAAGACCCTCTATGAGATGGATTGATTTGGTGACTGGGGTAATCAGGATGGGTGTGTCAGAGGCGATGCGGTTGGCGCAGGATAAAGCAGGGTTTAGGGCTGTTGTGCATAGGGTCGCTATGAGTCGGAAACGACTCGAAGGCACATAACAACAACAACAACAATCACCAATTATTTCTAATGTGGTGTGATTGCATGTTTGGTCATTATCAGACTGCAAAAGTTAGTTTTGGGGGAATTCTTCAATTTCCTCTCCTTTGCCTTTAGCTCGTGGTGCTTATATTTTACTAACAGTAGTATTTACTGTTGTACGTGGTATTAACAGTTGTATGCACTTCCTTGTATGTGTCTGTATAGTATCCTGTCACTCATAGCATTATACTTCAGGATAGATCTTGAGATGATCTTTTTGACTACAAATGAAACATTATTCTTCCTCAATTTTTTATTCACAGCATAGTAGATCATACAACTGTCTGATTCAAAGTGATCAATGCCAGTCCCTCTCAGCTTGGTATAAAAAGTGACCAATGCCAGTTCATTTCAGTTTGATAAATGCCTAGAATGTCAATCTTCATACATTCTATTTCCTTTTTCACTTTATTTCTTACATTCATATTTTATACATTCCATGTTCCAGTTATTAATGGATGTTTATAGCTGTTTCTCCTCATTTTTTATTATTTTCGTTGTTTTTAATTGTTATTTTAATTAAATCTTACTGAAAAACTAGGGTTATGCACATTTCCCTCCCTGCCTCCTCCTCCCATGGGTCCTATTGTATTATGCATAAGAATATTTTTCTGAAATGTCCACAGGGTTTTCAGAGGCCAGTTCATAAGTAGATCGCCAATACTTTTTCTTAGCCTGTTTTAATCTGAAAGCCCTGCTGAACCTTATTCACCATGGGTTATCTAGTGATATTAAAAGCCTAGTGGCACAGCCTCCAACATCAAAGCAGCCAGCAAGCTCCTTGGCTTCAGTAGAATGAATCATAGTCAGAAGAGCAAACTATGAACAAGCAAGCGTATGTATATACGAAGTATAAAGTTATAAATTGTCAAGTAGCACCCATCAACTCCTCTCCCAACTTTCCATCTATCCCACCATGACCACCAATATAGCAAGCTAGTGAAAAAATGAAACTGTATCCCTCCAATCAACAGAGTCTGGCTGAGCCTGTTGACTTCTCTTGATGAAGATGCTCAAGTTCCGTTCCTGCCACCCTTTGTTTGGATATTCTCAGGGAAGATGGGTGTTCCTGCCTGGCAGAGATGGTATTCTTGCCCACTTGAGGCTGGCATCCACTGACACTAGGTACTAAAAAAAATATAAAGTCCCAGTTTAGTGGATGTATAATTAAACATATATTTAGAATTCTAACTCACTCATCACCTGGAGACTCTCTGTGTTTGTCAACAGAGCATTCATAATCACAATTGTTCAGGTACAATTTTTTTCTGTGTTCAAAAGCAAGATTCAGCAATGAGTAAGTGAATGAAATAATTGTTTCAAACAGTGTAAAATATACTCTATCATTTATTTTTTATGAAAAAATAAGGATGTTGATAATTTTTGGGAATTTTGGTTTGGGTTTTGTTTGTTTTGGGGTGGGTTTTTAAAAATACATTTAGAAGGCATATTTTGTTGCTTGGTAGAATTGAACACCTGAAGAGCCACATGTTCAAATACAGTATTTTCTTTAATTTAACGTTTTAATATATATTTTTAAATTTTCTACTAGTTTATTTACAAAATTTGAATACATTGTTTTCAAGAGCAAATTCTTTCAATTTCCCTCATTTCCTCACCCAACAAATTGTGCAACCTACTGATTAATCGCCCTCCCATTGCACATCCTCATCCCTCTGCTTCCAACCTCTCCCACCCCTCTTGGATCCTTATATTCATTCTACAATAATGGTTTCATGCAATATTTATCCTTGTGGGACTGAGTTAGTTCACACAGCATAATGCTCTCCTAAAATTTACAAGACTTTGTTTCATGTTCCTCCAAATACCTAGCACTCAGAAAACGATTAAGATTCTTAACTTTTATTGCAGTCAAGTTTTACTGAAAGAATTGAGATTATGAGAGGTATAGAGCTTTACATGCTGGGTTGCTGTTTGTTTTTGTTTTTTTTTTTTAAGTTAGATGTGTGTGTGTGTGTGTGTGTGTGTGTGTGTGTGTGTGTGATGTCCCTTTGAGCCAGAACCAATTCAGAGCTGACCTTCCAACAGATTTTCAGAAGCCATAAACTGCACAGGATATAGTTTGTCTTTCTACCATAAGACACAACATATATAACAAAACAATATAAATAAAAATTATATAAAACACAATGTACATGAATTATTGTATGTGAATCAATAAAAATGGTAGAAAGAAGAAAATAGTTTTAATATTTACACACAAGTATTATGTAGATATTTCCTATTTTGTTACCTATTTTAAAACTATTTTTAAAAGTTATACTAATTTATTTACAAAGTTCTAATATGTTGTTTTTACAACAAGATCCACCATTTTCTTAATGTATGAGGCTGTTGAGTAAACAAAATAAACAGAAAAATTCATTATTGTTGTTGTTATGTGCTGTCAAGTCACCTCTGACTCATAGAAACTACAGCTATGAAGTCTGCCCTGGCCTGAGCCAGACTGACTGGCTCCAATACACCTACCCCTATTGCCCTAGATACTGTATCAGTACATCTTATCCTGGTCTTCCTCTCCTGCACTGTCCCTCCACCCTTCTGAGCATAATGTCCTTCTCCAAAGATCTGTCTCTCCTAGACACTTGTCCAAAGTATGTGAGATGGAGCTTCAAAATTCTAGCTTCCAAAAGAAACTTGGTTTTACCCTCTCCAAGACAGACATATTTGTATTTTTAGTGGTCCATGACATGTTCAAGGACCTTATCCAGTACCACAACTCAAAGACATTAATTTTTCTGTAAACCTTAGTCATTACCTAGCTTTCTGATGCATAGCAAGTAATTGAGAAGACCATGGCCTGGATCAGACACATCTTAGTCTCTAGGCTGAAATCGTTGTTTCTCAGTACTCTGGAGAGGTCCCTGGCCACACATTTACCTTATGCAGTTTGTCTTTTGATTTCCTGACTGCGGGTGTAAGAGTACTGATTGTGGAGTTGAGCAAGCTTTAACAGTCAACAACCTTAATCTCCTCTCCATTAATCATGGTGGTGCCAAGAGGTGAAAATCTTTGTCTTCTTGATGTTGAGCTTCAAGTCATATTCAAGACTACAGTCCTTGACCTTCTGCAGCAAGTGCTTCAGGTCCTCCTCAGTTTCAGCAAGAAAGGTTGTATCTGCATAATGTAGATTTTTTTAATGAGTCTTCCTTCAATGTCAATGCTACATTACTCCTCATAAAGTCCAGCCTCCCAAATTATCTGTTCAGCATCTAGATTGAAAAGGTATGGAGATAGGATGCATTCCAAATCAATGGCAGCCACTTACATGATTATTTTTTAATATTATGTATGTTACATAATATTAAAAAATAAGAAGAGCAATGCTGTCTCTCTGGAGACTAAGGTGCGTCTGATACAGGCCATGGTCTTCACAATCACTTGTTATGCATCAAAAAGTTGGACAATGACCAAGGAAGATAGAAGGAGAATTGATGTGTTTGAGCTGTGGTGCTGGAGAAGAGTATTGAGAATACCATAGACTGCTAGGAAAACAAACAGATTTGTCCTGGAAAGGGTTAAACCAGGTGGCTCCTTGGAGGCAAGGATTCTGAGGCTCCATCTAACATACTTTGGACATGTTGTGAGGAGAGACAGGTCCTTAGAGAAGGACATCATGCTTGGGAGGGTGGAGGGACAGCACAGGAGAGGAAGGCCCTCTATGAGGTGGATTGATTCAGTGACTGGGATAATTTGACCGGGATGGAAGTGTCAGAGATGGTGCCATTGGCACAGAACAGAGCGGAGTTTAGGGATGTTGTACATAGGGTCGCTATGAGTCGCTGGCGACTCGACGGGCACATAACAACAACAACAACATGTTTATATCCTTCAGGATTGCAATGTAGCTTCTTATCATTAGGTCACCAGATCTCATGTGTAGTATGGAACACATATTATTAATACATATGTTATAATATTAAAAAATAAATATGCACACAAATATACCCAACATACATATGAATATAGTTAAGGTATCTTCAGTTTTTGTGTAGAAAGATATTTATGTGGGTGCCCATGTGTAGGTTTGTTTATGTAAAGCAGAGCTTTGGTAGCCCAAGGGTTAAACACTTAATTCCTAATCAAAAGGTTAGAATTTTCCAGTCACTCCATAGGAAAAAGAAAATCTGCCAACCTCCTCTAGAAATGCTGTAGGGTAAGTCTGTTTTATCCTATAACGGTTTTATGAGTCAGAATCAACTTAATGACAAAAAATTGTTAGCCAAATTTTTAAGATTTTATATATATATATATATATATATATCCCCAGTATATAATCATTGATTATAAATGTATAGTCAATACATTTATGCATTATAAGCAAGTAGAAATGTGAACTTTCTAAACCTTAATAAATATTGTTTCATTTTTATTACATGGTTTTGAAAAAAAAAAGACCCCACTCTTCATTTATTTGCATTTATTTTACAGTAAGAAGGAGTATCTTGTTACTAGAGATTTATGGAGTTGTTATTAGGTCCTATAAAGTTGACTATGACTTAGACTGAGCCTAGGAACTTAGATTGAAACTTTGCCCTACCTTGCATGATATTCACAATTCATATTCTGACCCATAATTGAAGTTATTGTGCCAATACATCTCTTAAAGGTCTTCCTCTTTTTCACAGATATTCTACTTTTCTCACCACAGTGTCTTTTTCCAAGGATTGGCACTTCCTGACAACATGCCCAAAGTATGTGAGATGTCGTTTCACCATCTTTGCATCTAAAGAGTAGTTTGGTTACACTACTTCCTCTCAAGCAGTCCATGAGATATTCAATACCACAATTCAAATAGTTTATAGATTTTTCTATGGAGAGGAATATGACATCTGGATTGAAAGAAAACTAATCAACAGCTTGCATTATGCAGATGACACAACCTTGCTTACTCAAAGTGAGGAG
This sequence comes from Elephantulus edwardii, assembly GCF_000299155.1. Taxonomy (NCBI): domain Eukaryota; kingdom Metazoa; phylum Chordata; class Mammalia; order Macroscelidea; family Macroscelididae; genus Elephantulus; species Elephantulus edwardii. Next base: position 1,388,774 of record NW_006399793.1, read on the forward strand.
AATTAGATCAAGGCTCTATAGCCTTCAGTGTGGATTACATCTCAGCATCAAGAAAACAAAAAGCCTCACCACTATGACAACAAGAAACATCATGACAGATGGAGAAAAGATTTAAATTCTCAATTATTTAATCTTTCTTGGATCAATAACCAACACGCTAGATACTAGCAATCAGCAGATTAGGAGGTGTATTGCACTGAAAAAGTCTGCTGTCAGTAACCTCTCCAAAACACTGAAAAACAGTGATGCAAGTTTGAAGACTAAGGTGCACTTGATTCAGGTCATCATATTTTCGATCACTTACTGTGCATATGAGAGTTAAACAATGAAAAAGGATGACAGAAGAACTGATGTTTTTAATTGTGTTTGAGAAGAGTACTGAATATCCTATGGACTACCAAAAAAACAGCAATGTCTTGGAAAAAGAGTAGCCAGAGTGCTCTTTGGAGGCAAAAGTAGCAAAACTGCATCTCTCATTTTTGGATATGTTGTGAGGAGAGACTATTCCTTGGAAAGGGACATTATGCTTGGAAAAGTAGAGGGCCAGTGAAAAAGAGGAAGGCACCCAATGAGATGAACTGACACAGTGAGTGAGTGCAGCAATGGGCCCACGTGAGTGTTGATGAGGATGACCTAGGATAGCACAAGATTCAGATCTGTTGTTCATAGGGTTGCTATGAGTCATACTCAGTTCGACAACACCTAACAACAGCAATAAGTCCTAAAATCTAGTTTCACGAGTGACATGATTTGGTTTTAAAACTCTCTACAACTCAGGTTTAGATCACAAAAAAGAGAGAGACAGAAATGTATTTAAAGCCTGTGTGTAGCTGGGATGTAGCCCCTGATTGTTAGTTTTATAATTACTACTTTTCTGCTTTCAAATGCTCAGTGAAGACACAGAACACTGACAAACTGATGAAACAGAACACTATAAATGTGAGATAACTCTAACTCCATCACAGACCTTTGCTGGACAATTTAGACAATTACCTACTTTATTAAGGCCAAAAGCTTTCTACTTCTGTGTATAACCGGCAGAGAGAAGAGAAGACCTGTCCTATAACTGCATCCAATTCAATTTGGCTTTGCCGTTGAAAATTCAACCAAAATAATCTTTTAAGCACTATTATCAACCCACCCAACAGTTCTTTGCACAAATAGTTCCTGAACAGGTGTGTTTGCAAAACTTCATTAATAAAGGCAGAAGTATCTTCCCATCAGTTTACAGCAAAATTGAAGCACAAGTCTGTCGATTAATTTTATTTTTTGTTATTTTTTTACATTAAATGTGCTTTTCTGCCTTCCTAAGGAAGCCATCAAGGAGAACTTATTTTCATTTCATTAATGTGGCATGCCATGCTTGGCAGAAAACTGTAGGTGCTGCTGAAGCTACATAGCTGAAAAAGCTAAGCCAGGCCTCCAATTCTTTGGCTTATTACTGTTCTATTTTAGCCCTGTCCTCTTCTTCCTACACAAATTCTGTACCCTAGCATGTGTTTGGATATGCTGCATCCTCCAGTTCTTCACACTAAATATACTCTTCAGAAACCAGGAGCAAAACTTGCAAATGAGTCATTCTCTCTGGAAGACTGAACTACGTGGTGGACAGCTCGTAAATTGGAATATATTCAGTTGGAAGGGGGGTGTAGAGACAACAGTGGTTGGTTCATTGTGTTCTGCAAAGGGAGCCAAAGAAGTTCAGGGTGGGTGGTTTCAGAGTAAATTGAAGCAAACGCTCATATTAAACTTTAAAAGAAAAGTTGTTTAAAGAGACAATAGTCCAAATATAAAGCTCTGAAGCTTAGAATCTGTGTTCATCACTTGTTTTTTGGGTCAGGTCCTTAAAAAAATCCTTTCACCAGTTCTCAGAGCATAATTTGCTTCCAGTCTTTTTGTTCTAAGAGTGAAAAGGTCAATGCCCTTTGACATGGCATGAGCAGCTCAGACTCACCAGGGAAAACTTCACCAGCAATGGTCAACTGAAAACAATTTCAGGGCAACCAGAATCAAAAGCAGGAAGAGTTATTTAAAGCCTTAGGGAATACTACTTTGTTTATTAGCCAACTTACATCTTGTTGAATTGCTAAGTGCCACTTTCTTCAATGAGCAGATATATCAAAGACTCCAAACCCAGATGAGGTATTTCAAGGCATGGTATAACAATATCACTCTCCTAAAGTGTACCCTACAGGAATCTAAATACAGAGTGGCTATTTTCTTAAATGAGAAAAGTTCTATCTCAGGTCCCAATAGTCCAATACATGCTAAATGATTCCACAAATGAACAAACACTGCCTTGATGAGACAGTAAATTTAGTGGAGGAGATATAATCAACTAGAATTACAGGAGGAAAATGTCAAGATACACAGAGAGAGAGAGAGAGAGAGAGAGAGGAGCAAGAAGAGACGGAGGGAGAGAGGAAAAATTTAATCAGAAAATGAACTGCACTTTCAATTTTGTACCCATGAAGATTTTTTTGCTTTAAGTTTTGAGATTTTTTATTCATTTAACCTAGGAAACATTGACTTGCTCAAAAGAACTCCACAAACATTTTCATACACATAATGTGTGTAAATGTCTAAGTATTCAATAAGTTATTAACTGTTATTTTACTGGTACAATGTTTATATTTTACAGATTGAGAAAGAAAAGTTTAGTGTTTTGTCTACGGTCACTAAAAATTCTAAACCAGGGACATAGGAAGTTCCCTGAATTACTGTTTTCTTGTCTTAGGTTTTAAATCAATGAATCACTGAATTTCTAAATAAGCTGGAGGAGATTCAAGATCTTCTGGAAAATTGTTTCATGGTTTCTCATCTGTAAATAAAAGAACTCTGGATAAAATGTACACTGAATTTTTCTGTACTTGCAAAAGAGTTGTACTAAAAATGGAACAAATAAAGAGTTGGAGGTAATCAGAAGTGCCAAAAAGGTACAGAAAGGCTTGGCTACGAAATAAAACCATCTCTGTTTTCGCGGAACAAGAGTCAGGTTCTGAATTCAACTAAATAGTTCTTAACCTCTGTGTGTCTTATTTTGCTTTCAAAAGAAAACTAGAAAAGTGAATATGATAAGGCCTGCCTTTCCACACGGAAAGTCAAGAGGATCAACTGGGGCTTGTTGTTATTGGAAGGTGTCTTAGAATCTAATATAACTCATTGCTATCCCATGAATAACAGATAAGAACCCTATCCTATCTTGTACTATCCTCATCAATTTTTATATACCTGATCACATAGCTGCAGTCACTATTTGGAAACCATTTTGTTGGAAATCTTTCTGTTCCACTGACCCTCTACCTTTCCAAGTATGATATGCGTTTCCAAGGAATAGTCTCTCCTAGCAATATGTCCAAAGTATGAGAGACAAAGCTTTTCCATTTTTACCTTGGAAGAGGACTCTGGCTACAATTTTTCCAAGATATATCTGTTTGTTCTTTTGTCTGTCTGCGAGATATTCAGTACTCTTCTCCAATGCCACAGTTCAAAGGCACCTTTTCAAGACGTCACTGACAGCTGACTCGCCCAATGCAATATGTCTCCTGATCTGCTGACTACTGGAACTAAGGGAGTTGACTGTTGACCCAAACAAATGACAACTTCAATCCCTTAGCTTTCTTGATTTGTACTATGCTCTCAAAAAAAAAAAAACATTTTAGAGAGTATGTAAATTGTAAATCACTGTGATGCCCTAGTAGGTAAGGAGTTGTGCTTCTAATGCAAAGGCAGGTAGTTTGAATCCACTAGTTGCTCCACTGGAGAAAGAAGGAAAATTTTTCCCTATGCAATATGGAAACTTGCTGGAGGATCAGCTATGAGTCAGGTTTTACAATGTGTTATGTATGATTTGATACCAATTCAGTTCTGGTAATGACACCATTATTATATTTGAAAGGAAATGTTAGAAAAATAAACCAATAAGATAGATGTTAACCACGGACTATTTTTTCATAAAGTTATAATCTGACATGTACCTCAAATTTTATTAAAAGCTTTAGGATTCACATATCATATAAATACTAAAAGTTCATAGTATTTATATTAAAAACACAGTAGAAAAAGAGAAAGAATGGTTATCTGGAAAGCAAGAAAAAAATGAGTATTTTATAACAAGATGAGAATGTGAATGGACCACGTAAGTTTGTGCTGTGAAGCTATAAGACAGATCCAAGTCATGATTCCAAGGTGAAATGTCGAAAGGATATGGATTACTAGTTAAGAACTAGTGTTAGCATTTCTTTGGCCAGGAGAAAAGAAAATATCTCATCTGTTTCCATGAAAATTCAAAGAGCATTCTCAAAGGAATAATACGTGTGTGTGTGTGTGTGTGTGTGTGTGTGTGTGTGTGTGTGTGTGTGTTTGGAATAGTGGAACAGTGGATAGAGTAAGTAGAATAGTGGCTACAAGTTCTATTTGAGAACAGGTTTGGAAGCACTAAGAGAGAATAAGGGTGACATTGTTACCTAGCAACAAGCTCAAGTCTCATTACCTTAGTAATAGTCCAAGTTTTGAAATCTTCTGGCATTCCCACCTGTGGGCTCAGCACAAAGGTGATTCTGTTGGAATAAAGAGACAAAAGGGACCTAAGATGACAACATCATTTATATTAAAGTTATATTTTGACTAACCAGTTTCTAGCTGTGGCTCCTAGACTTTATATGAATGAATTAATTACTTTCAGCTGCTACCCCCTATACCTGGATTGATAGATTCTTAGATAGAATTTCACACTTACTTAGAGGGAATTCTATGTCATCATTTATCTTGGCTCATGTCAGAACCTTGTAGGTTTATAATGTTATGATATATATTCATATACTCCAGTCATGACTATATACTTATATAGAGGTCCTCATCTCCTCAGAACTTCAAATTAAAATAGATTCTGGTTCTATTCCTTCCTTGTTCTGGTTTAACATTCTTTCTTTATTTCTTATCTGGTCAATCATGAAAGAAAATAAACCATCCTTGCTGATATGTCTATTAAGAGGAATTGACACTTTGTGAGGTTTTTAATATTAGCAAATAGTTATTTATTAGAAAGTTACAACTTTTCTACCAAAATTGAATTTATCCTGTGATAAAATCTCCTTCACACCATAAAATGTTTTCTCCAATTTCTCACAGAGTGAATTCTCCAGTATAAAGGACTTTGAAATAAAAAGGTAAACAACCCAATCACAAACTGGACACAGAATATGAATAGACACTTCACCAAAAAAGATATTTAGGTGGCAAACAAACATATGATGAAATGTTCAAAATACCCAGCTGTCTTGCAAAGCAAAATAACTATGAGATATTATCTTATGCCAATAACAATAGCAGAATTCAACAGAGCAGCAAACAACCAATTCTGGTGAGATTGTAGAGGGATTGGAACTCTTATTTACTGCTAATGGGAGTGTGAAATGGTCCAACCACTATGGAAAAAAGTTCTCAAAAAGTTGGAAGTAGAAATACATTTGACACAGTGATTCCACTACTAGGAATATACCCTAAAGAAACCACAACTGCCACCCAAACAAGTATATACATACCTATGTTAATTGCTGTGTTATTACCCAATGCCAATCAATGGGGAATTCATAAAATGAAATATTATGCAGTACTGAAATTCAAGAAACTTATGAAGTATACATGTGGGTAGCTCTGGAGGATATTATGCTGAGTGAAATATCTCTATCACAAAGGACAAATATTATTTAGCACCACTGGTATAGAAAATGCTTGACATGGCAACTGGGGGAAACTAAGAAGAGAGGAGATAACTAGTGAAAACTGCATTGGAATAGAAAAAGAAGAGAACTATTTAAAGGAATATATGAGTAGGCCTCATGTGTATGACAACAGTCCATAAGAAGTGCATAGCAAAGTGAACTGGAGGAAGGATCGAGGCGTGGGGGAAGGGAGGAAATGATGCAATAATAAATGAATATTTATTTTTTAAAAAAATGAGCTAGGAGAGTTGGGAGGAGAATGTAAAACAATGAATGAATGAAATTCAACTTTTTAAAAAACTTTTGATAAAATCACAACCAAAAAAAAAATAAAGGAGTTTGAAATTACCTAAAATTTCAAAAATAAAAGACTCATTGTTGTTGTTAAATACTATCAAGTCACTTGCAACTTATGTACAAACCTATGTACAACAGCTCTGAAATCTGCTCTATCTTCAACTAACTTCACTGTCTATGAAACAACTACCTGCATTAGTCCAGTCATTGAGTCAATCAATCTCATCCAAGGTCTTTCTCTCTTGCACTGTTCCTTCATGCTTACGAGAATGATGTCCCTCTCAAAGGACTGGTCCCTCCTTGCAACATGCTCAAAGTATGTCAGACAAAATTTCAAAATACTTGCTTCCAAGAAGTATCCCTCATTTCACTCTCTCAAGGACGAAATCATCTGTTCTCTTAGCAGTTCACCATATATTGAATACTCTTCTCCCGCAACACAACTCAAAGGCATCAATTCTTCTATCATCCTTAGTCATTATCCAGCTCTCTCATGCATACCAAGGTCATCCAAGACCAAGGCCTGGATCAGGTGCAACATACTTGCTCTTCAGTACTCTAGAGAAATCCTCGACAGTTGTTTTTTCCAACGACATTTTCATTTTGATTTCCTGGCTACTGGTGCCAACAGTATTGATTGTAAAGTCAAGTAAACCGAAGTGTTAACAATCCCAATCTCTTCTCTATCATGATGCTGCCAATTGGTTCAGTGGTAAGAATCTTTGTGTTTTTGAAAGTGAGACTCAATCATTAAACCTCTGCAGCAAATAAATGCCCCAGGTCCTCCTCAGTTTCAGCAAAGCAGGGCTGTGTCACCTGCATAACACAGGTTGTTGATGATTCTTCCATCCATCATGATGCTGCCTATCAGACCTGAGATACACTACATACTGAAGGCTGCATTGCTTGGTCTTCTGCAACAAGTGCTTCAAGTCCTCCTCACTCTCAGCAGGCAAGGTTGTGTCATCTACCTAACACAGGCTATTGATGAGTCTCCTTCCTATCCTGATGCCACACTCCTCTTCAGAGTGCAGCTTCTCAGATAAATTGCTCAGCATACAGGTAAAGTAGGTATGGAGAGAGAATGCAACTCTGATGCACTCCCTTTTCCATATTAAACCATGTAGTGTTTTGCTGCTCTGTTTGCACAACAGCCTCCTGGTCCAGGTATAGACTCCACATGAGCACAGTTAAGTGCTCTGGGACTTACATTCTTCTTAATTTCAGCCACAAGTTGTTATGATCCACACTCCAATGTTTTTGTATAGTCAATAAAGCACAAATAGACATTCTTCTGGTATTCATTACTAATAGCCAGGATTCCTCTGACCTTAGCAACGACACCCCTGGTACCATGGCCTCTTCTAAATCCTTCTTGAACTTCTGGAAATTCCCTATATATGTACTGTTCTGACCATTTTTAAATGATTTTCAGCAGCATTTTGTTTGAATATAATATTAATGGTTTTTTTATAGTGTCCACATTCAGTTGGATCACCTTTTTTGGAAATGGGAACAAATATGAACCTCTTACAATCCATTGGCCAGAGAGCTGTTCTCCTAATTTCCTGGCATAGAGTGGTTAGAAAATCCAAGGCTGCATCTGTTCACTGAAACAAGTCAACTGATATCCCGTTTATTCCTGGGGCCTTATTTTTTACCAGTGCCTTCAATGTAGATTCTATTTCCTCTTTTATTACTTTAGTTCCTGTTCAGTTTTGACATCCTGAAATTTTTCAGTGTCAATCAATTCTTTCTGGTACAGTGATTCTGTATATTCCCTCCATCTTGTTTTGATGCTTTCTTGGTCTCAATATATTGCCTCTAGCATCTTTAAATACTCTGACACGCGCCTTAAATTTGTTTTTTAGTTCCTTCAGCTTGAGATATCAGAGTGATTTTTTCCCTTTTAATTCTCCAATTCCAGCTCATTGCACATTCCATTATAACACTTTGTTTTGTCCTCTCAAGCTGCCCTTTGATATCTTATGTTCACCTCTTTCAAGTTGACATGTTTTGTTAAATGTTCCAATGCAATATTTAGAGTCTCTTCTGACATCCATTTCATTTTTTAACAGACTACCAAATACTCATGTACAAGTTCAAACTGAAGCTAAGGAAAATTAGATGAAACCCGTGGAAACCAAAATATGTACTTGAGTTTATCCCACCGGGATTACAAAATCATCTCAGGAACAGGTTTGAGACCTTGAAAACTAATGAGCAAAGGCCAGATGAGTTGTAGGAGGATATCAAGAATATTATTCAGGAAGAATGCAAAAGGTCATTACAAAGACAGAGGAGGAAGTAAAGTCCAAATTGGTAGTCAGAAGAGACTTTGAGTATTGCACTAGAGCACTGAAAATCCAAAGCCAAGAGAAGAAATCAAGAAATTAAGGAGCTGAACATTTCAAAATGTAGCACGGGAAGACAAAGTATTATAATAAAATGTGCAAAGAGCCAGAGTCATAAAATCAAAGGGGCTGGACTCACTTAGCATTTCTTAAGCTCAAGGTATTAATAACAAATTCAAGTCTTGAGTTGCATTACTTAAGAATGCTTTGCCCAGAATGTTAAATGATCCAGGAAGTATTAAAAGAAGATGAAAAGAGTTTACAGAGTCATTGTACCAAAACTAAATAGTGGACACAGAAGAATTTCTTGAAACAACGTATGAGCAAAGCCTGTAGTGATGAAGGAAGAAGATAAAGCAGCTCTGAAAGAATTGGCAAAAAACAAGGCCCCAGAAATTGACAGTATACCAATTTATATATTTCAACAAATAGACACTGCCCTGGATTTGCTCACCAAGTTGTGCCAATAAATCTGGAGGACAATCACCTGGCCAACTGACTGGAAGCAATCTATATTTGTTTCCATTCCAAAGAAAGGTGATCTGACAGAGTGTGGAAATTATCAAACAATATCATTAATATCACATTCAAGAAAAATTATGCTGAAGATTATCCAAAAATGACTAGCATATCAACAGAGAACTGCCAGAAGTGCAGGTTGGGTTTAGAAGAGGTCATGATATTAGGGATATTGTAGCTAATGTTAGTTGGATCTTGGCTGAAAGTGGTGATTACCAGGAGAATGTCTCTCAACTTTTCATTGACTATGAAAAGGCATTTGCCTTTGTGGACCACAACAAACTGTGGTTAACTTTGGGAAGAATGGGAATCCAAGAATACTTGATCATGCTTATGAAAAACCTGTACTTCGACCAGGAGGCAGTAATCAGAACAGAGCAAGAGAACACTACATGGTTTAAAATTGTGAAGGCTGAATGCAAGGGATGTGTCCTATCTCCATATATTTTTAATCTATATGCAGAACAGAATATGCGGGAGGCTGGGCTCTATAAGGTGGAATGTGGCATCAGAATTGCAGGAAGATTCATAAACAACCTGTGTTATGCAGATAAAACAACCATACTTGCTGAAACTGAAGAGGATCTAAAGTGCTTGCTGCCGAAGGTCAAGGACTGCAGCCTCCAATATGGACTAAGAAAACAAAGATTCTCACAACTGGGTCGACTGGCAGAATTGTGATGGATGGTGAAGAGATTGAGATTGTTAGCAGCTTTAGTTTATTGGTTCCACAGTTAACACATGGTAGTAGCATCCAGAAAATTAAAAGACAAATTTCATTGGGAAAGTCTACCGTTTGAGACCTCTCCAAAGTACTGAAGAGCCACAATGTCAATCTGAAGACTACTGTGTGCCTGATAGAGGACATGGTCTTTTTCCATCACTTGCTATGCTTCAGAGATTTTTACAATGATTAGGGATGCTAGAAGAAGCGCTAATGCCTTTGAGCTGTGGTGCTGGAGAAGAGTATTGAATATACCATGGACTGCTAAGAGAATTAACAGGTTTGTCCTCTCTGGGAAAATATTTTCTGTTCAAGGATAGGAAGATTTAAGTTAGTAAAAATTATAATTCTACCAAAAGCAATCTACATGTTCACTGCAATCAAAATACAGATACCAAACTAACTTTTCAAAGAGATAGAAAAGGCAATCGGTATGTTTATTTGGAAAAGAGACCCTAAATAAGCAAATCTCTCCTGATAAATAAAAATTAAGTGAAAGGCAAATCACTCCCTGATCTCAAAACCTACTACACAACCAACCATAGTAACAAAAACAGCATGGTACTGGTACAATGACAGACACAGAGACCATCTACCTACATTCAATTTTATTCAGCAAGGAATCAAATCTATTAAATGAGGAAATAACAACCTCTTCAACAACCGATACTGGCAAAAGCTCACATCAGCCTTCAGAAAACTGGAGCAAGATCCACATCTTACACCATACATAAAAATCAACATAAAATCAAATACAGACTTAGGGATAAAGGTCAAAACCATAAGAATCATGGGAGACACATGGGATCAAACTTAGAATCCATAACCTATGGCAAAAACACACTTGCAAATATAACCAGAAATGTACAACAGGAAAGGACAAAATCGACAAATGGCACCTTCTAAAAATTAACTTCCCGTGTGCATGAAAAACGTTTTTTTTTCATTGTGTGAATCTATCACAATTTCTTAAGCCATTCAGTTGTGGTTGGACATTTGGACTGCTCCCATGTTCTTGCAATGGTAAACAACTCAACTCTGAACACTCGTATACAAATCTCAGTTTGTGTCTCAGTTCTAATTTCTTTGGAGTTTACTCTTAAAGGTGGAATAGCTGAACCATACAGAGTTTCTATATTCACTTTTCTGAGGAAACATCAAATTGCCTTCCAGATTGAGAGTACCATTTTACTATTCCATCAACATGATTGTATGAAATACAATGTCAATGAAGGAAAGTATGAAAAAGAATACAAATTTTGTAAAATAAATAAGTAAAAGGCAGAAAAAATAGATAGTAATAATTTGTTCAATAAAGAGAAATATAGTATTAAATGATAAATTATACGCTTTGCAAACTTTAACTCAAACCACAATTAAAAATGTTTGGAGAAAAACAATACAGCTTTTTCCAGTTAGGTGAAAGGAAAACCTACTGACTAGGGAAAAACATTTGACAATGACATTTCAGACAAGGGCCTCATAATAAAAATTTACAAAATACTATAGGGCATAAACAAGAAAAAGACTGATAACCCAATCACAAAAATGGGCAAACAAAGATTTCACAAAGGAAGACATTCAGTGTGCTAGCAGGTTCATGAATAAATGTTCAAAATCACTGGCCATCAGAGAGATGCAAATCAAAACTTTAAGATACCATCTTAATCCAGCAGCAGTAACAGTTTAAAGAATAGCAAGAAACAAAGATTGGAGAAGATGTGGATACATTGGAACTCTCATACCCTGCTAGTGGATTTTAAAATGGGACAACCATCCTCAAAAAGCTTTTTGACATTCCCTCAAAAAGCTAAACGTAGAAATTACATACAACTCTGCTATCTTACTTCCAGGAACACATGCCAGGGAATTAGAGCTGAGACATGGACTGAGATATGTTCATCTATCTTCATAACAACATTATTCACAGTAGCAAGAAAATGGAAACAGACCAAAAGTCCATCAACAAATGTATGAATTGAGAAATTGTGGTTCACTCACACAATGGAATACTATGCAGTACTAAGCAACAACAACTTTATAAAATACTGTATAAAAAATACTGTATGACATGAGAGAGCTACAGAGCATTAAGAAGAAGGAGCTAACTCAGTCTCCTAAGAAAATACGCTGCATACGTCCACTATTGTAAAAATAGAAGGATAACTAGTAGGATGTGTTTAATAAATGTCCAAAAGGAGAAGGGAAAGGGGAAAGGTGGTGGACAAAGGGGAATGGTGGAAATCAAGAGAATAATAAAGTTTAGTGTATGGATTGCAGAGATGGTGGTGGAAAATAATAAAGACTCAATGCAGACTTGAAAAGACACTGTATTACTAGGCATAGATCAATGGTTAATTATATGGAATACAGTGTATATGAATGATTGTATGAAACACAATGTAAATGAGGGATTGTATGGAAAAATGTATATGAAAGAAACACAAAGTAAATGAAAACCAATAAAAGTATTATATTTACCATCACGGCCCTCTGCTCGGGGCAGGCCGTCACGGCCCTCAGGGTGAGCTCCTCAGTCCCCAGGTTGTGACATCTGACTGCTGGGTAGAAAGAAATGCCTAGGATATCGAGAATTTTATCTAGGCTACTTTCTGCCACCCTCTCCCCCAGTAAACCTGAAAGTAACACCCCCAAAGCCCTTCTATTTGTAACTCACAAGTTTGTTCTCTCTAGGTTTGCTCCCTTCCCTATAGGTAACCCTAACACTGAGTTTTAATCCAGACCTGATCCTGAACCCAGTGCCAGTGAAAAAAAGGAAACATAACTGCCAGCTAAGGAAGCAAAGGAGCATGGGTCCTCTAGGTTCAACCAGCCATCATCACTGGACCCAGCTGGGAAAACACTCTGCAGTCCAGAGGGGAGCAAATGTCAGGAAAACATCTTCTAACAGAACAAGAAGGCAAGCAGCTTTAACCCAAGACCACCGGTAAGGTGATAAATTGTCCTTCCTTTCCCCCTTCACATCTATGCCCCTGTTCAGCATGAAGAATCCAGAGAGTCTAAATCCAGTTCCCAAATCAATAAGACAGTTGGTTTAATCACCATTGGAAAATGCTTACCATTCCCCTGTAGCATCTGGTCCCCACTGGATCCTTTTCATGTCCTTCACCTGCTCCACCCACCAACCAAATTGTGCAGCTCTACAACTGCACCCCTGCAATTTTCATCCCTGCCCATCCTCACCCTTCTGCCCCCAACCCTCATCTCCTTGTACCCCAATAAAATATAAAAAATTAAAGAAAAACAAAAAAGTATTATATTTAAAAAATAGAAATTCAATGTAATTCTGTGTAGGAAATGTTAGGAGGCTTATCTCTCCCTCATGTGGTTGCCAGAGCTATCATGGATAACACAGAGACAACCAAGGTAAAGACTGGTATAGCTGGAGCATTTTCAGACATTTTCTTATGGCCCACATGCAGGGTAATATTATAGTCTAGATGTGACGCGTGAGTGAAGACACAAGTGCAAACTTACCTATATAGATAAGTCTGTGTCCTGGCATAGGGACTTCATGAGTTTTTAATGAAACTCACAAGACAGCACGTTGAGCAAGACAAAAATAGAAGTCACAGAGGCAAATTGATATCATCATGGGAAGTGAAAAATAGTGATGTGGGGAGATAAAGAAAGATCTGAATTTGTGTTCTTATGCTAGAATATCTTCATATTTCTATTGACTATAGTTCCTTGAAACGGCATTTATGACAAAGAGTTGAGGACTAAGATGGACACAGAGACAATTATGGCCAAAATGTCTCAGTAGAAGAACAGTTTTCCATATTTAAGTAGATTCTTTTCTACTTCTGAAAGTTGGTTAAGTTTTCTGGTTACAATATCAATAGGTATTATGCTTTTCTTGATTGTATCATCTGGTTCATGATTTTTCATCTTGGAGCCTTATATGCCCCCTTCTTTCAATAGCGGTTTCCTCCACTGGTTTTCCTCAGCTACATCAGAGTGTGAGATGGCCTCTGTTTATCTGGCATGGGCACAGCCATCTTTTGCAGTCCAGCACTTTAACCACCTGGCCACCAGGCCTCCTTTCAGTGCTGTCCAAACCAAAGCAAACTCATTGTCATGGAGTAAATGTCAACTCAAAGCGACCTTATGGATCAACAAGTATTGGACTTAATGCTGCTCTCTGTGGCCTAATCATAAACAGTCGTTTTCAACACATCTTAAATGTGACACGCTCAGATATTTGCTGGCTTACCAATTGCAGTTACTCCATTTATGACAGCACATTTAGCTGACAGGAATTTTGTAATCTTACCTTTGAGTACAGGTTATTTGAGCTGTGGAACTTGTACTGTAACACAGGGTGGACTGGTTGGTCTGGTTTTTTGGAGGTCTTCACCCTGTCGTCTCAGCTATGTCTGTGAATGGTGGCCTAGCAGCCAGGTATATGTCAGCCTTACTACCAGAGAAAGGCAGCATCTTAACTCACTAGATCAGGATTTCTAAACCCATCTTTACAAAGATGCTTTCCTCTTTCTTTCTTCATATTGCATTTGCAGCTTTTCTTGGGTCTAGGCAATACAAGTGACTCATAAAAGCCCTTCATTTACCTGAACCTGACCTATAAACTTTCAACATTATTTAGAATCTTAGAATCTTAGAAGCAAATATGTTGTTGTTGTTGTTATGTGCCATCGAGTCGTTTGCGACTCATAGCAACCCTATGTACAAGAGCCCTAAACGCCG